>NC_021160.2:6696843-6865428 GCF_000331145.2 Cicer arietinum | reverse complement strand
TCCTGCTATTGATCCACATAAGTAGGGCCAAAAATTCATATCTGTCACTACTACAGCATAATTGAATATAGTATAGGGAAAAGGTGAAACTCGAAACAGAGCAACCACTTGAAATTGATGGAACCAGCTCCCTTCCCCAGCAAGCCTAATCATTGCAGCATTCTGGGGCCATCTCTCTAACCATTGCTGAACAAGCAACAAGATAAAAAATAATCATAAAGAGAGTAAAAACTACTTAAAAATATATAAAATTTAAAATTTTAGAGGACTAGACTTCTGGTCATGTGAGTAATAAAATGACTCACATGAATGCGGTCACGGAACATTAATCCAATTAGGTAAGGTAGGACCATCCCAATGGTTGTACCAACCATTATAATAACAAAGCCAAGGCCATAACCAAAAATCATCCCAGCCAACCACATGGAAGGACCAGAAGGAAATAATAGTACTGGAAATAAAGCCAGAGAAGCAACTAGTACAAGGGCAAGAACTGGTCGGCCAAAGGCAGTCGCTTCCCACTCCATCACTGGATAAAGAACCTACAATAAAAATGTCAATGCTCACAATTACATAATTCACCAACTTCTTCAAGTTGATTAACATACCAAATTTCTAGATACAACATTCAAAAGGTCTACAATGTGCAAAAAAGGAAAAAGAAAGAGAGGGTGAGGACTGAGGAAGCAACAATTCCTACTGACTTGCAGGAAAGGATAATGCTCATTATATGAAGGTACTGAAAAACGAAACGCAAGAACAATTGTGGTCCGTCTATTTCACACTAACCCTCAGCATGATTTCTTTATAACAGCTTTAGTTTCTTTAAAATGATACACATGTGCATTCATGCCTTTCGTATAAACATCCTTTTGTAACATTTAGCAGTACTGTGCAGGAAAATAGTCCTTATTACATTACATGGTTGAATTTCTCCACGGAACAACAAACCAAAGGTGTCATCTTTCTTTCCAAAGTCCAAGTACTTCTCATCATCTAAATTATGTCACTTACTCACATTAATGTTGACAGTATGAGATCAGATCAGATATCAATTCAGTTACCCTAAAATTCTTAATCAGTTAAAGCATAAAACTGTGCACGAATGCTTTGTAATTTATGTGATAAGGGAGAGAGCACAGAACTAGCAGCCCTTTTCAAAAGTAAAAATCAATTACATAGAAATCCGATGCCAAGGAACATGCCAAACTTCAAATTTCATTGTCATAAAATATTGCGGTTCAATAAATTGGGAGTGAAACAGAAATCACACTTGTATCTCACAATTTTTATCAATATAAAATAAACCATGAGAGCCAAACAACACTGCATTGGTTAATTTCTAAACTAGAGTTGCAAAGCCTAAATCCCAAACGAAGATACAACAAGAAAACCAGCTCTAGTACTAGAACAATTGTAAAGTAAGCGGAGTACCTTTTCAAAAGCAAACGGCACTCCCCATTTGATTAGACCAAATACAAGTATAACAATGACAAAGCACCATATAAAGGCTTTCGCCCACCACCTGAAAGATTTAATTCTTGATTCAGCTTGAGGCTGTAGCATTTCAGTTTCAACAGCCCTCGGTTCATCGGATATGGCAAGCCTAACATATTCAGTACTCCCTCTAACAGGATGACCTGTTGTGATTTCAAGTTTCTCCAACTCCCTTGATGGCTCTGGTGTCATCATTAAGATGCCAGAGGGCTATATAAATGAAACAAAAACACAAAATAAGCATGAGGCGAAGACTATGATTCAGAATTCAAAGTGTGCATCTGATTCCACAAAAATACATTAAACAACAACAATCAGATTCCAGAATAAAAAACTAATCTATCAAAAACACCAAGACCAAGATTTCTCTAGCCAAATTGCAGTCAAGCAACATTCACAATATCGTATGACAACAGAAAAGACATAAAATAACAACAACAAAAAAGGTTGCTCAAAGAAACGCTGAAATTGATCATGTCTTCTAACTATATGCAGGTGAGGAATTATGAAATACTTTGACAGAGGTTGAAAAAAAGCTCCAGAACTCAAGTAGAGTGTAAATATATAAGCAAAACAAAGTGTTGACATTATGACAGAATTGTCCCTATATAGAACTTTATAAATTGCATATAGGTCAAGTGATTCCTAGGAAATTCAATCCAAAAAAACAACATTGAGTTAAGATACTACTCAGAAGCTATATGATATCTCAAAAGCAAAGCAGAATCCATGCATATCTTCTGCAAAAGACTGTGTGATAAGATAACTTCAATGACTGCATCCCTCCATTTTTTGCACATAGATTCTTGTTTTCACAATTAACAAGAACCCTAAAAAATTCCTATTAGAGTAAGGGAAACATGCAGAAAAATCCAGAAGCAACCGTTTCATCTGAAAACCCAAAGATAAAACCTTTATCCTGAGTCCTGAATTTCAATTTCAACAACCAAAACCCCATAAAAACACATTAAAAAAGAAGGTTAAAAATTAAAATTAGATTTACCTCTCTAATGAGTAATAACTTGAGAGCTAGTCCAAATTGAAAAAGAAAATATCCCAAATTAGATAGTGGTTTGTGAATTGTAAACTAAGTAATGAACATTAAATCACCGCAACACAAACATCACGTGAATTAACTTTATATAGTTCAATAAATTATACAAATTTAAATATCATAGCCGTGACCACCATTCAATGCATTTTTAATTAATGAAAGAAACATAAAGTTATTTATATTATTTAGCGAATAAACATAAATTAAAAAAAAAATAAAAGCTGCTTAGAAATAATCGTTAGAATAAAACTTACTAACAAGAAGAAGAGTGTGTTGTAAATTGTGATCAGCTGAGAAAAACGAAAGATTGAGAAGAGTTAGTTAAGTTAATCTGTGTGTACGGAAGGAAACCTAGGTGGCCGGAGTGAGTCGGCGACCACCGTGTGAGGTGGTTGAAAGAGAATCGTAAAAGAGAGGAACACTTCAATTCAACGCGGAACGCAACGCAACAAATTGAGAAAATTCTTTTGCTTTTAGGAATGTTCCCTTTTGAACTTGAAGCTGCAAACTTCAAACTTCAAACTGCACCCTTCTTATTTTTTATTATTATTATTATTTTGGTCTTTTATTATTATTATTAGGACAAAACTTAATATATATATTTTTTTAGAGTTTTTGTTTCTGTTTCTGTTCATAATCATTTTCCGAAATAAAAAACTTCAAATATTTATAACCATTATGATTTTGTCAAATCAGTAATTTTTTAAAAGTTAAGAATAAAACCAAAAACATTACTAAAATAAAAAATAAAAATCATTTAAGGAAATAAAAAGAATATTTTTATTAGTTTTATAATCGTCATTATTATAATTATCAACCTTTTCAATTTTGTGCTTATGTTGGAAATATTATAGAACTAATAATACTATTATTATTATCGGAGGACTATCTTTGATTTTATTTTGGATATGCTGTTGATTATTATATGAGTTTAATGTTTATCCATTTAATTTTTGTTTTATTTTTACGCATAATCAATGGATGATTTTATAAATAGTTAATATTTTTATGTAAAGATTCTTTACACCAATTATGTCTATAAATTAAATTTAATATATTAATATCAAATGAGATTTTTTCATTTTATTATATAATATCATTAATTTCAAAATTTAGTCATAAAAGTTAGTTGATACGACAAAATATTCTACATCATTAAATATAGACGTAAAACTGTTTTCTTGTGAAATTTGTATCTCATTTTTTAAAGTTTTTTTAAATTACTTTCTAAAAGTTATGGATAATTTATCCATATCTAATAAAAATAGGACACATAAGTAAATTTATAAATGAAGTAAACATGAGTTTGTGATAATTTTTTATTGAGTAATGAATAAATTACCTATAAATTTTTAAACACGACTTAAGTCTTATTTTTTTTTATTATATTAGATTAAATATACTTTTAGTCATTCTATTTTAATTGATTCGTAATTTTGATCACTTTATTTTTTATTTTATAATTTTAGTCTTTTTGACAAAATAAATAGAGGTATACAACGAATCATAATAATTTTTAAAAAGTAATAATAATTTAAAATAATTATAATATAAAATAAATGGTCAAAAATATATTTTTACTTTTTTAAAATTGTTGTGATTTGTTGAGCACCTCTATTTATTTTCTCAAAGGTGTACATAGAATTACAATATTTTTTACAAAAGTAAAAATATATTTTTAATCATCTTTATTTTATTTTGTATTTGTTTTAATTAATAATAAGAGCTAGCAATTATTTTAAAAAACATGAACTACAATTGTTTTTTAATAAGTCCAAGTAATCATAAAAAAAAAAAATAAAGCAACATCATCATTAACCAAATCAATATTAATAATAAAATATATCGAGAGGATAAAATGTCTCAATTTTAAAGAGCAGAAGGACTAAAATTGTGAAATTAAAAACATAAATTAAAATTACGAATTAGTTAAAATATGAAAATTAAGATTATAAAATTAAAAATAAAAGGATAAATTAAAATAAAATGATTAAAAATGTATTTAAACTTATTATATATATATTACATAACTTCTTGGTATTAAATCTCCTATTTTTATTTATCAATCTGTAAAAAATAAACATCAATTTATGATTTCTTCGAAAAAAGTAGGTAAAAGTGGATGGAGAGTGGTAAATATAATATGGCCAAAGTGTGATAAAGTGACTCAACTACCTATATTGTTTGGGATATCATTCATGGTTGTGTGTATCTTTGTGTGTTCTATTTTTTTAGATTAACCTTTTGATAAAATCAAAATTTGAACAAAACTTGTCTAAATAAATAAAGTCTTATTATACTTAGATAGAATTTAGTTTCAATTAACGCTCCATTCACAATTGTAAAAAAAAAAAAAAATCATCAATTCATTTTGGCATGTAACTTTTAGTTAAGTTCTTTTTTTCAGATAATTTCTTTTGCATTTTGTTTATTTAAGAACTTATTAGGATGAATTATTTAGTTGGTTACCAACATCAACATAATAATAATAATAATAAGTAATAATATTATTATAACATAAAATTATATGCAGAAACAATACTGCGTATTGAAACATAAATATAAAACGCGATCTTATATGTATTTTATACGGTAGTATATTTATATTTTATTTTATGTTAAATTTTGTGCTACAATAATATTATCTTAAAATTATAATAAAGTAAAACAAGATTTTTTATAAATCGTGTAGAGTATATATTTTAAATATTAATATATTATTAATATACTATTTCTTCATTAAATAAAATGATAAAATAACTCACATGATAGGTTGTCCAGTTCAATTCGATGAAAATTTAATCAAACTTATATTTTAACAAAGACAAGTGTAATCGATTTTAATCTGTTGTATTTTTTATTGAAATTTTAATTTGTGTTAGTTTTTGTTACAATTTTAAATTGTTGTGTGGACACCCCAAATGCATGAAACGTCAAAAGGTACGAATATGTGCACATAAATAAAGTATATATGGACATGAAATTAACGGTATTGAGAGTAGTTTTTTTTATTTTTTATTAAAAGAGTTTAGTTTAATGATCGTGAATAAAATTATTTGAGAAAATTTACAATTGGTTGTTGGTTATTGGTTATTTTACAATTGTGTTTTCGATTAAATTTGAATATTGATTTTTAATGGTAAAAAAGTTAAATTCTTACCGCTTAATTCACAGATAATTATCTAACTTTGAAAATTATATTGTATATTTTATATTTATATTTATATTGTATATTTTATGTAAATTATTTATTTTACTTCTTCTTTTTTAAAAAAATAATTTTGTTTTGCATTCACTAAATTCAACATGAATTTTGAAAAACTTAAAAAAAAATTCTAGAACAAATGTGTTTTTAATATTTTGAATTTTGTGAACTATAATTTTTTTTTTAAAATTTTGAAACACATCTATATTCTGAAAATTTTAAATTAAAAATAAGATTTTCGGAGTACAAATTTGTCTGAGAAAATTTAAATTTATTCTGAAAAAAAATTTAAAAAAAAAAATTTCAATATACAATTATATTTCGAAAATTGTATTTTGAAATTTTTTTTTCAAATTTTCTAAAATAAAAATATTTTAAAAAAACTCAACATACACCACAATTTAAAAAAAAAAAATTCGAACACATTTGTTTACATTTTTCTAAAACACAAATCTTCACCACAAAACATGAAGTTTGATATTTTTTTTAAAAAAAGAAAAAATTTGTTTATTTATTTATTTATTAAATTGTGGGGGTAAGAGTATAAATATGGAATTATGGTAAAACAAATTCCCAACTTTTCTTAGTGGTACCAAATAATTTACCTAAATTTATAAATACAAGTGTTAATTATTATTTGGATATACGCAAATGCAAGAAAAATAAATTCAAAAAAAGGTCTAAAAAATGAACAAAACTGAACCAAGAACGTTCTTGACTTAATTTGGAAAATCAAGAACGTTCTCCACGTTTCTGTCATTTTCAACAAGCAAGATCTCATCAGTTTTTTAATACAAGGAAAGCTCTTGTAAATCATGAATGAGTTTCCAGTTCATATACTAGGAATGTACAACTCTCATATAGGTAAAAGAATCACTCACAATGATTAAATGCATAACTCAAAGCAAAAGTGTCAAAAAATCATTCTCCAACAGTGTAACATCAGCCTCCATGCTGATAAACATTCTCCAACATATTACACATGATTTTCAGTAGCAAACATATTTCTCCAGAATGATAAACAACTATCTCCAGAATAATCAACAATCAATCTCCAAGTATGATGTCATCAGTCCAGAATGATACGAACATTCTTCAGCTTACTGAACATCATTCTCCAGCTTTGTTACATTATTCTCCAGCCTGATATCATCATTTTTCTGCCCGTTTTGTGCGAATCAAAACACTATATTGAACTGGTTTCATCAATCATATATTTAATGATTAAAGGATCATTAAACAAGATAATAGTTGTCCAAGAATGAAGAAATTCATACCTGTCAAATAGAACTCAAAAGTGTTCAAAGACTTTAACATTTTTTAATCATAAAATATGGTATTTGGCCAAAGACTGAGAGAGCACTTCCAACGGCTCTTTTTGACTATCATTAAACATCCTTGAAGTCAATAAAAGGAACCTCAAGCTCAAGGAAAATACAAAACTTCAAGTGCTAAGAAAATTCATCAATCACATGCACTTACATACTCGAAAGCTTCTCATTTGCAAAAGAACCGGTTCTGAATTCATTATCATATATCCAGATCGTATTACTGAGTTCTTTTATCAATAATCTATTCTCAAACACGAGTTGAGCATAATCAAATTTAATCAAATCTCTCTAAATCATTAGTTCGTAAACTCAAAACTATAAGGGTTGTTTATAGTTTGAGTATGTTGTAAAAATCCTTTTATGGTTAAAAGGTGAATTTTAAAATCCTCTCAAGATTGATAGGTGACTTGATTGAATCCTTTTTGGGTGAAAAGGAATTGTTACAGATCAAGGTTGATCGTAACAAAAATTATGTAAAACCAATAACGTTCTCCGTTTGAACACTTAGTGAAAATTCTCACAGTTGTGAGGAATGGACGTAGTCCGAGTTGGATGAACTAAGATATATCTTTGTGTGACATTTCTTCCTTATCTCTATTTACTTTCAATCATTTTGATTATAAAGTTAAATAGATAAACTAAATTGTGATTTTAACTAATCAATATGGTTCTCCGTTTTATGTTTTCATAACCAAGATCATTCTTGAGTTATTTTCTGAAGTTTTTAACATAATATTTTAAATATGTGAGTTTACAATTCAAATACCATTCCTTATAAATTGACATTGCTACTTCAGATATTTTACTATTATATGTTTTTAACTTTGGTTTTGTAAATATGTTCGTAAATTGATTCTTTTTTATTTTAGCGACCATTGAATTATATTGTTAATTTCTATCAATTTAAATGAAGAGATGTCGTTTTTCTAGTAAAACAATATTAATTATTATTATGTTCTATATTTTCTAAAAAATTATTATATTAACAAAAAAATATACAAATTTTATATCACTTATCATATCATATTGTCATACAAACATTAGATTAGATTGAAATAAAATATAATTTAGTTATTCTATCTTGTCTCTCACCCTATTAAGACCATAAAAGATGTTTATAATTTTCACTTAGTAGTCAAGACAATGTCTCGTGTAACAATTAGTTAGTCAATTCATTTCAGATTCGATACAAGATACAATTAATTTATTTTAATTATTCATCTTTACTTTTTGAAATAGTAAATGTGAACTTGTACTATCTTTTAAGTTTTAGTTCAAATGACAAATGTCGATATTGTCCAGCTTGTTGTTTTGTTAATAGAAAGTTCAATTCTTTGTCACTCTAACTTTTATGTAGAGGTGGTATGTGATATGACTTTTTTTTTAATTAAATAGATTGTTTTTTTTTAGTTAAAACTAAATAAATTTTTAAAGAATTTAATCTTATCTATCTAAAAAAATATTGTATTTACTGTATCTTACATCATAGATTTATAACGATTGGCTTCATTTATTTTCACCTCTGCCTTTATGTTTTTCCTCAAAATCAGTTATGTTCTTTCTCAAAACCACCAAGTCGCTTATCACTTTAACTATTTACGCGTTATTGGTCAAATAATATCACATTGACATTTATTAATTAAAATAATAAATTATTTTTTATTTTAGAAGAGTTGATAAATACTATAATAAATAATCTATACAACTGCAAGGTCTCAGTTCGAACTCGAAATAAATTCAACTTAAAATTTTTATATTTGCCACCCTCACCTATATCTCCCACCTCCAATACACTTAAATAAATTATTTTACCTCTTTTACTATATATAAAATAGGAAATTTTTGAAATAAGAAATTTCAAAAAAATAATGTAATTATTTTAAAACAAAATTTACATTCAAAAAATTTGAGTAGAACTCTAAATTTTCGAAACTTTCATTTTCTTCGAAAGTTTCAAAATTTGTAAAACCTTTCGAAAAATCCATGTTTCGAATTTTTAAAAGTTTTGAAACTTTTGTTAAAAGTGACTTCAATTTTTTTAATTAATTCAAACTTTTGATTTTATTTTTTTTATTGATTTGAAATATTGGAACCATAATTTACAGTTTTTCAAAACAAATTCGAAAATTTCAAACAATATAAAACTTTCAAAATAGAAAAATTAATTACTATTTTTGAAATACGAAATTCTAAAAAGATAATGTAACTATTTTGAAACAAAATTTACATTTAAAAAATTTGAGTAAAATTCTAAATTTTTTAAACTTACAAAAGTTTTGAAATATAAAATTACGTTTCAAAAATTTGGTTTTGAGAACTTTCAAAAAAATCCATATTTTTAAATTTTGAAACTTCCATAATTTTGCATTTCAAAACTTTTGTTAAATGTGAAAGCTTCAAAAGTATTGTATAGAAACAATAAATTGTATCTCAAAAAGTTATAAATTAATTCAAACTTTTGTATTTCGAAAATTCTATAATCAACCAAAGTTTTAAAAATTTAAATTTTTTTAAATAATTTTTGCTAAAATTTCGAATGTGAGTGAAAAAGAAAAAAAAATCAACTTTTTCTTTATACTTAAAAAAATAAAAAGAGCCTTTTTTAAGTGTAATAAGAGTGGGAGGTATAGATGAGAAATGACAAGTAGAAAACTCGATAAATAATTTAATTCTACATAATAAAATATAGACTAAATTACATATGTGGTCCCTTAACTTAATTTTAGTTTTTTATCTTCTTTTTTTTTTTCTCGAGTTGGACCTTTATTTTAATTTTAAGTGACAATTTGATATTTTATGTTTTAAAATTTCAACAATGTTATCCTTTTTTATACAAAAATTCAAAAAAAAAATCATCAAACTTTTCAATCAAAACCCATAAAATTAATAATCATCTTCAATATAATGCAAATTTTATCAAATCCATAACTCAAATACACTCATATTTTTATCTCCAACAACATCAAATAAAGAATGAATATATGAGTGTATTTCAAGATTTAAGTTATAAATTTGATTAAATTGATATTTTATTGAAGATGATAATGAATTTTATGGGTTTTATTCGAAAAATTTGATGATTTTTTTTGAATTTTTGTAAAAAGAAGGACAACATTGTTCACATTTTAAAACATAAAATATCAAATTGTCACTTAAAACTAAAATAAAGGACTAACTCGAAAAAAATATATATAAAAGACTAAAACGTTACTTAAAATTAAGTTAAGGGACCGCGAATATAATTTAGTCTTAAAGCTCATTCAAAATATTATATCTATGAGGATTTAGATAGTTTTTAAATATGTAAGGACATTAACAAACATGCATTGGATATCATTTTTTTTAAGTAAAAAACTATTTATGTAGAAAGATATTCATTTTTTGCAATTATTAGAAATTTATTCTTCTTTTGTTGGGACAATATTAAAATAAACAAAATATATCATAAAATTTATTATGAATAATATTAATAAATTAATAAACAAAATACATTATAAATATAATAATTTTATTAATTTACTAATAGATACAAATACTACTGCATCCATTTTATATATATTAGTTGACGAGGAGTTAAAATTGGAAATTATATATATATATATTTCTTTTTCATCCCAAATTATTAATTCGGGTACAAAAGCAAGAGAGAGCATACACGTTCTAGACGCGCGCTCATTTTTTATACATATTCAAAGGCGCGTAGAAAGCAGAATACAAGAAAAACAGGTGCAAGGGCAATACATCTGCATATTCTCATTCTACTACCCAACAAGACGACACTTACCAAATTAGACCGTCTTCCCATTATCTAGAAGGTTATACTAACGTTAACTTTACCTATAATAATAACAAGGACTGACATCATAGGATTGACAAATCATTAAAGACTAACCATTTGTATACTAGTATATTTTAGGAATTAAATAATAAGAGAGGGTGATACTTAAAAGGACTAAATTGAAGGTTTGGTCGAGAAAGAATTATGCAAATTTGTAAAAAAAATAATTGCAAAATCAGCTTTCATTTGATTGGGTGAATTACAGATGAACATGATATTAAACTTACATAAAGAATCAAGGAGAAGAAAAGCAAAAAGAAACAGACAACTACATCAACAAAAAATTACAAGCTGGCAAAAAAAATTGGGTTGTATTACTCTCTTCATTATGGATTAAAGAGTTTCCGGAAAGGCCCATCCTTCCTGTCTTTTGCAGCTTCAGTTAATGCTAGGAACCGCTTGAACCCTGTGGTGGCAGCTCCTCGTCCAAGTGCAGCGGCCCTCGTTAGAACATCCTCCCGTGAAGCTACAAGTCCAACAGCGGTGGGATTAGGTACTACAGGAGCTACTGGAGGAGCTGGCGCAATTGTAGGTGTAATCTGAGTTTGCTTAATTCCAGGCCCTTGTTTGTTGAAGTCATCGAGTATGCTTTGTTGATCAGCTTTTTTAAGACCCTGAAAACACAAGGAATGGGTCACCCCAACATGAAGCATAAGTGCATAATAACTTTTATACCATGCACTCAATTGGATTTGAATATGAAAACCCATAAATAAATAGCATTATGACAGCAGCCATAATTAAAATACAAATAGCATTTTTAAGTTCTTATTCGCATTCGTGTTCAATTATTTTATACATCATCTTCTGTCGGATTTTAATTTCTTTAAACCTTTTAATTAATTATAGATGTAATAATGTGCTATTAAACTAGTGACCCGTGAACAGCAGTATTTAGTGACAGAATAACAAATTTGTTAAGAATTTACTAATTTTCATAAAGTGATTCTTGAATGTGTTATGCTCCTTGTGTTTGCAGTACCACATTACTCCTTTCTTAACAGCGTGTCCCGACTCCCGTGTGCTTGCGACAGTTCAGTTAGAACTAATAAACCAAATTGGTAATGAATGCATAGTAATTTTATTTACTCATTAACCTCTCGATAAAAACTTATTCTATATCCTATAAATGAGCTGTCAGATTTTATTTCAATGATCAGAGGTCCCACAGAATAAAAGAAATAATGCAATAAGCAACCCACATACTAGAGAATTCGATGGAAAGAACTGGTAAGAAATAGCTAATTATAACCTTAAGCTCCAATATCCGCTGAAATTCCATGGGTGTACCCTCTGGTAGTAGTGCACGGTAAGTATCTGCTACAGAATCAACTGGAGATAGTATAACCTAACCATAGACATTCACACAAACTTGCATCAGAAGGAACTAAATACATGTTTGGTTATGATTAAATTTTTGGGACAATTGTTTTTCAGAAACCTCCTATCGTAAGATATTAATTTAAGATGTTTCAACCTCAAAAGTAATCTAATCCTAATATTCTAAATTATTTTAAAATAATTTTGCATAACTAAATGTACAGAAAACCTTCAAAAGGGCCTCGGCTTTGCTCATCTCACGGCTTACAAACTTGGAATAACTTGCAGCACTTGATGTCTGTCACATAGAACAAGCAGTCAGTGTAATGAGATAAGCCACATTACAATTAGATATGCAAAGAGAAGCATGTTATTTTAAAGATTTATTTGGCAAGGCCGAGTTCCTAAGAATTATTGATCACCGGAAGGAGATCTTTAGTCGATGTAGTGCAATGTATATGCAAGATAGATTAACTGGTTGATCCAGATAGTCCATTTTTGTTTCTTTCTCAATTTTCAGGTAACTTAGAGGCAGGCAACAAAACATTTTCTCACTATTCCACCTTCTGTTTTCATGAACTGAATGCAAATTTAAGTAGAAATAGTTTTTACTTATTGATATCTGTGCATCGATGTGGGCATGTAAAGGAGATCATTTTAGTATGATAAATTTAATATAACTTGGAATGGATAACCTGAAAACTTGTTTCATTTCTGATTCAGCTTGGTTTGATCATAAAATATCAATTTCTAGTCCAGATAAGTGTGTATTTTTTCTATATAACTTTGTTAACAGTAAATAGTTTCATCTCAAAACTAAAATTGGAAAATATTTAAATGTTTCCGGTAAAAGAAGCATTTGGACAGCAAAATTCCCCAAAAATACTTGAAATGTAGAGACTAGATAGGAATCACTGTATAGTAGATACAAACTCCAAGAGAAAGAACAGAACAACACAAGTTTGATGTGATACTGATAATTCTAGCAGCAAGGACAAGGGTGTTATCAAGTTGTATTTAAGATAAGAAGTAGTAACTACGGCTGCAAATTAGATTTAAATATGCTAGATTACCTGTCTACCGAGAGAAGGAATTTCAAGAAGGATTGTTTTGACAGCTTGTGTATCCAATAGCATCTGCAGAAAACATTTTACTGTTTTATCAACATCACAGTACATCATAAATAGAGATCCAAGGAGTTCCTAAGAAAACAAATATATTATAAAAAATAAAATAGAAAACATGTTTCAGCGAGATGTTGAAAATACAGTGTAATTAAAAAACGAAGTGAATCAGTCTCAAACACAGTAGGGGAAGGACACTTGTTAGTTCTTACAAATTACAATGTCAAATATTTCATTGCAGTGGTGAAACAGAATAGATAAGAATTATTTATATTGTTTTTAATTTATGGACTTTGATTACGACATTGATATCATCCCTTATTTTTAAGGATTTTGTTCTTCACAAGATATATAGTTTAAGAAAACTTATATTTTATTAAGGCTGTGTATTCTAACTACGATTCATCTAAAAATTTTATTTATTAAGGAGTCTTATTATCTTTGGGTTACAAATGCCATTTACTCACTAATTTATTAAGACTTGTGCATAATTGATAACTGATATTTCTCTTGTTCAAAGAGTTCTAAAAGTAGAGTCCATGGAGCCTTACGCCACAGATGATCATTCTAGGATTAACCAGAGAAGTATCTTGCCAAGAGATGTCTCTTGGTTTGTTATGCGGTTCACTATTTCAATTGCCACCATGTATATAGGTGTTGAAGTTGTGGGATCTTAGAAAAAAGGAAGAGAAAAAATAATAAGAGTTTGAATATTATTGATAATAGCTTTATGTTAACTTGATTAGGAAAGACTTAATACTAATCTCTATTTATAGAGAAACATAGACTCAATCCTAAATAAGGAACAAATCATAATAATAATGAGAGATATTATAAGATATCTCTATGATTATAAATTGATCATAGGAAACAATTTAAGATACTCTAATATAATATAATAGATATTATAAGATATTTTCTAATATTCTAACACTCCCCCTCAAGCTAAAAGCTTTAGCTTGTTAAAAGAAAATAATATTTTGCTCCACAAAATAATAAAAAAAGATAGAAAGGCAACTCTGGGATGCATGTGAAGTCGGAGAGAATTGCTACAAATATAGCCTAACCAGATAGCCTGATTGATCATCAGTCTAAGAGAAATTCATGGAAAGCAATTGAACAAAGCCAGCTTTGTTCTTCTAAAAAACTACATTTGGAAATTTCAAACCAATAATATCGGAGAGTCAATATTTAAACTTGAATGTGCTTCAAGAAGGGAGAGGGGCGCTTTAGGGAGAAAAAGGCAAGACCGGTACATTTAGGACAAATTGCCAAGATAAAGTGAGTCATGAAAATAAAAGATATCGTCAGAATAACCATCAAAGGAAGAAGAAGTCATCACTATTATGATTCATATGTAGGAAAAGGGGCCCCACCAGAATGATCATCGGTGGGAATAGAGGCCATTGTTATAATCTATTAGTAAGAACTAAATTGCATGACAAACACCGAAGAAGAAGTAGCTCAACTCTAACGAAATGAAAACATGATCGATCAGCGGAGTGAGAAAATGCGTCCAAAACAGGAGAGATAACGGTTGTTTGAACAAGGAAGCATATTTTCGTTGATCAAAATTGGAAAGTAAGGGCAGATCTGGAACCGTGAGGCAAGACAAACCGAGAAAGGTCGCGTCGTAAATGGTTGTCGGACCAGATACCTTTGACCTCATCTACAAGTGGACTTATCAGTTATGACAGCATCATAGTATTTCTGAAAGTGTTCCTGAGATGAATCAGCAACTGATGCCAAAGCAGTTAAAGCTCCCTCTTGCACCATTTGTTTACCATTCTGAAGAAGTACAAGCAGTTTGCTAACTATTCCATCCAAGTATGGGGTTAAAATATCAGGTGTGCAATTCTCACTGAAGTTGAGCACAGCTGAAGCAGCATGAACCTCTACACGAAGGTTCTGAAAATCATCCATCGCAGCAGCTAGGGCTGGCAACAAACACCTCCTGATGATATTGAACTTGCAAATCTGGACCCAAATCACTACACAGTTGCCCAATTGCATTAATAGCTGCCCACTTTACACGAGGATGTTGATCAGGAAATGAATTCAATACCATAGCCACCACTTGCTCCAAATTTTATATCATGACCTTTGAGCATCCTTCAGCTATCTGAGCACGTGCAATCAGTGCAGCATGACGTTTTTGCCACTCAGGTGCAGCCAAATATGCAGGTAATTGTTCAGAAGCAACAGGCACAATCGTATTTCCTCCAAAGATATAGATAACCTGTCTAAACATTCCTGTCCAACACTATAATTGCTAGTTTCACCAGCATCTTCATCCTCAGTATTTGCAGTGTGCTAAGCTGGACCATCCTCAATATACAAAAGCATTTTCATAAGAATCGCAAACAACCTGCTAGTAAACTGTGGCATCTTCCTCGCCATACCAGTAGCACACTCCCTCGCTTCAGCGAGAATTATCACAAACTGCTCAAAGGGTTGTTTTTCCGCAACAGCCTTCAATGCCCCAGCCTCAATTTGTTTAAAGTGATCATCAAGCAATCCTAAGTCACCATAAAAAGCATCATAATAGAATCCCTTTCCTCTTGTAGTACACGGCCCAATGCAAAGCTTGCATCCATACTCTGTCTCAAGTGACTGACCAAGAATGTGAGCACTAGAATGCCAAAACGTGTCACGTCCTTCATCATCATCAAACCTAAAGATCTAAAGTTGAAAATCCTGTTCAAGAGAACGAGTCATATCCCAAAAAACACCATTAACCTTAGCAATAAGAGCATTATTGGCCAAATTCTTTGAGATTTCACGAGCAACGTCCAAATGAGTAGTTTGCCATTTCTTTCCTTCCTTCACGTTTCCATCAGGAAGTGTTACCTTAATTGGATCCGAGATAGTGAAAGTCGGTGAATCTGCTGCTTCTCCTGAATCGATTCGAAGATATGGACGTGATTAGGGATTGTGGTGGCTAGGTAGGGTTCATCCTTTGCTTGAACAACCATGGCGGAAGCGGCGGTGGATGAATACGAACAGAAACGAGCAGCGGCGGTGGATGCAGATGAATAGAAACGCTTAGTGAAGTGTTGAAGGAGCGAAGTCAAAGGTTTACAGCTACCAGACGCGCCACCATGTTGAAGTTGTGTGTGTTGTAGCGAGTATAACCGTAGTCCGAAACTAGAATGAGGGAAAATTCAGAATCAGGAGGCCGAGACGAGTTCAATGAAAAAGGTTGTCTTAAACGGTTGTCGGACGCGCCATCACGCGCGGTGAAGAGAGGCGGCGCGTGGATCTGACGCGTGGTGGACGGTGAGACGCGTGTGGGCGCGTGCGGTGTGGGCCGATCTGGAAGAGGCTGAGCTGATGAAGTGGTCGTTTGCCGAAAAAGTTGTCGAAAACTGTGGCGGTGACGACAACAGTAGCGAATTGAATAGAAAACGAGTGAAATCGGTGTCGGAATGTGTCACGACAGTGGTTTGGAAAAGGAATGATCACGTTGAAAAAGAGTGATTATATTCCCTAACTGTTGGGAACTCCGAAGCGGAACAACGGCAAGATTGTTCAAGGAGGATTGAAATAGGATCTGATACCATGTTGAAGTTGTGGGATTTTAGCGAAAATGAGAAGAGAAAATAATAAGAGTTTGAATATTATTTATAATAGTTTTATGCTAACTTGATTACGAAAGACTCAATACTAATATCTATTTATAGAGAAACATAGACTCAATCCTAAATAAGGAACAAATAATAATAATAATAATAATAATAATAATAATAATAATAATAATAATAATGAGAGATATTCTAATATATCTCTATGATTATAAATTAATTATAGAAAATAATTCAAGATACTCTAATATAATATAATATAATAGATATTATAAAATATTTTCTAATATTCTAACAATAGGTAAAGACAAAAGAAAGCCTGTAGAAGTCTTTTTAGTCCCTCTGTCCGAGAAGATATGTTTGCACACCGATCTACTGCCCGGTTTCTGTATGATGTATCTAGTAGAGAATGGCTATTGGCGCAGTAAAGCCCAATACTTCCTTGGTAGTTCCACGGATCCGAACTTGATATGGAATTACTTAATTTCGTTGGGGTGGTTGATGAGGTAGATTAGGGCTTTAGTGCCGTTTAGTTTGTAGTGCAGTGCACTTTGAAACAAGCAAAATCAACCCATACGCCTCAAATAATAGGACCCCCCCCAACAAGCCTTTCACTAACTTCCAAGGTTTTTTGTTCCACCGTCGATTTAGGATTAGGAGAAACATTATTATTCTTGTTAAAGCTATGGACGAATACAATATGTTTAATTCTACAGAGGTGAGTTCTTCCCAAGGGGGAAGAGGTTGCACTGTTGCAGAATATATTATGATTTCTTTGCATTATTTTTAATATATGGATTTCATGATATTTACGATTTTGATATATTTCCTCATTTTGTGGAGGGATTTTATCTTTGACAAGATACCTAGTTTAAGGAAACTTATATTTTATTTAGATCATTTATCTAGTTATGATTAATCTAAGATCTTTATTATCTGCGGGTAACATAATAACATTTACCCTTTAGGAGCCTTGTGTAATTCATACATTAAAATAATTGATGATTGATATTTCCTTTACGACAATAACCAAGTCTTATCCCACTAAATAGGGTTAGCTATTTTTTAGTGTTTCGACAAGTTTTATGCTGGCTTTCGCCTGTCTAACACAACCCTCTCCTTTAATCCGGGATCGGGTAGTTGGAGAAGCACTTGGGCTTAACACAGGAGTACCAGCCAAGAGGAGCACTATTGGGTAGTTCTAGATTATAGGGCATCCATTATCCCCTAAAACAAAGACGGGGTAGAACATTATGGCTCAAAGTCTAAAATCATCTGGCATGGATGAGAAAGAATGTCTGTTATGTATTTTATCAAACTACAATACAAGAAAAAGAGTGAAAATTTTCAATTTTGAAAGATTGAATATAGAAGCCTGATAGATATTTCTCAAGCTATAACCATCTTAATTCAGACAAAGGCTCTTGGTAAGGATCTGATAAGGGTATCAAAACAACCAGCCAGCCTTGCTTCAATCTTTTTTCTTTCTTATTATTTTTTAAATTTCTTTTCGTCTTTTGAATTTTGGAGGATATCTCAATCTTTCCCTCTTTCATCTCTAATCAAATTTTGCTGTCCATCAAAAACAAAAATCATCTTTGCTGGTATAAAACCATCAAAGGTTTATTTTGACTTTACTCTTGATGTAACGAAAAGGAATTTAACAAAAAAAATCAGTCAGTACCTGTTGAGCTCCAGTTTCTGATATTTGCTTGCATTTGAAAATGTTAGAGTAAAAGCGCGGTCCCAGAGAAGATGCAAGCTGCAGATAATGAGAGTACCATACAAATTATTTGAGATGAATAAATTGATGAACTACTAGGAGATATATCAAGCATGAAATTCAGATAATATTCATAAACAGAAGTGATGGGAAAATCCAGCATAAGTGAAAATTGACTACACTTGAGCCAGAAGCCTGAAACACACCAATTCATTAAAAGTAATAGATAACAATTCAAAGACACTTTCTATTGAGTAAGCAAATAATCTCATGCCATAGAAATTGTTGAAGATGAATATGAAATAATAGTCTCGTGATTGTCTACTTTCTATTATGCCTTTATTTCTACAATATCCTCTGTCACTATTCCTAAGACTGTTTGGGAAGTATTATCTCGTCCAGGATGGCAACGGACAATAATTGGCGAGATGTGAGTGCTTTGAAGTCCAATCATACATGGACCCTTATTCCACTTCCTCTTGAACAATCATACACAAATTGTTTGAACGCTCAATTGATGGCCAAAGGGTACACTACAATTTATAGTCTAGACTACAATGATACCTTTTCTCTAGCAGAGTATTATTGTACTATCACCCACACTACTAGTGAACTTACGTGGTTGAAATGCTCCAAGAATTGAAGTTTTGTGAAATAGGTCCTAAGGAGCTAGTTTGTGATAACCAAAGCATTGAAACTTTGTTTAAACCCCATATTTTATGAGAGGCCTAAACACATAGAAGTCAATCAACATTTTATCCGAGAGGAGATCCTTTCAGGCATCACTAAAAGTTCTTCAGTGAGCTCCAATAATAAGGTGACCAATATCTTCACTAAATCGCTACGGGGATCTTGAATCGATTATATAGGTAACAAGTTGGATGCATATGATAGAGATGCTCCAACTTGAGGGAGTGTTGACTATAATCATAACAAACTATTATTCTCTTTATTACCTTTGATATGGTTTCCTTAAAGAGTCCAGGTAGTTTCCTATTTTCCATATTTTGGGAGATTCTCTCTTGAATATGAATCTGTAAAGTTCTGTCGTGTAATACAAGCATTTTCATTCTAAATTATTCAAGTGTAGGCAAATCACCTTATCCAAAAAGAACTGAAAGTAGACAGGTGAAAGAAGACTTCCAAGTGTAGGAATGCTAGTGGTCAGAAACAAATTTATGGCATTGACGTACCTGCAAAGAAAACATTACAATTAAACTAAGGAACTTTGTAAGAAATAAAAACCATTAGTTAAATTTATAAGGGAATTCAACTTACTCTGATTGATCACCAACGCTGTCAAGGGTACCCCAAGGAACGCGTGTCATTGCCGCCATTTCAGTGTCAAATTTGGTTTCCAGGCCATGCACTAAGGTTACCAATGATTTTGTTATAACGGCTGAAAATTCATCCTGCATAATTGCACAGCGCTGTTAGAATGAGATCATAAAAACTGAATTATTTAACAAGAAGACACATTTACCTGCACTTCTGACATGTCCACCCCATCTACAAATTGATGATCAATTATTTTAGAAACACTTTCAGCCAGTTCACCAGCCTGTCTAGGATAACACTAAGTTAGTATTTATTAAACCTGGCATTTTCTCGTTATCTACTGGATGAAGAATGTAAAAGAAACTAACCGTTTTATGGCAATATTCGGCCGAATTGACAATGTAACAAATCACTCTTTCATCCCTATCAGATGTCTGTTCAACATAACCAAAGATTAATTTTGTTTGAGAAAAAAAAGTTGTTTGATAGCATGAACATGTAACTTTGTCTGTCCATCTAATGAAAAAAAATCAATTCCTTTCAACATACCTTTATATGTCCATCCATGCCTGTGGCTGCAGCAACAATTCCCGTGCCCCCCTTTGGGAGTCTTGCAAAGAGTTTTGTAGCATATGCTTTAAGAATTCTTTGGAAAACCTAAGATTGAAATGGAATGGAGTTATAAACTGCATGAAGCTGGAGTACATAATGTTCAAGTATATGCATTGTAAATTGCAATCAGAACTCATTTCCCTTTGTGCGCAAGAAACATCAGTTTGATTTTAAGATACATTAAGAGCAATCACCCACAGATTTGGAAACGGTTCAAAATAACCAACAAAAATATGAAAATTAAAAAAAGGAAAATAAAGTTAGAAAATTTATGTCCTTGATCACTTTTTATACATAGAAATATTAAATAGTTCAAGAGTTTACCTTGAACAAATTAAATAGTGTCTGGCTCTTCGTCAAAGCACTGCATCTCTTCAAGCTTCTCTTGATTATGAGAAACAACTATGTAGCATGACAAAAGACAACCAAATAAACATAATGCTTAACAAAACTGATCATAAGAAAGGAGGGAAAAAGACTTAAGCTATCTAAACACATTACCCTTCTGCAACAGTTAATCAGATACCACCAATAAGAACTACGAAGGTCTCATAAGACATCAAACAATATACTCAGCTCTGTAACATAATCTGTAAAAAGATATACCGACTGACCTGCATGCTACTAGATAAAACACTACTCTGACTTCCCTCCTCAATATCCCATGTCTCCTCCTATAGTGGACGAAACTTTTAATCAAGGAAAAGAAGCCAAAAGCAAATGATAGAGCACATATCTGAAAGGTGAAACACAAATTACCTGGACAAGTTTCTCCAGACTTTCCATTAGTGTTTTCTCTTCCAATTCTACGTATACTGTTAAATGAGGTTCAAAGCAAGATGAAACAATTCCACGAAAGTTGAACTGTACAAACAACCATATGTTTATTAGGTCAGTCTTTATGAAACAAACCAATAGAAATAAAATGAAAACACCTCTAAGAAAACCATAGTTACACTTACAGCCAACAGTAGAGAAAATACCAAGAGACCAGTTTTTTTTTTCTTCAACCACACTTGACTTATTTTTCATCAAAAAAAAATTACTTGTACATTTTGCATTTCCCACTTTTCCATTTTGGTAAATATGAAACAATTAGTAAACTAAATGAAAGACAACTATTTGACATGATTTTACACATAAGATCAAACTCAGAATCAAAAGAACAGCAATTGTGAAATCAAGAAAATATTAGTGCAGAAATTTTCAGGGTTTTAATTGAGAAGGAAAATAGGAGAAAATAACTACAACACAAGTTTTGAAAATTTAAACTAGAAGTAATATCCTAATATAGCACATTATGGGTTTTTCTGTGCAAATAAAACTTGTGTGACAAACTTGGAATTATTGAATAAAGAGCTGCACCAGATAACAGTGACCAGGAAGCTTATTAAAAAAAGTGACCAAGAAATGCAAGAAAAACCACAGAAGACAAACCAAAAAGGATATTCCCAAAAGCATTTATGCCATTATGACAGCACCACAGAGACCACAAACGTAAATAATACATGCACTTGACCTATAAAGTTAATTATATGTATTAGAAAGTAGTCATATAAAACCATACCCCAGCTCCAGGAACTGCCAAATCTTTGCTTCCATCTTTTCCCTATTGATGCAAAATAAAAACATTGTGGTCATTTTAAATTGCATTATTCAAAAGTCCTTATGAATAAGTATTGTCAACAGCAGTTATCCATTTACATACTTCACTCTCACTTCCTTGATGTGCAGCAAGCTTTTTTTCATACTTCTTTCGGATATCTGAAGCATTACTGCTAGAATTAGCCCCTCTTCCTATTTCTTCAATCTCATTCCCAATCTCTCTGTTTGGAGTGCCTCCCCCAAATTTCTCGGCCAATTCATCCTCAAACTCTAAAGTTCGCTGTAAAGCCTGCAACAAATTAACATATGAAACACTTGAAATAACACATAAAAATAAGGGTTTTCAGTTCGGCCCAAATCAGTTTCTCAAGTATAACATGTGAAATAATTATTATAACAGCAATACGGTACATAATCATTTGATGGCTTACCAACAACAAGGTCCCAACATCTGGCTTTTCCTTTAGGTTAGAAAGAATGTCCTCAAGTTGTTTCCTACAGAGACAAATAACATAAGCACAATAATATTTTTGTATAAAACAACCCTGAACTAAGTTTGGTACATGTTCTGCAAAATGCTCAATTCCATCACATTCTGTAAAAGCAGATATAAAAGTATACAGCAAAAACATCTCAAAATTTTGAGAGTCAATTAAATTCCGTGTTGGAAATTAATATCAGACAGAGAAGGAAAACAAGGAAATATTTTTTTTTACAAAGTTTTCTCGTGTTGTTGATTCCTAAGCGCAGTGCTTCTTCCCCCATGCCGCCTATTGATACTAGTGGTAAATAACTTTTCAAGCAGCAGTAAATATTCATTTGATAGATTAAAATGTCGTTTTACAACGAACTAGTCGTAATCATGTTTCACTGTGTCCATGCCTTCTCATAATAGATGTAAGGCATGAAAAATCCAACACCGCATAAATTATGTTAAAAAAGTTCATAGAAACAACTTTAACACTATACCTCGTTTTCTTGCAAAATAGGATACAGAGCCGATAAGAAACATGCCACGAAGATGGAAAGATTTTCCAAATTTCTTCATTTGATCTCATTCGGCGCTTAATCCATGCATATCTTCTTTCAGTTTTATCCAACTTTGCTAGTTCTATAAGATGTAAAAAAAACAGAGTCAAATTTGCAGACAGTTGACAAGAACTCTGACTAAAGTAAACAAAATTAACATTACAGATCAAGTAAACATACCAGCTCCTTCAAAAATTTGCTCATACGAAGTAAGCTCCCGATTGCAAAAATTATTTACCAACTCTTCCTTTACTGAAGGCTCTAATGCATCAACAACTAGGCAGGCATCCGACAACTGCTGTAGCAAATTGGTTTCTTCTGTCTCCTTTCCAGTACCTAAGCTGAGACAAAAACAGGAAATTGAGACCCAGTTACATATAACCTCTTTACAACCAAACCATTTCCTTAACTAGTGATGTTAACTGCACGTCATAAAAGAAAATGCAGACAAGCGATCTAAATGCACATTGTGTATCTTATAGACACTGCAGTGCCCATGGAGATTTTCAAACATAGCAGATGGAAATAGTAACAATATACCTAAAAAAATCAGAAAACATGTGTGACTGGAACTACACGTCATAAAAGAAAATGCAGACAAGCGATCTAAATGCACATTGTGTATCTTATTGACATTGCAGTGCTCGTGGAGATTTTCAAACATAGCAGATGGAAATAGTAACAATATACCTAGAAAAATCAGAAAACACATGTGACTTGAGTATTTGCTTGATATTCTTAAACTTCTCCCTCAGTTCTATGATCTTTGGAATATCCCTATATGCCTCAAAGTGGCTACATAACTGGTTCACTGCCTGAAATACAAATTACCGTATAAATAAACCAATAGATAAAGCAAAAACAAAATAACACATTTTGTTTTATAGAGTAGTTTATTAAAAACAAGAGGCATACTTTCTCAAGTGAGAAAGAAGAAAACTAAGGAGTTCATAAAATATTATTATTTACTGAGGAGCAAGTACAGCTGAAGTAGACCTCCATATTATATAATAACTCATTCAGCAACAAGTCAATGACAACAACCAAGCTATGTCTCACTCTCACCAGATGGGAATACAGTAACCTAACTGAAAGCTAAAAGAAAAAAGGAGGCATACATCCAAAAGCACATAATAAACAGGAAGTGCCAAGGCTTGATTCCACAACTCAAACTTGTGGCCTTCAAGACATACAGTAGCGACTCCAACTATCGTGCCAAGGCTTCTATTTGGATCATAGCTTGTTACCATTGGCATTAGAAATTTATTTTCTATTTTCAGTAGTGACTCCAACTATTATGCCAAGGATTTTATTTAAACAGGAACCTATGTTTGGATCATTCCTTGTTACCATAACTGAAATAGAAAATGAATTTCTAATGCCACTGGTAACAAGCTATGATCCAAACAGAAGTCGTGGCACAGTAGTTGGAGCTGCTACTGTATGTCTAGAAGACCACAAGTCTGAGTTGTTGAATCAACCTTTTACAAATGCACAATAAGGCCACCACATAACGCTTCATAGCACCAGGTTGCCTATTAATGGTCATAAGCTATGCAGGATATAAAGTTAGCTTGGTGGCTAGGTGGGAGAGTTAAGGAGTGGAATGATAAGGTAGGCCAAGGGTTCGATCCCCACCCTCAGCAAATTACTAACATTACAAACATTGGTTATAAGCTATGCTCTAACCAACAAAGCTTAATCATAAGTAGCATAATCAAACCATACTTACAACCCCTGATCCCTAAACGATAAATACATTAAAAACTAAGACAATAATCATAAATCTCATTTCATCACACACCTACAAAATTACAATAGATCTGTTTTCTAACACACACACACACACCCCAACACTGTAAAGACATACTCCCTCTGGAATGAAATATAAACAAAACTGGTGGCTGAAAAGTTGATGTATCTAATTAAAAGTTAAGATCAGATACATCAACTTTTCAGTTACCCTTTTTGCTTATATTTCATTACAGAGTAGTATTAGTTACCTCCAGCTGTGCAGCTGCCTCTTTGTATTGACGTTTTGAAGCCATCACTTGAAGCTGTTCGACCGCAGAGACTGCCATATAATAGGTAAGCTGGTTTACGTAAAAGATTTAAAGATGTCTACCATTTTACATTTATAATAGACATCTTATAGAATTATCGAGTATGAAACAAACTTATAGAATAGATGTACCATTTTACATTTATAATAGACTCGCTCAGTTTAACTAATTGCATCAGAAAACAGTGTAATGGTTTATTCAGAGTTGATGTTTTCAAATACAAAAATATAATTACAATTGAAACCGTCACATGGTAGTTGTCCAACGTGTTTTTCTACTTGGCATGGCAGTACTCAGTAGTTACAAAATATCTACTTGTTTTTCTAAAGAACTACACTTGTTCAGGTTAACTAACATATTTATTGAACCAGTATAAAGTTCAAATTCTGAATCAATAAAACTAGAAAGCTTAAAAACCATTATTAAATAAAGAAATGTGTTTTTTACTCGTTTAAGGGAGGGGGTAAAAACAAGACATACCGAGCATTGTGAGACGATGAAGTGCGGTAATCGTAGTAGTTATATGTTTCTTTGCAAAGTCCAATTTCTTAATATCCCGACATATTTCTTGAACCATAGTTTCACTCTGAACAGCTTTAGTTTTTATTTCTCTAATCTTATACATAAGTTCCTGCGTTACAGAACCAAAAGGCTTAAAAACACAGATAAAACAACACAAATACAACAGACAGGTTCAAATAAAAAAAACACAAGGCACTCTGATGCTGATTTTGGAAAAGCAAAGAACTAATTAATTCACCTCAACAGCACGTGTAGCAGCAGCGAGATCTTCTTTAGCCTTAGTTCCTGAATTACTCTGAAATCAGAGAGGGAACAAAGCCATAATCAAATAGCGGAAAACACAAAAAGAGTCATGCATTGTTAATAAGTTTGTGTTTGGTTTCATGGTAGGGAGAGCCAAAAGTAATTTCGGACACAATTGATTTTGATATGTTTGGTGATGTCAATTATAATTGATTTTACATCTAGTACTGATTTTAACTTGAAGCGGGGGTTTGTACGTGCAGGTTTGGTTCCACATTTGGAGGTGTCAAAATTGATTCTAGAGGCGTAGAATTGATTTTGCCTCCATATTTGATTATAACTTAAAGCTATAATTTAAAACTTTTGCCTCTAGTGTTGATTTTTAGCCTCAAATTTAACCATTCAACTCACTTTTTCAACTCCCTTTAGTCAGAATCAATTTTACATAATCAATTTGTGTCACCAGCAAACCAAATACACACATTATTTTTAACTCCAAACAGTGTCATGACACTCAAATTTATTGTTCAACTTATTTTTATTTCAATGTATTCACACACAAACTATTTTACATTCTACTCATTTTTTACTAAAATCAATTTTACAAAATCAATTAATACCTGTTGACGAACTGCAGCTAAAATTCCAGCATCAACAGTGCGAATCTCATTCTGGATTTTTTGCATTAGTGGTTCGACACCGGATAGTGACGCTTCTGTATACAGTTTAACGAATTTGAGAAATCAAATATCAATTGAAATCGCTCGAAATTGAGATTGAAATTGAAGAAATGGAATACCGTTGGGGAACATTTGGTTGATATACTCCAAAGCGCTTGACTTGTCCATTGTTGAGAGTGAGATTAACTGTAATAAGGAAAAAAATGCGAAGAGTGATGGATGATAGTAGCGAGATCTATGATTCGCGTCTTGAATCGCGAGTTCGTAACATTTGTTCTCTTCGATTTGTTGTAGATCCAATTGCAGAGCTTACTCCCTTTACTCTTCTTCTTCTTCTTCTTCAATCTCTGGACCCTGCTCTAATATATTAAATTTAGAGGACTCGTAATGAAAATTTCACAAAACAAAAAGAAATGTTAAACACAACCAATGTATCTATAATATCTAATTATTCTATAATCTAATCTTTCTTTCTTTCTTTCTTTTTTTTCCGTCAAATTCTGTAATCTAATCTATTATCCATGTACGTATTTTTAGCATTTTTATGTGACATTGCATTCCTTTCTTAAAATAATCAAAGTAAGATGAGACATTTTTTATAAAAAAAAAAGAAGTATGATAAGAGTAATATACAGAAGAGTTTAATTTTGATGTTTCTGGTATGATAAAAAATTATATTTTTGGTTAATTGCAAATTATTTTAAGTGTATTAATAACTTATAATAATATGGATTTAGATTTTTTTTAAATGAGTAGAGTGTAAAGTGAAAAAATCGAGTGTTATATAAAATGATAGTTCAAATCAACTAATTATAATTAATAAACAATATATATAATCATTTTATTTAAATAAAAATATTTTATACTGACAGTGAATAGCTATCTTTGATTTTATCATTTTATTACATAATTATAGTTATAATTTTTATCATTAATTAATTACTGAATCAACAATTTGTGTTTGTTGTCAATATAAAAATATTATCGGTAAGATAAATCTGAAGACAATTTACATCAATGATTAAGTTGAGATCCAACCATTGGTATAAGTTGGCCTCAAGATTTATGTTGCTGATAATATCTATATAATGAGGGCAACTTGTCACACTTTATGGAACCCATGGAATAAAGAGCTACATATGGATGGGTTTGTTCACCCTTTGCATTATTAGTGTTATGTGCTTGTGTTACTGCATCATAACATGCATACTAGAGAGGTTCATCTTCGTGGTGGTGGTTCTATTAAACATCAAGTCAATATTGTATGGCTTTCCTAGAGATGGGTTGAGTTCTTCATGATACTAAGGTGGTAAGATTGTTGGTTATAGCGGTGTGATTAGAGGGTAAGATAAAAATCGGATTCAATGGTCTAAATGTGATTAGAGGAGAACATGAAAATTAGATTCATTGTTCTAATTTTTTTTGAACAGCACTTGTGCAGCTAAACAGTAGGAATTCTAATAGCTATAAATTCTTAAAAGTTGAGATGTATGTTGATTTTAATACGGTAGTAAATAGTTTGTTTAGAGTTAAGATGAAAATTGTGTTGATATAGAGACTTGTTCGCCATACACTAAATTAAAAGGTAAAAGTGTGTCACTCTTTTTGAAACAAATTTTTGTATTAACGTTCTTGCTGATTAACTTTGATTATTTATGAGCAATGTTGTGCTTGTGTTAGTTTTGTGTTCTTTGATAATGTGATTGAAATTTCTATTCATAAACTATTTTTTTTTCTTTTGTGCTTCGACCACTATGTTTCTAAAAATACAATTCGTAGTTCTATAAAAAAAATTATATAGTGATGAAACTTTGATTTATTTTGTTGAGAGAAATAAGAAGTGTTCGAAGAGACGAAAAATAGTTATATGACAACAAAATAGAAATAAAGTAGAAATGCAATATTTAAAAACTTGGTTTTAATATATTATAAATAAATTGTGTCAAAATTAAATCAATCCATCAACTGCCTTAAAATCTCCATGTCTCCTTTGTCTTGAGAGTAGTTAAAATTGGATATGGCAGCGCCAAAATTGATTGATAAATTGGATTATTTCAACTGAGCATTACAAAATCTCACATTCTGATATTTATATCAGCTGAAATAGCCTAACAGAATTACATGGAGTAACTGAAAGGGATAACTATGGTTCATGGTTGACTGAAGGCAACTACTAACTGAATACAGCAGAAAAAATAACGGCAAAATTGCTAATTGTAACAAGTGTGTTGTGCAACTACTTTTCACACTAAATGACATTTAAAGAATTCTCTGGGTGCCCAAGCATTGATTTTGGGGCGCGTAGATACACAAAATACAGAGGAGAAAACTCACTTCCAGGTCTGAGGGCCTACGGGTCGGGATTAGCTCGGAATAAAATTTCACCATAAACACTCATGTTTCCCCCTTTTACTTCTCGAAGGTCCAAATTTCACTGGACTCTCTTGCCTCGTGACTCACAAGAGAATCATTTTCAGGTGTCTAGACATTTATTATGGGTGTCAAGCCATCGAAGCTGTAAATTTTGATTCTTTGAACTCAAAGTGCATAAGAGTAGAAAAACTAGTACTAAGTACTGAAGTAATAGAGGCAAGATAATCTTTTTCTGAGCTTCCACCAACCCTGCAAAAGCTTATCTTTGATCCTAAGCTCAATTTTTGCAAATTTTCCTGCCACAATCACAGGAGAAAATAAGGAACTATGTAAAGGTACACTTAAATAATGATAGCAAATAACTAACGAAACTCAAACTACTAATAAGCACTCTAAATTATTCCTAAATACATCCATTATTCGTCATATATGCATGTTAATGGACTCCACTCAGGCTGATGACGAGGCCAAGGTTGGGGACTATAAACCATGATATCTCTACTCTACACTGTGATGGGTTTCCTTGCCTACTTGGGGGTGGCTTGTTGCCTACTTAGTCGAGCCAAAGAGTTTCATGCTTAGTGGTTGGTATAAGAACAGCAATATACATAAATATGATGACACCCTAATGGCTAATGCCCGAGTCAATAACAAAAAAATAAGGCTCAATGCTTAGGTTTAAGTTGAAAATACCTGCACAGCACTCTCATTAGACTACTCTAATAGGAGTGACATTATGGTTGTGGATAGGAGGCCATGCCAAATAACAAGTAGCTGAATCAAGCAGTTGGTACAATGGTGGCAGAAAACTCCTTAGCATTCCATTTAAACTTTTTTATGAGTTGACGGATATTGGGCCAACCAGGTTGCACCTTCTGGCTTTGAGCGTTTTTGGGGTGGTGTGAAGTACTACTGGGCCATGGCCCACATAATAACTTCATTCATCCTCTCTGTAAACAGTATAATCAATTGGAATCAAATCAATTATCACTTCGACCCCACACATAACCTTATTCATCCTATATGTAACCAGGACAAACAATTACAATCAACATTTGATGATGCTTTTTTCTTTAAAAAAAAAAGTCTAACAATGCTTTAAAATATGCAAATAAAACGGCAATCAAGAGTTTGCAATGAGCAAGCATTGGTTAATTAGTTAATAATGCATATTCCCTTTGATCTGTAACTACCTCCTGAATTCAGCAATGATATGACTTATGAGATCTTTTTTCCTGTCAAACGTTTTTTTATTCAGCTAGCATAGCATGACAGGTAGAAAGCATTTATACTTGAAATCTTGATCTAATACAGGAACCTTATCTATATCATTAAATTAATAGACTCCTCATCTTTTATGCTTATGATTATTTCATATCAATTTACTATTGATCCGAGATTTGCTGCATATAGCGCATTATAACGGTTGTGCTGATCAAATATGGAATATATGTCTCCCACTGCAAGTCACTACTCACTACTCATTAGTAGTGTAAACTAATACAGTCTCTCATGGAAAATGCACTCAAAATTAACTAATGAAACTCAGTAATATTTACAGCTTACAAGTGAATGTCAGTTTTAGGAATATCATAAGCAAAATCCATCAACATGAGAAAATCTCTTCCTATGAAAAGTTTCTTTCACGTTGTCCACAAATACAACAAATGTGCAACTGAAACTCAAAGAATCGCATTAAAATAAAAAAACTTCAGCAAATGGGAAACATAAAATAAAATGACAGAACAGCAAAATGAGAAAACACATTTACCGGCTAGCTTGCTTCAACATTCAAAACAGTAACTAGTAAGAAGTAACTGGTGATCCAAAAGAATGAGCATGTTCATTGAAGCCCTTAACACCAATCCAGCTATTCCCAGCTTCCTTGACCAGCCCTTTTGTCCTCATGATGCTTCTCAGTTCATCAACACAATCCCACCTACCAATGGCTGCATAAAAGTTTGATACAAGCACAATATTGCTCGCTTTGTCGGGTTCCAACTGCAAGAGATGCTTTGCAGCAAATTCACCTCTTTCAAAATCTTGATTAAGACTGCAAGCATTCAACAATGCTATCCATACTCCTGCAGTAGGTCTACTACCCATTTCAATCATATTGTGATAAGTGGACCAAACATCTTCTATATTACCGGCTCGACCTAAGATATCTATGAAGCACGCGTAGTGCTCCGGATCCGGTTCAATACCATATTTCTCTCTCAACAAATTGAAACATTGTTTGCCTTCCTCCACCAATCCAGAGTGATCACAAGCTGATAGAACTGACAAAAAAGTCACAGAATTTGGCAACACCTCACTCCCCTCCTCCCTCATCTTCCGAAAAAGCTCGATAGCTTCATGTCCACACCCATTTCTTCCATAAGCATCAATCATACAAGTCCATGAAATCACATCCTTCTGAAAAATCCCATCAAACACAGACCGAGCAAGCGAAATCTTTCCACATTTTGCATACATGTCTAACAAGACATTGCATAATTGGGTGTCAAAAGTAAAACCCCGACGAACCGCAACACAATGCACCTGTTTCCCTGTCAATGAATCTAACTCCTCGGAGCAACAAACCAAAACACTAGTGAGTGCAACAGCATTAAGATTCACCAAGCTCATAACTTTAAAAGCCTCACCATATCTCCTATTCCTAATACACCCAGAAACCAGCGAATTATGCATCATATCATCTTTCCAACCCTTCAAACCATAAAACACATTCAAAGCATGATCAACATACCCAACACTAGAATAAAAATCAATAAGAGCAGTACTCAAAACAACCAAATCACGCCCCAACAAAACCACCAAACCATGAACCTGCCTACCAAGTTCCAAAGCCTTCAAAGAAGCACAACACTTCAAAACAGAACACAATGTAAACTCACTAAGCTCAACATTTTCCCTCCCCATCGCCCTCAAAACACCTACCGCCTCACGAGGATGACCGCACCGCAAAAAACACGAAAGCAAAGCGTTCCAAGCAACAACATCCTTGTGAAGCATTTCATCAAACACCTTAAGTGACTCATCCAATGACCCGTGTCTTGAATACATATCAAGGAGTGCGGTTTTTGCAATGGTTCCGGAATCTGCACCGGTTCTGATCATTTGTGCGTGGAATTGTTTACCGAGTGATGGAGAAGATGGACGCAGGAGAGGTGTGAATGTGTGAGCATCGATGTCGGAACGTAAGCGACGGAGAGAGCGGAAAAGGTTCCATGCGATGATGGATTGACCTCGGCGAACGTAGGAGGTGATGAGGGAGTTGAGTTCGGAAATGGGTCGGTGGAGGAGTTGGTGGTGGTCGGAGAGGGAGAGAGACTGAGAGTGAGACGAACAATTCGACTTTAATGGGCGCGCCACGGCGCGCATCATCACCTTCTTCTGAAGCCAATGCAAAACCCGCCAACAGAATGACTAAAAACTAAATGTATTGGATATTATATAATTAATTAATTACTCTAATTACATTAATTCATAGCTAATTAAAATTAGAGACGTTTTAATTTTAAATACTTTTTTTTACTCAGAGTATTAACTATTAATTAATATATCATTTATCTACTCTATATTATTCAATATATTATGCATTTTAATATATTAATTATTAATATATTTGTTTATTATCTATTATTTGTATTTTTTTTTGTTCTTCCACCTATTAATAAATGTATATTATTTTTCACTCCTTCACATTTAAATTTCACTGTATTTTCCGTTTTAAATCTAAATAATTTCCTTCCATATAGAACTATATACCAATTTCAAAGATATTATTAGATTTTTTAAGCAAAAAATAATATTAGGTTTAGATAATTGCAACAATTTATATTAGATTATAAATTTTTGTTATCAATATATGAAATAAATATTTGTTATCAATAATATATATAAAAACAAGAAATATATTTTAATCACTGATAAATAAAATGGAAAAAAAAAAGTAAGACAACTAATTTCTCACTAGTACACAAGAAAATATAGAGCACAAATTTGGCAATGAAAAATTTAAAAAACACAAATAAAATATTTATCATTGAAAAATATAAATAAATAAAATGAGATAAATATAAAATGCATAACAATTTTTTTTCATATGTATTAAATTATAGATTTGTGAATGATAAATATAAAACAAAATTGGATATATATTTGTCATGATAAATATAACAATCACACAATAAATATCAATCGCTTATAAAAAAAACACAGGACAAACGTTTTCTATTGATATACGGGATATATATTTGTCACTGATAAATTTTTAAAAAATAGGATATATTACTATTATGATAAACACATGGTAGATTACTAAATTACCTCTTTTTTCATTAAGAATAATAATGATTCAATACAAGCTATTTATATGTGGAAAATTACAAAAGGAAAAATGATGTAACTAATCTATTAATTACTCTTACTAACAAACTGAAATAAAATTGACTAAGTCTACTAATGTAACTATATCTAATAGCCTCCCTCGGAACGCATAAGTTCATTAAGCCTAACTTGAAACATAATTTTGAAATGGTTTGGGACCGAAACCTTTGGTGAAGATATCTGCCAACTGCCGAGCATAACTGACAGGCAAAAGATGAAACAGTTTATGTTGGAGTTTCTCGCGAACGAGGTGGCAATCAAGTTCTATATGCTTGGTGCATTCGGGAAATGAAGAATTAGTTGTATTGTGTATGGCAAATTGACTACCACAATATAAAAGAGCCGGTATTGTAAAGTCAGTTTGTAGGTCTTGAAGAAGATAAATCAACCACTGTATTTCACATACAATGGAGGCCATGGTTCGATACTCTGCTTTTGAATAACTTCTGGAAATTGTGGCTTGTTTCTTGGACTTCCAGTATATTAAAGAATCGCCAAGAAAGACACAATACCACTAATATACTTACGGGTTTCTAGGCACGTGGACCATTCAGAATTAGAGAATGCTTTGAGTTGAATACAAGAAGAGGCAGACAAGAAAATACCATTCGCAAGTGATTATTTGAGATATTTGAGTACACGTATGACAACCTCAAGGTGAGAGTCAGTTAGGGAACACATATGTTGGCTTAGTTGTTGAACTGAAAAACTAATATTTGATCTTGTTTTTGTAAGGTATATGAGTTGTCCCACTAGTTGTCGATATAGAGAATGATCTGAAAGAGGGTTCCAGTAGTGGAAGTAAGTCTATTGCCCTTTAAAATAGGTGTAGATGTTGATTTAGAGGCGAGTAGGCCAACATTGTGCAGCAGATCCATAACATATTTGCGTTGCCAAATGTGGATTCTGAGCTTTGAACTTGATACTTCCAAACAAAGGAAGTACTTCAAGTCCCCTATGTCATTCATCTTTAATTTAGAGTTGATGAATAATTTAACATATGTGCATTCTTTGATGTCATTACCTGCAATAATAATAATATCATCAACATAAATAAGGAGAGCAGTAAAAGATTGATGAACTCTTTTAATGAATAAAGAGTTATCAGATGAAGATTAAATACACCCTTTAGAAATTAAGGTAATGGACAATTTAACAAACCATTATCTACTAGATTGTTTAAATCCATAAAGTGGTTTTCAAAGTTTACATACATGGTTTGAATGAGTAGCAGACATACCTGGGGGTAGGTTCACATAAACCTCCTCATCCAAGTCTCCTATAAGAAAGCATTATGTACATCCAATTGATGTAAAAGCCATGTATTTTGGCAACTAGAGAATAAGTCTCAAAATATTCTATACCTTTAATTTGATTAAAACTCTTAGCAACTAATCTAGCTTTATACCTTGTAATGCTGCCATTTGATTTGTGTTCGACTTTATATATCCATTTGCAACTAATGAGCTTTTTACCTTGTGGTAACTCAATTATCACCTAAGTGTTGTTATTATTTAAAGTATCTAGTTCAACCTCCATGGTTTTAATCCATGCATCATGTTTAATAGCATGTTTATAATGAGATGACTCGTGACTAATAGTGATAACATTGACGTACTTAAAATTAGATGGGTAAAATTTATGATAAGGTAATACAGTAGATAACAAATATAATGGAGACAAATTATCATGATGCAAAACAACATTGCATTGAAAATCATTTAAGTACGCATGGGGTGTCGATGCCTATCAGATCTTCTTACAGAAACAATGTCAAGATTAATATGACGAACAATAGAATCATTTATGCAATGAGAATCATAAGAAGAGTGAACATCATGACAATCATCAGGATGCAGAGCGGTAGCATAATTGGAATTATGGGATAGGGGATTCATCACAACATAATTATAAAAAATAAGGACATCATCAACGTTAGTGTCATGATCTAAAATAGTGGCAAAAAAACATTAATGAAAGAAAGCTTGTTATTGGATAATAATGCTTGTTTCATGCATTTGCTTCAGTTATGATAATTATTATCGTTCAACGACGGTGCAATGAGAACAGAGTCGGGATTTTCATCGGGATGAAGGTAATAAGGATTTCGAGGGTTAAGAGTCGGGTCTTGAAGAGAAAAACCGGGTTTGTTTGGAGAATTTGTGAGTCTTGGTTCTTTAACCATGTAAGAAGATGGCGAATAATGGAAAAGACGAAAGAATATGCACAAGTGATGAAGAAAATGATTTAATGAATTTTGTCATATTATATCATATTACTATTATGATAAATACATGGTAGATTAATGAATTACCTCTTTTCTCGTTAAGAATAATAATGATTCAATACAAATTATGTATATGTAGAAAATTACAAAAGGGAAAAATGATGTAACTAATGAATTAGTTACTCTTACTAACAAACTGAAATAAAATTGACTAAGTCTACTAACGTAACTATATCTAATAGGATAAATATTTATTATAGATAAATAAATAAAAACGGGACAAATATATATTATTGATACATACAAAAATACAAAACACATATTTATCAGTGATAAATATAAAAATAATATGGGATAAATATTTATCACTCATACATATAACAAAAGCATGGATCATTAATAAATAAAGATATGGTACACATATTTGTCCCTAATGGATATTAAAAAGCATAAAAACATATTTTTCATTTATATATTAAATATATATGATAGATATTTGTCACTAATAAATATAAAAAATACGAGATAAATATTTATCATTGATAAATATAAAAATAAGATGAATATTTATCACTGATAAATATAATAAAACACAAGACAAATATATATATTTTGTATGCATAAAAAATACATGACTCATATATGTCACTAATAAATATATAAAAAAACTAAATGTTATTGATAAATGAAAACTGTCCGGGACGAATATTTGTCACTAATAAATATTAAAAAAAATATTTATCATTGATAAAATATAAAAAAAATACGAGATAAATATTAAAAAAATTACAAAAAATAGATATTTATCATTAATAAATATTAAATAATACGGAACAAATATATCTCTCATGTGTTTTTTTATGCATGGATGAAAAATATTTATCTCATAATTTTAGTGATATATTTGTCATTGATCAATATTTAAAAAAACTACTGAATAAATATTTATCATTAACAAATAAAAAATATATAATAAATATAACAAAAACTTGAACAAATGACACATATTTAATTTTTGTATACCTTTCTAAGTAAAACTAGGAATAATTATAATGTATTGGTTATAATTTATTATTAAAACCATACAAAAGATAAATAATTGATATTAAAAAATTATCTAAAATTAATATCTTTTTAATATCGTATCTAGAAAAATCATAAAATTAATACACTCAGTACAAAAAAACTATACATGAGACGCATCTCAAATTAAGAAATTAATACACTCAGTTTTTTTTTTTTAAATTTATTTTGTATTCCCTCTATCCCAAATAATTGTTAAACATGTTTTATTTATTTATTTCACACATGTTTTTAAAAATAAAGAAAATGTTACAAATGAAAAAAAAGAATATAATAAAAGTCAATATTAATATTTTTTGTTTTAATCTTCTGGTTTTTAAGATAACGTGGTTCTAATAGTTCAAATTTTGAATATGAGGTAATTAAAATGTAAACAATAATTATTTCAAAATTTAAACTTCTAACTGAAATAATTATTAGTCATATTTAATATAAAATCATTAACATAAATGTTCTTTAAAAATATTAACAATTTAATTTGAAATCATGTTTTTATCACGATAATATGAAATCGTGAAACAGTATTGGTCAAATTGTTAAGAAATTGATTCATGTCTTTTTATAAGTAATTTGTAAAGATATTTGTCACTGTTACATGATTCTTTAATTATTTTTGGATTTAATTATGACTCAACTCACTTAAACTTTTCTTTTTAATAAAAATAGTATTTTTATTTATTTTTTATCTTGGTTTAATAAAAGATAATTAAATATTTAAAAGATAGTTAAATAATTTATTTTAAAAGATAGTTATATTTTTACTTTTAATTTAATTTAATCGAAACTCAAAAATATCAAATATATAAATGTTTGTACAATTCTTTATAACTACACATTGTGTCATATTGCACTCCCTTTATAATAACTTGAAAATTATGTAAATAATAATAATTGATGGATATAATTGAAAAAAATATGTAGTACAACAAATTTTTATGGTTGTCTATGTGAACATTTCAATAATCTAATGAGAAATCATTTAACAACATAAACGAATCATTTATACTAAAAGTGAAAATATGATACACTAAAATACTAATAATACTAATAGAAATTTATTATAAACTCAACTTGAAATGTTCAAATTTTATAAAAAATAAAAAATATATTTCACTCAAATAAATTTGGTACAAGTGCATTATTAAATATTAATATTGTAAACAACAAAATTAAATAATAAAAATTAAAAGAAAATACAACCTCTTATAAAATGATTATTTTATTAAGAAATATAAAATTGGCGGCAACTATTAATAGGTGATGGACTGTAACTTCTGTCTATTATATTTGTTTCTCGAAAAAAAAACTACTATATTTGTCTATTTTTATAATAGCATGGTATATATATAATTCTAGGGTGCATTTTTTTTCCTTTTTATTTTCCATCTCCGACTCATTTATTCGACCAACCTCTACATTAAACTAAATTTTATAAAGCGACTATAGTTCTATAATGATGCAGGTATTGCAACCACTAAACCTCTAGTTTAAGACCTTAGTTGGATACTATTATAATTTTTTTCTCTCTATTATTTATAGGGAATCTCAAAATATCTACTTGAATATATTATAAAATAATTTACTTTTTTATTAAATAAAATAATAGTATATGTAAAGAACATGAGAACACCTTACATATCTATGACGTCTGATGATTTATACATATTACTTTTAAGGTTAAATTACATATGTGGTCCCTTAAGTTAATTTCAAGTAACGTTTTAGTCCTTTATATTTTTTTTTCCGACTTGGTCCTTTATTTTAATTTTAAGTGACAATTTGATATTTTATGTTTTAAAATTTCAACAATGTTATCCTTTTTTATACAAAAATTCAAAAAACAATTCAATTAAAACTCATAAAATTAATTATATTCTTCAATATAATACAAATTTCATCAAATTCGTAACATAAATCTTCAAATAAACTTATATTTTCATACTTTATTTGATATTGTTAGGAATAAAGGACTAAATCAAAAGAAAAAAAAAGATAAATGACTAAAACGTTACCTGAAATTAAGTTAAAGGACCACATATGTAATTTAGCATACTTTTAACGGTGGTTTATATTTGTCTTTCTAATGTAACCACTGTCTTATTTTTTGTTGCAAAGCTAAAAGAAAGAAAAACTACTCTATCAAGGCATAACTATGAAATCAAAATTTGAGGAGGCTCAACTATTGACTAAGTCAATACAATAATTCTCTTCTCGAAGAGTGTAAAAAATGCACGTAATCTAACACGATTGAAAAATATCTTTAATGTCTTGAATCAAACTTGCATACTTATGGAACCTAGAGGTTGGCTTTGAAAAACATTTAATTTTAAATTACATAAATTAAAGTATTTGATAATTATAGTATTTAACTGTGATCCTTAAATAATTAATATAGTTAAAAATTTATATAAAAATTAATGACAGAAAATTCAATAGAGTTTACATTTGGGGAAATAAAGTATTTTTATGATGATCTCTACCTTGTGACCGATCTTAGAATGTAAGAACAGACACTTCGATGAAAAGTCAAAAGTACACTTTTTCTCTGGTGAATAAAGCCGGTGGCTTTCCCAGTCCCTGAAATGACTTGGACAAAATACAAAATTTGGCTCATTTGTTTATTTGAGAGGCACACTATTTTCTGCCATTAAATTGTTTATATGCTATTATCAAATCAACTTATAAAACATTTAAAATTACTATAAAATATAATTTACAAGAAAGAAATAAAAATGATAATAAGATTTTATTTATTTAGAAAATCAATAAAATCTAATAATCACATTTTATTTAAAATAACCCACTTCATAAAAAAAAAACCCATATATTTTACGCGTACAACTAAATAGTCAACACTACGTATCCATCTCAGACACATCATTTAATTTAATTTAATATACAAATTAGTACTCATATGCCTCGATTATTAACCGAAGTTTGGAAGAAGATAACACAGCTTATATTAATTACGATGATTATAATTAATAATGAATTAGTAATTAATATAGAGAGCTTAGAAGTAGAGTTCCGTGTTGAAGTTAAAGAGTCCAAGAGATCATAAACAGAAAATTGTTAACAGAGAGGAGAGAGATAATCAGAATCACATTCACATTCACATTCCCGTACGCAATAACAATAATCGAAACACAAACCCAATACAGAGAAAAACGCCATAATCATTCAGTGAACAATCGAATCGAGATTATCTCTGATTCAGAATGGGCTCGGAGAATGAAATTTCTCCGGCCGATGCTCATAGGGCTCCCGGAAAAGAACAACAAGCCGCCGGTGTCGGAATTCTTCTTCAGATCATGATGTTAGTCTTGTCGTTCGTTCTAGGTCACGTTCTCCGTCGTAAAAAGATTTACATCATTCCCGAAGCCAGTGCTTCTCTTCTCATAGGTTGGTTCCATTTCTTTCCTCTTCCCCATGCATCATCGTTCTTTTATTCATTCTCAATTTCTAACCTAAATTATTTTCTTTCACTATGTAGGGTTAATTGTTGGTGTTTTAGCTAACATTTCAAATACTGAAACTAATATCAGGTTATTTCCATTCTCTCATCACTCTCTCTTCTTTAATCTTTTGTTTTCTCTGTTTTTTATATTTCTCTTTTCTAAGTTCTTTTTTTCTTCCCATTTTTTCACAGGGCTTGGTTCAATTTTCATGAGGAGTTTTTTTTCTTGTTCCTGTTGCCTCCAATTATATTATATCCTTATTCACACTGTTATTTTTAATACACTTTTGCTAGTTTCCTCCGTGTTTCTTTTTTCTTTTTCCGGTTATACCCTAATAGGTAATCTAGGTGAATTTAGTTCACATTAACGTAAGTGGTAAATTAAGTTCGCGTAGGTTACGCGATCTCAGTTCACATAAATTATATGGATATGATTGGAAAAAACGGGGGCAAAACCAGCAAAAGTGTTATTAATATATGGTTGTTGTTATTTTCTGTTCACTTTCTATTTATTTAATGTATGCATACTGTTTAGTTTATGTGGTCATTTATTTCATCACAAGTGTTTGTTTCCTTGATTCCTCTGTTTACTCAGTCTGGTTTCAGTCTTGCACCTGTAAGTGTCTACAGTTTTATTTTTAATCTTTTGTGGAGTTGTTGTTTTTTGTTCTTTTAGATAGGTCTTTTGACTTTGCGGTAATGTGGCTTTTTGCAGAAACCTTTTTTCTCAAATTTTGGTGCAATTGTGACATTTGCTATATTTGGTACCTTTCTAGCTTCAATTGTAACTGGTGTTTTGGTGTAAGTTGTTTTTTTCCACCCCTCTTTTTAAGTGACTGTTTTTGCACTTTCTATGCATAACACTTTATGGTGGTATGGTTAGTTAGGATTTTTCAATTTAGTACTTATGTTTTTGTCCTATGTGCTGCAGTTATCTTGGTGGGTTGGTCTTCCTCATGTATAAACTACCTTTTGTTGAGTGCCTCATGTTTGGTGCTCTTATATCAGCTACTGATCCTGTTACTGTTTTGTCCATTTTTCAGGTGATTTACCACTTTTATTTTTATTTTTATAATTCAATCATTTATCTACTCTATTAGTCCATATAAATGTTGATGTTCTGACTTCCTAGGTTACGATCCATAATGCTCGGGAACCCAATTTACATGTCTATAACAAATGCCATGGAATGTGTTAATACTTAATAGGCTGGGCTCATTACCTTTCCTATTTTATTTATTTATTTATTTATCTAAGCACATCTTTTTTGTCCTTCACGGTAATTCTGAGTGTTATAAAAAAAGACAAACTGGTGTTTTAAAATTTCTGCTATTGCAAGATCCTAGGAAGGGTTGAACATACTATGGATCTATTGTAGTCTGCTGCTCTGCCTTAACATGTATTTGCAAGAAGTTGATTTAACATTCAAATCCACGACCTCTTGGTACATGACAGCAACTCCTGGGTTACGTCAAGGCTCCCCTTACATTCCGAGTGTTACGTGTATAGTAAATATATAGAGCATCTGGTTCACATCATTCTGAACTTGGAATTTAACCTGCACTCTTTGCAGGAGCTGGGCACAGATGTCAATCTATATGCTTTAGTTTTCGGAGAATCTGTTTTGAATGATGCAGTAAGTTTCTCTGACATAGCCCTTCTTTTTAACATTTGAGTTCAGACGTGATTTTAAGATAGATTGTGCTAAGGCTGACTTTTTTCTTTTTATTTCCCCGTTGTATATATGTTATTTCTTTTGTCGTAACCTCCCTCTTGCACTATGGGTAGATGGCAATTTCTTTGTACAGGTACACAAACTTCTGAATTATCTTACACTTATCTGAAGTAGCCCAAGTATCATTGAAGTTCACTTTTAACTCAAGCACTTGTTTTGCAGGACAATGTCATTGGTTAGAAGTCATCCATCTGGACAAAATTTCTTCATGGTGGTTGTTAGATTTTTGGAGACTTTTGTTGGGTCTCTGTCTGCAGGTCAGTCTTTGTTAGGATATAGTATAATAGATATTAGAGTAGTTAAGAGGTGTTATAGTTAGGTAATTAGTAGTAACTTAGGACTATTGTTTATAGAGTAGAAACTCTATTGTGAAGTGGAAACCCTTGGGGGATAGGTTTCTCTCCTATACTTTCATATTTCTTAATAAAAATTGTTCTTTATTTGGAGTCCAATTATTGGATTCCTAACAGTCTTTTAGCTATGTTCTGTTTTGGCTGTATTAGGGTGAAGGAAGAGAGAGTCTCATGAAGAACTTGTTTCAATTTACAATTTTAGAGCCTTAGATGCTATTGTGTATTGTACTTAGTAGGAAAATGCTTGGTTGTTGTTGTAGATGCTATTATGTATTGTCAATGTCATGAATTATTATCTAAGTTCTGAATTGTGAATCTTTTGGTGGATCTGCAGGTGTTGGTGTTGGGTTTATATCTGCTTTGATATCCTTTAAAAGCCACTCTTGCCTACGCATATTTACAGTATAAATATTTAGAAATTTTAAAATCAATTTTTTTTTTCTTGTTAAACCTTGACTGCCAGAACCTATTTAAGTATGCAGGGTTGGATATTGACAAGTAAGTATCATTTATCAGTTTTCTTTCAGATATTTGTTGTTTGATAATTTACATTACATGTGGAAAATGCTGATCAGAAGAGTTTTATGAATCTATCCAGCCTTCAGAACTTGGAGAGCTGTCTTTTTGTTCTCTTCCCATATTTCTCGTAAGATATCTTCCCAGACCATTTCACGATAGATTTTTCACAAAGTTTTCTTAATTTCTTCCACTCATGGTGCTAATCAGTATAAAGTGTAAACTATTTTCTTTTTCAGGTACATGCTGGCCGAAGGACTTGGTCTGTCTGGTATTGTATCAATATTATTCACAGGAATTGTAAGTGCATTTGACATTTTTCTGGGTTATTTCATGTCTGTATCAAAACATTGTGGTGACCATTGTGGTGTTTTGTTTTAGGTCATGAAGCACTATGCGTATTCAAATTTGTCACAAAGTTCTCAGAAATTTGTCTCTGCTTTTTTTGAGTTGATATCATCATTAGCAGAAACATTTGTGTAAGGATGATTTCTCTTACAGTATTTTCTCTCGTGTTCAAACTTCAAGCATTACCTCTAAATGATGTGCGAACACCTTTTGTCTCATTACAGATTTATATACATGGGCTTTGACATTGCTATGGAACAACATAGCTGGTCTCATGTTGGATTTATATTCTTCTCCATTGTATCCTTTCTTTTTGCCCATAATATTCAAGTGTTCTGATTTGTGTTAGCTAAGCATTTTGCGTTCTTTTTAGGACTTTTCCTTAACTTGTTGGTAATCACTTCAGATGTTCATTGGAATTGCAAGGTATTTGTACTGATTGCTATCATTACAAGTCTTTGATTATAGGCACACATGTTTATTTCAGGCTTTTGTGGATATGAATTAGCATGTACTTGACAATGTTATGCTTTGGTTTCACATTTCACTTGGAAGTTGTAAACAAGATTGTGGGGTTATTTCATGCAGAGCTGCAAATGTCTTTTCTTGTGCTTACCTGGTCAATCTGGCCAGACCTGATCATCGAAAGATACCTCTGAAACACCAAAAAGCACTTTGGTATAGTGGTAAGGATCAAGCAACACAAGTCATTGACTTTACTGTGTAGAGTTTGATTAGTCTGCTAATTAAACTAGCTGATTCCTTCCTTTGGCTTTTCTTTATTGCGGTGTATAAGATTTGAACTTTGTGAACATGAACAGGACTTCGAGGGGCAATGGCGTTTGCTCTTGCTCTGCAATCAGTTCACGATCTTCCAGAAGGACATGGACAGACCATCTTCACTGCAACTACAGCAATAGTTGTTTTGACGGTAGGAATGCTCTCATTGTCATTTTATAAAACTAATCAGTATTAAACATCAATACAAGGGTAGTGCAATGGACATGACCATGTTGTACATTGTATGTAAATTGTAAAAGTGTTTTTCACTTGCTATGTGCCAACAAGATTAAAAATTGGGTATAATAGAGATGAAAATTATGAGGTAGATAAGTGGACTTACAAGGAAGTATAAATCACGAGTGGATTTGTTCAGAAAGGTTGGATTAACACCTATGGGAAAAAAATGTCTTCAAGAAGGGAAAGGAGGCAGGAGCAAGAAAATCAATAATATATTCCGGTTAGAGAGGGGGGAGGGATTTGTGCTGATAAATATGAAGATGTAATGGAGACAGAAGAATAGCTAACTTTAGATCTAAATAAAAGATTTTGTTAAATTAATATGTTGTTGACCTCTTTGTGAGAACCTTACAAATAGTGCAAGATCTTCAAATCCAATTTTAAGCAATCACCTCATGAGATCGTGAGCTACTGGACTTCTGGTATGATATGATACAAGTGCCATTTGGGAATCTCAGATGACAGAGAGAGAGTTGGTTTGTATATAGTGATTATTATATTGTAAATGAAGGAAATTATGTTACATGATATGTAGCAAAAGAAAGAATATAAAAGTGCCATTTATTAATTAGATAACATTTTGTTCAATCACCATTCCTGATCTGTAATATCGATACACAAATTTATTTCTTTGTTTCAGGTATTGCTCATTGGTGGTTCAACAGGTACCATGCTGGAAGCTCTAGATGTCGTAGGTGGTGATGACAATCTCAACGATAGCTCTTTGGCTTCACTTGGTCCCACGGCAGTAAGTTTTGCAACAAATGATGTACTTAAGACTTTTTTGGTGTATTCTGTCACTACTAAGTTTCTTGTTTATGTGACTTTTGCATTGACATTGCATTTGGAAGTGACACCCATCATTAATGCTTTTGGACGACAAATTGCCAAATACAAATATGATCTGGGCTTGCTCCAAGATACTATATCTCATTTTTATACAGTGTCATTTTTCTTGTAAAAGAGATATTGATATTTGTAATTTGGTGTCAGTGCTGAATGTTTGAAATAAAGAAGTAAAAAACGTAACAAACATGTGTTGTCTTTTGTTGAAGGAAAAAATTACATTGCAGGTGCTCCAGTGAAATATTGTTTTGCAAGGTCATTTGATTTATTATATTCTTATTTTATTTGAAGCATTGTATTCTATGCATGTTTTTGGTTGTTTTTTTAAACATGAAATTTGGAAACACATGTAGTAACTCGGTAGTATTATGATTTAATTGTAACCTCTGTCCCATGTACAATTCATTTTGGTTTAGTAACGTTAGTTACAGCTCTTAGCATGCAAGAATGAGTCTCTTTTAGTCTTTTGCTTTCTTAAATAATAATAGAAACATGCAAGAAGGGTTGTGCTTAGGTATGGGTTGGACTAGTTTGTTTTCATAGACATATAATTTTCTTTTGTGGGGAAAAGTGTTTTTTTAATACAAATAATTAGGCTGTATTGGATGCAGAGAGGTTGAAGCATGTGCTTGAGTTTGTCATTATGTTTTTGGACTGCATCTAAAAAAAATGTTTTCAACCATTTAATTAGAGAAACATTTTAAAAGTCCTAATAGCTAGGATAAAAATACTTCAACAACCAATGCAGAATTGTGATTTTGAATTTTAAGAACCCATGTCTGTTATAAATTTTTTGTTCTCAAATGGTTTTGTTAACTTTCATATTGTAAAACTCAATTTTGACAATGGATAATATCTAACTTAATGAATCTACTTCACATTTATCTGTCTGTTTCTCTTTCAAATGATATTTTCTGTTTCGTTTGCAAGAATTATGAGGGGAACAATGGTTATATTGCTCCATCATACGAGGAAGAAGAATCATCATCATCTGGGAACAAAATAAAGATGAAGCTAAAAGAATTCCACAAGAGGTATTAGGAATTTACTACATTGTTAAGTATGTGTGTATGGGCGCATGCACATTTGTTATGCAGACAGAGCAGAAGCAACAGATTATTTTTGATTTGGGTTGTTTTTCTTTGATTCCATCTTTTCAGTGAAACCAAAATGTCACTCTTTCAAGCCTGTTCTTTTCTGTTCTAATTTTTAAATGCATCAATCATAGAGCTGATGCATGTAATGTTTGTCCAAGTCAAATATGTTTACCAAACTTTACCTTAATGATGTTGCCACTGCTAATTTCGCTTCACGTCTTTGTTGCAGTGCTGCATCTTTTACGGCATTAGATAGAAACTATCTCACCCCATTCTTTACAAGCCATAATGGAGATGAAGATGATGAAGGCAAGTTTAACTAACTAATTAAAATTGTGTTATTTCACTGAAGAATTTATGAAGTGGATGAGTAGAGTATTGTTATCTGGCCTGATGTTTTCATTTAAATTGGTTTTATCTTGAGCATTTTTTTTAAATAATCACAGAAAACACCTGTTACATTAGGGACCGATTACTTTGTGAAACGTAAACCATTTTTACGGAGATAAGATGAAATGCTAGTTAATAAAGAAGCATTTCTAGAAATAATGAAAACAGTTTTTTCGCATTTTCATTGTTTCTAGAAATGTAAACAATTGTTCACTTCAAAAGTCTCTTACCTCTTTATTCACGAGTAATGTTAACACAAATTTTAGGAAATGAAAATAAGAAAAATTTAACAAAGTAAACAGCTCCTTAGGTTTCCATCTTATACAACAAGCTTTGTATAAATGGTCAAATCTCAAACATATCAACTACCCAATTTTGGAATCAGATATTTCTTGCATGTCTTTTTCGTTTTTTCTTCCATATTTTCAGTTAAACAGGTTTTTTTAGTCATTTTCTTGTTTTCTTTTGTGACTGCTGGAAGTTTTTTCTTGAGACTTTTTGAACCCACAACTTCTTTGACACATGAAATACATACAAATACACCAACCTTATTACTTGTCCATTCTTGGATTGCAGTATTCATGGATTACTTATATTTGTATTTCTGTAATTATTTTCCATTTTTGATCTTGGATTTGTGTATGTATTATACTTGAACATTAGTCATCACGTTTCTTTTTTCTTGTTTTTGTTATTTGACTGTATCCTTGAGTTAATTTTGTTGACATCATATTACCGCAACTTGTTTTTCTTTCTCTTAGCAGTCGAGCCTTTTACTTCTACAAGATCTTTTACTTCTTCAAGATCGGGATTTCATGGCCAGAGCCCTTATGCAAGCCCATATTCACCGTGATTCTTTCAAATGACATAATGATTTAAAAATCTCCTCTGTACATATTAGCCAAGCAATTTATAGACACCAAGTAGGAATTGGCATAATACAAGAATCAATTTTACCTCGTGCACTCCAAGTTGTACGATCGAGATCTCGTGGCAACTCTTATTAGGTTGGACGAGGACATCTCTTGCACAATTGGCTTTCTATGCAAGTTGATGACTGTATGCCCTGCCATGTAAGATGGAGGCTCACAATTTGGAACTGACTACACATTTATTTATATTTACGTTTTTACAGGTTTTCTCACCTAGGTATAGTTGTAGCGGGTTCTGAAAATTTTAGTTTACTTCACAATTGTGACAATGAATACAGTTATGGAGTATGATGAGTTTTCTTTATACATGAAGTTAGTTGAAGACTGGAAATAGTTGGTACGTTCCCACATTACTGAAAACAGGATTCTTCATGGTGTTGTTGTGGGCCACTTTTAGGTTGGTTTTATAGTGTTTGGATAATGGTATTTGTAAACAAAATTTTATGTGATCTTGATTTTAGTTTTAACAGTAACAACTAACAAAGGGATTTGTGTTAGCAATAAAAGTAACAACTAACAAAGGGCTTTGTGTTAGCAAAAGCAACCCTTCATTTACTTCGGTTTAAGATTGATTTGGAACAGAAAAATCGTTGGAATTATATCATATGACCCAGTGACCAGTGTTGATTAGATAAACCCAAAAGTATTATTCAGTGATAGTAATTTTTCTGTTGGGTTACATGAGATAAACGCAAAAAGAAGAAAAAAAAACAAAGGAAAAAGCAGGAAAACATATGACTAAGTCCATAAAAAAGACAAACCAAGAGCATCAGCTTAAGAGCAAAAGAAAAACTAGAGTGAGGCTCCTTAATCACATTCAAGCTATTTCTTCCCATCTTTGCAAAGATGTCTACTCAAACATTCCACTCACTCAGTGTGTGATAGAGAGTGAAGCACCAATCTCTTTGATGCATTTATAAATGGCATTTTCTTTGTTGAATGGGGATACATTTTTTTCACATGAGATAAAGGCATAAAGGGTATTATTCTGTTGGTTATGAACTATATAGAAATTTTTTAATGTATTTCGGGACTGAAAAAATTTGTAATTGAATTTTTTAATTTGTAATTACGAAAGTTTAAATATTTTATAATTGAATTATTGATTTTCTAAATAAGCATAAAGTTGACTGCCAGTTATGTATCATATTATATACACTTAGTTTTTTCATATTAAATTAAATTATACTGTTAATTTTTTCGATTGTTGATTTTCTTTAATTTTTATTTATTATTTTAATTTGACTTATATTTTTTTCAGATGACTATTCATACAATATTCGTGATATTATTTGTGAAACTGACTCGTTGAGCCTTCTTTCCATGATATAAATAGATGTGTTCATTTATTAGTTTAGTTTGGTTACAATACTATTTTTTGGTTCAAACGAAGTATCCACCTTTTTATTTGTTAGATTTATTTCTTATGTATGATGTTGGAAGTTGCTTTCGTTTTAGTTGATATAATTTATTTTTAATATATACAAAAAGAATATTTCAAATTTTTTTATTCGTATTTCCCATAATACCCATACATTACACAATGCACTAAGAAAAAGCTTCTTATTTCACCATTCTAGTCCTTAAAGTTCTAAAGTGTTATATCTATTTAATTTTTGACTCAAATTTTTTTGAAAGATAAAATTTATTGTCAAAACAGTTTATGACCATTATAACTCTAGAGACTAAATTAACTAATATTTTGATGTTTTGAATACTAATTTAGAATTTTTACTGAGTCAAATACTATAATAATAATAATAATAATACTTTCAATAGTTGTTTATCTCATAAGATAAATATGTGAGTCACAATTTTATAATTAAAGATCAAATTACAACTATGAGAATAAATGAAATGCAATGTCATTGTAAAATATTTTAACACCAACAACTAAATATAACTCATTACAGCAACAAATAATTTGATAATTACAACAACAAATAATTTGATAACTTCCTTTTATTTATTAAAACTGTATAATATAATGTGAATGATTGAATGAAAATATAAATTTACTTTACACTGATAATCCACTATATTTAAACTCTTAAAACTATACCAATTAATTTTTCAATAAAAAAATTATACTACCATTTGATTCTATTAGAATTTTTTAATTCATATTTTATATTCAACTTTTAATTTTAACAAAATACTAATAATATAAACAAAATACTATCAATTGATATAACTAACATTAAAAAGAATCTTCACCTCAGTTTGATGAACCCCACATATCACACATATCACATAAAGATTGATAGAAAGGCTCCTTCCCAAATGAACATTAATAGGAGCCATTATTATTATTTTTTAGACAAGATAGGTGCCATTATTAAATAGGAGGTTATTTATATTTATTATTATTGTTTATTTATTTATTTATAAATATTTATTACTATTACTATTATTTTGGTCTTAAAATATTTATTATTATTGGACAGTGAATGTGACGATGATGCGGAGACAGCAGTATAATATAACAACGTCACACACGACATAACGAAAACTAAAAAAATCCCGTTCGGATTACTTATCGATTTTTGAAATCTCTTTTTCTTTGACGGAATTATTAGAACCGTTGCAACGTAAACCCACACACAACTCTAAAGTCCAAACACATCAGAACCCCAACGGCTACTTCTCTTTCCATCACAACACTTCCACCTTCTTCTTCCACCCTTCTCTCTCACTCAAATTCTCCGAAATTTTCACTCCAATTCAACCAAATCAAATCAAATCCATCTGCGCCGTTTCAATTTTCTACACTGTAACTTCAACATTCTTCAACCAACAACAAAATGCAAGAACACAAAAACAACAACCCTAATCTTTCCGAAAACCCTAATCCCCCTCCACCGCCACCACCGCCACATAACCGTCGACCAAGAGTCCGTGAAGTCAGCTCCAGATTCATGACACCGAAAGTTTCGTCCGTTAACAGACGCCGTGACGATTCCTCCGACGACGAGAATTCAGAATCATCATTCCCAATTACATCCTCTTTCATTCCTCACAAAAAACAACAAAATCAAAGAGCCATAAAGCTTTTCAAAGAAACAACAAACGAAGTTTTTGAATCAAACCCTCATCCTTCAAAATCATGTTCTTCTACGCCTCGTGCTTCTAGACCTGATACTCCGATTCCCACAGGTTCCGTTTCTTCAAGATACAGATTCACACCACATCACCAAAATCACCAATTTAACCACCATAGGTCTATTGACGCACCTCCTTCAGCAGCTAAAAAATTGTTGCAATTTAGCGGTGCGCCGAAAACAAACGATGATTCTGGTATTAGTTGCAGTACACAGTCACTTCCTGAACTGTGTTGTGAGAATGATAGGGAAACTAATGTGTCTATTGGATCTGTGGCTGAAAAAATTGGGAACAATTTGTTGTCGCGTTCTGTTAGTTTGTCTTCTTCTGTTGCGAAACAGTGTGGAAGTGGAAGTGGGAATCTTCATTTGCCGCCCGTTGCTCCTCAGTTTGCGAAATCGGGAGTTGGTGCGAGGCGAGGGAAGAAAGTGTCTAGTCATCAGGAAGATGTGCATTCACTTAGATTGCTTTATAATAGATATATGCAATGGAGGTTTTGTAATGCAAGAGCGGCGTTTTCAATGAAAGCTCAACAGAAAGAATGCGAGGTCTGTTATACCGACGTTTTCTTTATGGTTATTGATATTGACATGTTACAATTATATGGTAGTAGTACAATACTTCAACAGGAAATCAGAATTATATAGACATATGGTTTTTAATCTTACTTACATTTTTCTGTTAGAACAAGAATTTAGGGAGGGTTGGTCATGGTTTTTGGAGGAAATGTTAAAATTACATTGATTGTAGCTTGAAAGATATTGTTATTAAATTTGTTTTCATACTTTATTGGACGGTTGGACGTTTTGGTAGATTCAATAGTTGAATGATATATAGAGATAAGTTACAATGAAAAAGAATGGAAATAGTGAGAAATTTCTGTTAGTCACCATTCAAAAACAGTTCTAAACCAAATTACTTAGTTTGACTCGAGTGGTATTGACTGGCACATCACATTTTCATTTATATTGGTTATTGTAATATAGTTTATTTCAATTAACTCCAATATAGTTTGTGGTTATTTTTATGAGTACAAATTTTAGGTTGGAATGTGTTATTATTGTGCTTTCAATATTCCTCGCACATTTCACATGGTTATGATAGAGTTTAAAATCTTGAGCTATGATGTACAGTTTAACAACCTTAAGCTTTTCTTGCCACCTTTTTGTTTATCTTCTTCTTTATCCTTGCAGAAAGCTCTATATTCCGTTGCAACAAAAATATCAGAAATGCGCGAGTCTACGATCAGGAAACGCATAGAACTGGAGCTGTTGCGGAGATCAAAGACCCTATCAACAGTTCTTGAAGCTCAAGTAAGGCCATCAATGATTTTGAATGATTCTTTTACTTTTTTGATTTCAAGTTGTCCACAGAGCAATGCTTCCTGACTGCTAGATGACTTTTTTGGCATGAATGTTTAACTCTATGTTATCCTTCTTTCGACATAACCACCTCTTGCAACTAATATATCTTGAGGTGGAATTAAGAAGACACTGGTTTCTGGCCACCAATTATCATTTTATTTGTAAATGCCTAGTGGTATACGTATCTCCAATTAGTAATTTGTATATTTTGTATGCAATTACAGATTCCATATTTGGATGAGTGGTCTGCTATGGAAGAAGATTATTCCGTCTCTATCACCGAAGCAATTCAGGCTTTGTTAAATGCCTCAGCACAACTTCCCACTGTTGGGAATGTTAGGGTATGAATAGAAATCCTCTTCTCTTGTCTGAAGATTCATGTACACTAGCATTATTTTCTTTCTTTTAGGCTTATTCATTGGGATAATCTGCAAGTTCTAATTCACAAAAATGTATAATGCCACAGGTTGATGTAAGAGAGCTGGGGGAGTCGCTGAATTCAGCACTAAAGATGATGGAAACAATTGTTTCCAACACCCAAAGATTAATGCCAAAGGTTAGCCAAATGAACTATGGATCCATTTAATTGGTTACAAATGCACTTATTTTCCTTCAAACCATCAATTTGTCTTGCATGGTCTAATACTAATGCAGTCTTAAGGGTTATTATATGAACTTGAATTGGATTAACCCCTTCTCATCTCCAACTATGATATCCCATCAGTTTCGTTTACATTGTTTTGTAGTTAATTAGTGTTGTCAAATAGCAGCTATAACATAGCAAATTTGATCAAATCACTATTGCTCCGCAATACTTTTGTTTTTTTTGCAAAGGCAAAGCAACCACAGTATGCTATTTAATACGAATTGTTGTAAAATAGCGGCTACAATTGCGCTATCACACTATAGCAGAGTAAGATTGGAACAAATCACTATTTTCCACGAATTACAATATTACAGCCAGTAGGGCCCATCCAATAACACATTCTATAAGATTATGTTATTATGTATGATTAATGTGTGGAAAACAGATATATTTTAGGTACTGCACTAATAAAAGTTTGTTAAACATCAGGCAGAAGAAACAGACACTTCTATTTCAGAACTAGCCAGAGTTGTTGGAGGAGAAAGAGCTCTTATTGGAGAGTGCGGAGATTTATTGTCAAAGACATACGATTCACAGGTTTGTCTTGCACAGAATTCTTTCTACTTTTGTTGTAGAGAATGACTGAACTCCAGTCATCTGTAGCATGTTTTCTTTTATCTTCAGCATTGATTATATTAATGGAAAGTCCTGTGATTTTCAGGTGGAGGAGTGCAGCTTAAGGGGCCAGCTAATCCAACTACATTTAATTTGCCATAAGAATAAGAAGAATAAGGAATAACAAGCAAATGATGATAATTTAATTGCAAGTCAACTGGGGAAATACCACATACATTTGATGCTGTTGATAGATTGTTGAAGGAGCATCAACCGTACAAGACCTGCAGATTCATTTCTCTTTCACATTCTTTATCCATTGTTGAGAAAGAGGGGAGAGGATCATGATTGTCCATATTATTTGCTATCTCAGGAAGTTCCGTGTATTCATATATCATTGTAGGGCTGAGCCCATTCTGCATGGTCTCTCTCCTTGTTTCACTCACTTACTTGGATGTCAATAAACAAAAGTAATAGGACACTTTGTCCTTATGAATGGAATGTTTTGCAAATAGGACAAATTTGTAGTTTATTCATGTGCAATAAAATGAAAATTTGAAAATTTCAACCAACTGGATTAATATCATAATGTTCTTGTAAATAAGATATGACAAATAAAAAACACAATATGAAGGATAAATCTCAGTCCAATTACAAACATAGAGGTTTGATTGATAACTTGCATTTTTTACTGGTTCAATTTGCTTCCTTAATCTTATAGTTTATCATTTTATCATGAATAAATATTGATAACAATCATTAAATATTTAGTTTATGAGCGCATAAAGGTCAGTTTGATATGCATTGATAAGATATAAAATTGAAGGATAAAGATATGATATGATAGAAACAGAATAAACATTATGATATCTGGTATGTGATACATATTTTATTTGTGACACATTTAAATAACAAAATTATTATTGTGAACAATTATATAATTTTTTTTAATTAATTTACTATATTCTAAATATTATAAATTAATAAAAAACTTAAATAAATAATAAAATAATTTTATAATTAAAATAATACATTGATATTATTAAATAAACAATTTAAATATTTGAAGAAACGAAGATGAAGAACACAGTAGAAATAATACCAATGATTTATATTTCATTACAAATTTAATGAATTTTTTTATTTTATTTTTAAATTTACTGTTACTTTTTACTCGGACGTACACGGGAGAGGCGCACATCACAGTCAACAACAAAATTAACCGACTAAAGTATGACATTTTGATTAGTAATAATAGCTAATGTGGGATATTTGGTTGAGTGAGAAACGTTTTAAAAATAAAATAATAATAAGAAAATCACAATAAAAAAGGTCAAAAGGGCACCCGACCCAACACACAGAAACCCGTAAGAGAGATTCATCGCTTCTATCTTCTTCCTCTGAAGTTGTTTTACAACCCTGTTGTATTTTATTTTTGCTGAAATCAACCAATCAAAATCGAAGAGAAAAATAGAAAATGGCGTTGAAGTTTTTGAACAAAAAGGGATGGCACACGGGAAGCCTCAGGAACATAGAGAACGTTTGGAAAGCCGAACAGAAGCACGACGCCGAACAGAAAAAGCTCGACGAACTTCGTAAACAGATTCAAGAGGAACGTGAACGCAGCGAGTTTCGTCTTCTTCAGGAAAAAGCTGGCCTCGTTCCGTAATTTCTCCATCTCTCTCTCTCTCTCTCTCTCTATTTCCCCTATTCAATTCTCGATTTTGATTGAAAATCCCAATTTTATTTTTAGGGTTAGGGTTTTGCTGGAAATCCCAAATTGAATTGAATGTTTTATTTTTTTGCAGTCATCAGGAGAGGTTGGAGTTTTTGTACGATTCTGGATTGTCTGTTGGTAAAACCTCTGAAGGTTTTAAGGCCCTTGAAGCTTTACCTAAATCTGATGCAACTGATGCACCTTCTTCTTCTTCTGCTTCTAAGGTATATTCATCCGATTTTTCCCTTATTTTTTTCCTTCTGTTTTTATAGCAAAAAGTCTATTTTTTTATTTTTGTTTTTTAGTTTTGATTAAATTTGAAGTTATGTTTGTTTGTTTCTTGTGAATTGATTTATGGTTTTTGTGTTGCAGCAAGAGGCAAGTGTTCCTGGAGCGTTATTTGAGGATAAGCCTCAATCTGCTAATGATGCTTGGAGAAAGCTCCATTCTGATCCCTTGCTCATGATTCGCCAGCGTGAACAGGAAGCACTTGCAAAAATTAAAAACAACCCTGTTAAGATGGCCATGATCAGGAAATCAGTAAGCCTCTGCCTTTTTGTTTTGTTTTGGGCTTTGTAAATATTAGCCGTGTTTATAGTGTGCATTTTTGTTTGGTTATTATTGTATTTCTGCTTTGGTTGATTGGGCAATGGGTCAGCATTGTGCTTGTTTTCGATGGACGTCTCAATATTTGATCATAATCAGTTGCAAATTGACTAGTTCACTGAAGTCAAACCAGTACACCTGTGTGTGAATACCAGATTTATTGTTTTGGCTAAGATGAATTGCAGGGGTTATATTTTAACTTTGAAGTCACACTTGTAAATTGTTAGAGTTTGCTAGTGGGTGCCTTGTTCTCTAATTTTCTGGGGATGCATTGGAGAACATTTTGAAGAAACTGCTCTGACCAACCAAAACCTTATAACTCTGGAATTTCTCATGCCTCTCCTTGTGATTCGATTTTCTCCTCAATGTTGATTTCAGCTTCTGTTTAGGACCATCCATGTCATGCAGCCCCATATCCATAATGGCCTCCTAGGGAGTGGCCATGCTATTTGTGGCTACTGTTCTTATTCATGTTGACTGATACGGTGTTATGTGAAATTATGTTACTTATTAATTCTCATGTTTTGGGCTTCTATTTTATATTTTTAATACATGGTGTGCATTTAAAGAATCTTAGGATGACAAAAACAACTGTTGTGGTTTACTTTCACCAAGATATTTTGTTTGATGTTGTTTCTAATTTATGGCCGTTTTTGTTAACAATGTCAGGTTGAGGGTAAGGAACACAAGAAGAAAGATCACAGTAAGAAGGAAAAACATAAGAAGCACCGATCTAGTAAATCAAAGCATAGAAAACAGTCTGATTCAGAAGATGACATCGCTGAAAGGAGAAAAAGAAGGACCAGTGATGAAGACTTTGACAAGAAGCGTCTCAAAGCTCAATCAGATTCAGAGCATGAATCAAGTGAAGGAGAAAGGAAAAGAAGGAAGAATCACTATGAAGAGAAAAAATATAGAGAAAGATCACCCAGTCACCACCAGAGGCAAAGCAAAGTAAAAGACTATAAAGAAGATGTTGATGACAGAAATTATAACAAGTCAAATTCAGGAAGATATGCTCCAGAAGCTCAGTCCAATTATGATGTCCCTAAAAGGGGGAATGGGAGCTTTCATGAACCAAGCTCTACTAGATCTTCTGCTACTTCACTCAAACGTGAATCACACTATAAGCGGAGAAATGTGGCTCCTAGGCTTTCAGAAGAAGAGAGGGCTGCTAAACTTAGGCAGATGCAACTTGCTGCCGAGTTGCATGAAGGACAGAGATGGAAACGCATAAAGAACGCTGAGGAGACTGACGCACAGGAAGCAGTCCAGAACAGTAATCTCGGTGGAAAGAATTTCTTGGATACCGCACAAAAAAGTATATATGGTGCCGCAGAAGGGGGGAGCTCATCAATAGCCGAGAGTGTCCGACGGCGAACACATTATTCTCAAGGAAGATCTGGAGGTGAAGGCAATGCATTTCGGCGGTGATCGACTTGAATGCTGTCTGCCGTGGTTTGATCACTTAATTTTGGTTATTTCGGTTGTCTCCAGACCTCTCTTACATGTGTTTTCTCGTCCTTGTACCAACACAAGATTCATTCTCTGTATCAAATATGTTAATGGATTCTCTCTGTTGTCATTCTCTCAATTTCATCCACTATAACAGTTTTGAGAATATAAAGATGATAATGTTAAATATGTAGCAATGAAATATATTTAGAATTCATTGTTTATCCTTGTGATTCGAAATTTTCAATATTTGTTGTGGTATGTGAAGTATTCATGTCTGATCTGACATACTGTTGTGGTATGGGTAATGTTTGAAATGATTTGTATATTATAACAACTTAAAAATATTTTGACACATGTATGGACACGTTATACAAACATTTAACACTGTTCATGGGTACATATTCGGTTAATTCAATTCATTATGTTGTTAATGGATTATCAAATTTTTTGACACATTTTTTTTCTCTAAAAATTACATAGTTAATAACGTAAATACTTCGTTAATTTAATTGATTACACTACTTGGAATTATCAACATGCCTAAAATTGAAAGTGATGAACACACATTACTAGTGCTTCCCACAAAAAAAGAAGAAAAGCCTTCACTTACCCATCTGTATGTGGATGATCTATTATGGTGATTCATTTTATGATTTGACACTGGAACTAATAAGCTGGCAGTGTTATTGATCTTATACTCAGAATGGATATGCAGGTAAAAAGATGAGGTGGTTAATTTACAATTAAAGGAAGCACTATTGTTCTTAATCTAGCTTACTGATAGTTATGCTAAGTCTCCTCCTTGGTTAGTAGTATGGTGATGCACATTGCAGTTGCATGTCTTTATCATCACCTCAATTCATACCCTCGTCAATGGGTAATTGTGATTAGACTTCTTAAAATGCACTTCCTGCTTAACTACCTTTTGGTTTATACTCTCTCAAAACTATTTGTCACTTTAAAATATCAATAAATTAATATTTTATTTTTAGCAATACTCTGGTTTATTGATATATCTCAACTTACCAAGTAAAAATTAGTCATTATCCTCAAACTCTTACTACAAAAATATTACAATTAATATTTTGTTTAAATGTGTGCATCACATGACAAATAAAATGAGACTTGAAAAAGTAAGTATTAACTAATAGTCTAATACTAGTATTTGTAGTGCTGCACTTGATTTAATTAATAAGGTAATTTTTACTGTTAACTATTCTAATGTGTATTGGTATTTGAAAGTTGTTCAAAATTTCAACGACAAAAGACGCCGCATTGTGAAAATAAATGTTTACAATTTTTCTTGTTATTGCGGTTGAGACGGCTTAATCGGTGTCAATTTGATGAAACAGATATGCGTGCTTCAAAACTCAATTCATTTGTTTTTTTTTTTTTTGTCGAAATTAAACCTATCATGTCAATGTCTTAGATGTAAGAATGAGAAGGACCGTAAGTTTCTAAATTTGAAGGAAGTTGTTGATTGACGTTAGAGTTTTAGGTGATTTATGAGTACTGACCTGTCATAGACCATCTATCAAAGTGGTCCACCGTAAAACTTGTATTCGATAAAATAATTCTGATGCCAACAAGTACATGCTATAATATAGTAATGTAGCATAATAAGGTTGTCACATTTATGGCCAGTTAATTCCTTTCCTTATACACTGATGAGCTAGAAAAGCACTGCAGTTGCTTGAAGGAGATTGTTAAATAAATATTTGGCAATCACTCTTCCTTTTCAATTTTCATTCACTTTTGTGTGGTTGGATTATGTGATTAATGAGGCTATTATTGCCAAAGGATGTGTAGGTTTGAGTATTTAAAATATTGTTGTAACAACCACCATATGAGATGGTCACAATTGATGAGTTATGTGAGCTCTTTAGATCAGTTGAGAATAAAATAGGTTGAAGGGTATTTAAAGCATTCACTATCTAATGCAACAAATGAAGGGAACTCAATTGACATTTGGCCCCATACTATAAATTAAGACTCCCTCCGAAATGAAATATAAGTAAAATTAGTATCTGAAAAGTTGATATATCTAATTAAAAATTTAGACCAAATACATCATCTTTTTATATACAATTTTTGTTTATATTTCATTTTAGAGTAGTATTTTTTACGTACATTTTTTTATTTCCCTCATTGGTCAAGAAAAGTGTCGGTTTGCTTACAAGTAGAGCTATAGTGTACCATATATCTACTAAGACTAAAACTCACCACTAACCAATCTTAGCAAAAGATGAGTCTCTTTTGGTTTCTTGTTTTCTCAGCACATCTTGCAATAGCATCTTCTTCTCTTGTGGAATTTGAAGGCATGAATCTCAAAAGCTTGCAAGCTAATTCTTTATTTATTTTTCTTTTCCGTATTGACCTTCCGGCTCCCATAGGAAGAACCCTTTAGTAATCTTGAATTCAGCCAAAAGATAAAGAAAGTCGGGTCAATGATTGTTCCATGCAGGATTTGAATTTGGATTCTCCTGAATGATTCAACCTTAACTGAAATTCAACCTCTTGGTTTACTAGCTAGTTTTAAAATTGTTGGAAGCAGAAGCTTCCTCTTAATGGACTCAATATGCTGATATATTACACCATAATTAATTATTCATTTTCCTTGGTTGTCAAGTTTCATACCATATTAAAGAAACCAACCTTAAAAGGGTTCCATTTTCAATATTAGAATGATCAAATTATAAATTTTGTGCATGCAATTATGTACACTAAACTTACAAACATTTCATTTTGCAGATAATGGTTTAAGGCACAAGCAAGGTAGCCTGCAGCTCAAATTGTATCATGTCACAGCTCTCAACTCCTCATCAAAACCACCATTTTTATTCTCTGACATGTTAGCGAAAGACGAGGAGCGTGTCAGGTATCTTCATTCAAGGTTATCTAACAACAATTCTGATGCTACTGCCTCTTCCAATAAAGTTGGAGGACCAAAACTTGTCAGCATTCCATTGAAATCAGGTTTGCCAATTGGTTCAGGAAATTACTACGTGAAAATGGGACTTGGTAGCCCTACAAAGTATTATTCAATGCTTGTAGACACAGGTAGTTCCTTTTCCTGGCTCCAGTGCCAGCCTTGTACTAGATACTGTCATTTACAAGTTGATCCAATTTTCGACCCTTTAAATTCTAAGACCTATAAAACCTTACAATGTTCATCCTCACAGTGTTCCTCTCTCAAAACTTCCACACTCAATGAACCAAGTTGTTCACAAGTATCCAATACTTGTGTTTATAGAGCAAGCTACGGCGATTCGTCTTTCTCAGTTGGCTATCTGAGTCAAGATGTGTTAACCTTAACACCATCAGAGACATTGTCAAGTTTTGTATATGGATGTGGTCAGGATAATCAAGGTTTGTTTGGCGAGGCCGCAGGTATTATCGGTCTTGCCAACAACGAACTTTCCATGCTTGAACAATTGTCTGGCAAATATGGAAATGCATTTTCCTATTGTCTCCCTACATCCTTTTCTTCACCAAACTCTTTGAAAGAAGGTTTCTTGTCGATTGGAACCTCGTCATTGACACCATCTTCATCATCCAAGTTCACTCCTATACTTAAAAATCCAAAATTTCCTAGCTTATATTTTTTAGATATCACTTCAATGACTGTGGCAGGAAAGCCTTTAGAAGTTGCAGCATCAAGTTATAAGGTTCTTACTATCATAGACTCTGGCACAGTTATTACAAGGTTACCTATGCCTATTTATACAGCACTTAAAAATGCTTTTGTGACAATCATGTCTAAGAAATATAAACCAGCACCAGGAATTTCTATATTGGATACTTGCTTTAAGGGTAATATTAAAGGAATATCAGGAGTACCTGAAGTTCAGATAATATTTGAAGGGGCTGCTAACCTACAACTTAAGTCTCAGAATACACTTTTAGAACTTGAAAAGGGAATTATTTGTTTGGCAATAGCTGGTACTAACTCTATTGCTATTATTGGAAATTTTCAACAACAAACATTTAAGGTGGATTATGATGTTGCCAATTCCAAACTTGCTTTTGCACCTGCTGGCTGCCAGTGATCACTGACCAAATCAGTTCCAATTCACAAAACTTGGTTACAATTTATCATATGTTTGCAAATTTTTATGGTACAATAAATAAATACTCGTTTAAATATGATTTTACTCCCAAGTTTTTTTTTGTTTGAATTCAGTCCTTACAAATTAAAAAATTGTTGTTTTTAGTCCTTATGTCATACGTTGGGTGGCTCAATAAATTAACATCAAGGACTAAATTCAACTGTTTTTTAAATTGCTAGACCTGAGTCTAGACAAAAACCTTATAGGACTGAAAACAAAAAAAGTTATAATTGCAGTGACTAAAATCATATTTAAACTATAAATATATTTTATATAACAATTAAATAGATACATAAAACATGCAGTTTATGATAGATTTTTAAGGGAAATATTTAGGTTGAAAGTTGATATATAGCTGCACATTATGGAATGTTTGGTTAGTAAGATAACCATTGTAACAACCGTTTATTATAGGCAGCATTGGTCATGTCCTAATCCTATCATTTGGCAAATGGTTTTGTCAGGTAAACCGGTCTGATTATCATGTTCTGCTGCTACTTTGTTTAACTACAGCTGTTTTTCAGCTTTTTATTTATCTTTGCATTGTGTAAATAAATTGTAATGTAATATCAAACACACCATGATGCTTTTAATAAATTTTATACTTATATTTTGTTGGATCTTGTGTTGGAAGATGCTGCAGCAACTTAAACGAGAAAAAAAATGAAAATGTCGAACATTGCACTAAATAAATTATGGGGTGTGTATTATATTAAGCTTTAAAGTTTAACTCGTCCACCAATTTATATATATTAAATGTAAATATAGATAAGACACGTTCAACTCCTACTCGTGCAATAGTAAATTTATACTTATATATTGTGTCATGCTGGAGTATGAATTAAGAACATTTCTATAAGAAATTACTTCCTCCGTTTTATATATATAGAAAGAGTTGGAGAATTTTTTGTTTTATATATAAGAAAATATTACAATTTTTAAAGTATATTTATTGTTTAAATTACTTTTATACATTTATTTAATATGTTTTTCTTTTTAATATTATTAGTGAGTATTTAATGTCTTACAATTTTCAATAGATATATTTATAAAAATAATTAAAAAGTTAAAACAATATGAGTGATTTGAATGTTTTTTATTTATTTATTTTCTCTATAAATGGATCATAGAAGATAATATTTTATATGCAAATTCTATAATTATGTATATATTTTAATATAACAACATTACGTTTTTATGCAACTTCATATTTGCACTTACAAGATATTGATGTTACCCTTATTACTCAATCCATTCCTTATGGAATTCATTGACTTTATTTTATTTTAAAACCAAATAAGGGTACAACCGGAAAATAGTTATTAATTTCTTTCAAAAAAATTAGTTACTAATTGAATCTGGAATTTTAAAAAATCGATTTTTAGAATAAAATCAAAATACTAAAACATCAATAAATAAAATGAATGGTGAAAGTATTTTTTTTTTGTTTTTGTCTTTGAAGTGTTTGGTCATGGCAAAACAAATGTGACATCATTATCAACTCAGAAGTCAATCTAATATAATTAGCCATTGAACTTGAAAATAGTTTTCTTGAACTTTCAGGGTTCTATGTAAGGGACCCATTATTTGCTGTCCAATTCATTTTTTCTTTTCCAATGATGTAACATACATTTGATAGCGTACTAGTAATACAGATTGGCCACTACTCAACGTGGTAGATTACAAAGGTTATGGTACCATTATTATTATTTAATGAAGACTATATAGCTACATAATATTTTTTAATCAATAGTGGGACCGACCTATACTTGATTATCAAATGATATGTCTATTGCACCCTCCTTAGTCTTATCAAGCCAACCTCTAATATAAACTTTGAATTAATAAAAAGTAGATTATAAAAGACTTACGATGTTAGGTTGGATGTTTTCTATACTAATTTATATTTAAATTTATAATAATTTATACTTAAATTTGAAATTTTTATCATGTGTGAGTATTAATAAAATTTTATTAATGTCGATTAAAAAGATATATATTATTAATATAAAATTATTTTACATTAATAATCAATCATAATGTATCAATATTTCAATATAAAAAATGAAAAAAAAATTATATAATTTTTTAATATGATAGTAAATTCTAATTAGTTATATGTAAATTAATTTTATACTCACATTATATAATTTTATGAAAAATAAAGAGTATATAATATATTTTGAATTAAACTATTGTCTATTTTTACTTATATTTTAAATTATTATCTATTTTTATGACAAGTATATATTTTTAAAATTTGTAACATCACTCCTTTTATATGCTCAAAATTATAGTGATAAAATTCTCTAGTTTTTTTTTTAAAATTGAGAGGATCTCTACTCTTATAAATCGACTTTTTATATATTTAATCACCTACCACCTGGCCAATTGATGTTGCCAGAAAAGTTGGTCAGAATAGTTGGTGCATAAGATTAATCAAAATATAATAAAACTCTTAGCCAATTTGTGGTACAATTCTTAGACTTTTCTTTAGTGGCTAATCCTTTAGCCTTTTTGTACGTAGAAAATACATTTTTTTGCACCAAACACGGATTAAAAAAAAACGAGATTGTTTATGCAATTTACATTGAGCACTGTGCAATTAACTTAAATAAATCATATCCATAGAAAAGGCAGAAGCTCAAGCAGGTGTCACCAAAAGCATTTTATAGGTGTATTTTATATTCCAAAATCATTAGCACACAGTTATAGTATCTCAGGCTTTCGATCAAGATGAGATGATTTAGATTTTAAGATTATAACTTGTTAAAAAAAAATTGTGTTTAAAATTTAAACCGATTGATATTTGATCGAACAACTGAAATGTCTGTAATTGTAAGTAGTGACAATGCATCTAATGCAAATCCCATTGAGCCTAAATGTAATGTTGGGTTTTGCTTTTAAAGCATAGACTTGAAAATGAAATTTTTTGATGATGTCTTAAATGTGCTTTTGCTTACATCTCAAAAGTTTTTTATTTTATGCTCATACCATTGCTTGTATTACCAAAAGTCAAAGCCTATAAAAATTCTTCTTCTTTAGAGTATCCAGAGATTAAACCCTTTATTTATCTCAGTTCTGTATTTTTTACAGGTGTGAACTTGAGATTTGGCATTAACTACAGGCAAGTGTATTTTCCACTTAATCCTCCAGATTCATGAATTTATAAAGTTTCTGCATATATACTTGTACTTTTTGTCTAAATGTCTACACTCATGTTTCCCTTGTTTTCAAGGAACTTGTTTCAAAATTCATCTGTTTCCAATTCCTGAATTCTATGTAACTGACATTTCAGATTGAAAACATTTTCGGATATCTGACACGCGGTTATTCAATCACTTCTATTTTCTTAAATTATTACTATTATCTACGTATCAATATCAATATCGTATCTAGTATCCATGTCAATGCTTCATAACTTATGATTTCATGTCTTGTTTATAATTCCTCTCACCCTTGTAATCTCAGGTGGTGTTCCTTAGATACTTGCCATAATGGGGTGCATTTCTTCAAAACTTATTATAGCAAGATCAATCAGTTTCCATGAAGAGAGAAATCAAAGATCAAAGAGAATAGCTAATAGTATTCCATTGCTGGAAGATTTAATAAAAGCATCCAATAAACTTCATTCTAGAAGCTTGAGTTCCAACACCACTTCAAAACTGGCTGTTGAGCCTGAAATTCCTGAGCATATTGTTTACTCTCTTACTCAGGAGAATTTACCTGGTTTTGAAGATAAAGATGAGTTGAGATATAAGGGTGATATAGGTAATAGGAGTTTTCACACTGTTGAGGAATATGATGATATGGTTAATAGAATTTGGTTGACCAAGTCTCAAATAGTTCAGCAAAGTGAGTTTAATAATGAAGATGGTGATGATGATGTTGGCAGAGGCTCAGAAATCAAAATAGACCTTCAGGTATCTGAGTTTACATTTAATATTGTTGGATACGACTCATAGTTTACTGATCCTATTTAAATACAAGTTGTATTTTGTACATCCTAAGTTTGAAAAAACAAAAAGGTGCTACGGTCTCTATGCAGTCAGTAACGCAAGCACAATTGGCCGAACATTGTGATCAAATATCTATTTTTGTTTTTCGTATTTGTTTACAAAATGGACCTTCATGTATCTGAATTTACTTCTATTATTATTGGGTATGACTCATAGTTTGTGGATAGTAGTTAAACACAAGTCGTAAGCTTGAAATAATAAAAAGGTACTGCAACTACTGCAATGGAAGACGTAGGCACAATTTGGCAAACTTTGTGATCAAACATCATATGTTCTTTATGTTTGTGTTTTTTTTTCGTATTTGTTTACTTTTGAACCAGGGTTGTTCTAACAAAATATAACTCATCATATTCAGGAAAAGGATTCTATCAGTAAGAATGAGGAAGTGGTTCCGAGTCATGAAACAAGAATGCTTGAGAGTGTTTCACAAGGGGTAGGAACCATAGAGAAGGGAAATAAAAGAAAGGCTATAGCAAAGAGACTAGAATCCCTTAGTATACCATCCAATGTTGAATGTCCAGCCACTGGTAGTCTTAGAGAATCGCTTGCTACAGATGGAATATACTCTCCTGGATCCTATATCACACCAAAATTTGGCAGCTATTCTTCAATGAACATTAGGAATGAAAATGAATCCAGTGAGGATTCTATATTACCAGAGTTGATATCTGCATTTGAAGAATGTATGCAAAAGCTTGAAGCAGAGGAAGAAAACATTCTGAAACAAATTCTAGAGAATGTGGAAGAAGAAATTGATGAAGGAATGCGGACATAAGAAAGAACTTCAATACTCCACCACCATACATGAATTTTTCTTGTAAATCTGAGTTTTAAGAATTTTGTCTTTTTTTCTTCCTTTTGTGCATGGGTATACTAATTAACAAAACCAATTTAATTATCTTATATCTCTTGGAAGGAATGATGAAAAAATAATATAATTAACAAAACCAATAACATTACAAAGCATGCATCTAACCATAATATTATCCTTTTAACTAAAAAATTATTGTTTTAAAAATGATCAGAAGTTTCTGCGAATTTTGTTTCGTTATTAGTGGAAAAGATAGGATCTCCTGTTAAGGAATACCTTATATTACAGTGATGCTAAAAATTATTTTCTTCTATTGACATGCTATAAATCTTGTTCTCAACAAGTGTTCTTAATAAATTGTTCTTCAAACATAAAGCTCAAGTTTTATACACCAATGTTAAAATTCTTGAGAGTTTTGTCAAGCATAAAGTACAATCCCGCTCTTGAGAGATGTCACCCACATAGTATAATCTGACTCAAGAAACTAGTCTCAATATTTGCATGCAAAAGAAACTCATTTCTTTAAATCAAAATAGTTACAAAGACGTGACCAACGAAACACATCTATGAAATCTAGTATCAAATTTCCTTCATTTTCTTTAATTATTATTTAACATGAAGGTGTACAACAAATAAAGGTAACATCCTCATGACATGTTCTACATTGTATGATGAAGCATGACATTCGGGCGATCTTTCTTCTAGTAAGATGGATGGCGTTAAAACACTCAAGCTCCTAGACAATAAACGAAGATACATGATATGTATGTACTCACAATGTTACAAATTTACAAGTAGTCAAGATACATATAGTTTCTGCGTCGGTTGAATTGAAGAAGACTTCCATATGTACGATCCCATACACCAATAAACAATGATTCTGTGTCTGGGCTAAAAGATACACCAGATACCTCTCCAAAAAAATCAATTTCTTGCTCCTTTTCAAATCCTTTCTTGGCATCATAGACATGCACAAAGTCAGCTGGCTCAGCCATTGCCATGTATTGTCCATCAGATGTGAAGCGTATTGAGCGTATGGCTCCCAGGTTTCCCTTGAGGACAGCTACAGACTTTGACAAATTCCGAACATCCCAAATGCGACATGTTTTGTCTTGGTTGCCAGTGGCAAAAATGCAACCATTAGGATGCCATGCAGATGCAAATGAGTAGTCCAAGTGTCCGCATAGAGGTGAAATAGTCTACATAGACAAGCAAAATTAAAATAGGATATTCATAGCCCATCCACTCATCTCATTATAATTAGGACTTTGTAACATAAACAAAGTAAACATGCCCACCTTTCCAGTTTGAGAATCCACCAGTAATCCGTCTGGATTGTCTCCAACAATTACAACTAATTTCCCATTAGGACTCAATGAAGTATGCTACACACAAAAATGACACCAATTATTATCATATCTTCCAATGCTAGCATTTGTAGGAAGGAAATAAAGTAGAAACAAGAGACATTTTTATCATTAAAAGTGAAAATATAAAATGAAAATTGAAAACATTCTCAACCCAAACATGCCCTAGAATTTCCTCCTTTACGCACACATGTTCAATACTTCAAAAATGAATCTAAGGTTTCAAGAAAGATGAAAAATAACACCAATTGAGGGATTCTCAATTCCATAGTAAATACATAAATCTTAATGTGGCTATCTAATCCAAAACTGTCCATCTAAGTTTCAACAGACACACACGTGAATACACTCACTTTTCCCCCTATCCAATTAATTGAAAAAGGATATTCAACATTCCAGTACCTAGAGTATAAATATATTTTACAACAACAAATTCCAGCTACAAAATGGTGAAAATATTCCAAAAATAATGTCCCTTGACTGGTAGCCAGCCCGCCAGTACATAAAAGGAGTGTGTTATCAAAACTGAACTGGGTCCTCTCCACCAAATGGAAGGAGATAGAGAGAGAAAAAATATGGAGAGATAAAAAGTAAGAGAGAAGAAGAACTCATGAGATAGAGTGTTGGCGGAGAAGATCCAAACCCTATCAAAATCATAGAAAACAGAAAAAAAAGAACACTAACAAGGTTCCAAAATCTAAATTTCTGTAAATTCTTCATAGAAGAAACTAAATTTCAAGGAAGAGTAAGATGTTATTTCTGTTTGGCAAACAAAATTATCAAAGTCGGCTTTTGTTTAAAACATGCATCACAGCTTTAGCCTAACTAAAGACCTATCTTTCACTCGTGTACTGTTATATTCTAGAACCTTCCCCTTCAGTAACTAACCAAACTACTTTCAGTGGTTACAGTTATTTTATTAGTTGGCGGCCAAAAGCACTAACTTAATAAATAGTTGCACCTTGGTTTAGTTGTAACTAGCTCAAAATTCTTTTTGCTCAATGCATTTCAATCAGTTTCTTTTCTATCGGAATTATAACATTGTTTAACTTTTTAAGTCAATTTGCAATATTTTAATTCCCAGACACTTCAAGAGAGCCCAACAATCAGAATGCTATAATCAAAACACTAGACGAGCACTTGGCAAAACAATAATTATGTTGTTCAAATTGTGTGGTAATCAAGAATTCACTTTTTTCAAAAAATAATTATGTTGTTCTTTCAATCTTCTCATTCAATTGTAGTTCTAAAGCAGTGTGAACTAGCCAAATTGTGACAATTCCAAATGTGCAAAATATCCTGGATCCTTTCTTGTAATAACTTTATACCTATTATTTCGAACACAGAAAATCAAGTAGAATGGCTTACATTTACTGGCCATGGAAAGCATGAATGCTTCGTAAGCTGAAATCTCTCCATATCAAAGTTTCTAATTCCACCATCATTGTTTGAAGCCATGAAGTGAACAGCTCCACTGTTAAATGAATTGATTGTTAGTATGCAGTATACAACCATCCTTGAGTGTTGTGACTAGTGATTACCACCATCTTATCAACAATTTAAGACACAAAGATATAAGAAAATAAAAGAAAGACCTGGGATGCTCATAAATCTCAACAGCATTTGTGATCGCATTGTCCTCATAAGTCGTTCGGGAACAAAAGCTAACCCCGGGTCGATCTAAGTACTGTGAGACATCATGTATGTGTCATCAAATAATAGGAAAATATAGACAAATACATCGATTTGGAAGATCAAAGATAACTAAACAAAATACAGATAGATCCAAATTATTTCCATTTTTAATCAGTAATATTTCTACTAATCATATGAAGAAATAAGCTAAACCTCATCTCAAAAACAAAGGTGAACATCTATAGTATACAACATAATAATTCAGGACAAAATCAAAACCCCAATTTGTGCAACAAAAGTAGGGGGAAATTGTAATTTTATGAATGATATATCTGAGATTGCATATCAAAAAGAAAAGTGGTAAAGTTGTAGCTTTAGTCATTAAATAGTAAGCAGAGTATTACAATAACTGCAGAGAATAAAATTATAAGTACAAAGGAAATACCTTGCAAATAAGTTCTCCTTGAAACCCTCCAGCAATCAACAAGTTATCACGTACAGCGAGTGTACTAATTTGTGTTTGAGTAAAACCCTCCAAGAGGCTTCCAGGGTGTTTCTGTTAGCAATACACTTTTCAAATTTCATATGTTTCTTCTAAGTGATACTTTAACAACAAAACAATGCAGAAGTTATTATTACCTCACATGGAGCTACATGCCCCGATACATTCAAGACTTCAGATCTCTTAGAACTTAATGAAGACCAGTGAACAATTGAGTAATGTGCAACAAGATATACATCATGTTTTGATGTCGACCAGACTAAGTTTCTCAACTGCAAATTATAAATTAAGGTTTTTAGACTAATATTAATTAAATGTGGTAACTACTTTAAAAAACATTAACCTATATTATTCCCACATAACAAAACAACTTATCAGCCATCACACAGGTGTACATGCAAGCACATGTTTTGCAATTCTCTTCATTACGTGGTACAGGTTCGTGTACGCGGAATGCAACCATCAAAGTATTAGGTACGTGTGGGGGTATACATAGAAGGTACTCTATTTTGGTTCATGGTACGTTCTAATATATTAATTGGTACCATATGATCGAAAAGATTTATTTAGTTAAAAAACAACAAAATAAATGATAATAATTTTAATTTCATCAATAAAAATTAACTTTGACAATCATAGTTTTAGAAATTAATTCCCTCTTTTTGAAATAAATTCTTTTGTTATTTGAGTATTTATGTATCTGTTATTTTTTAATAGGATCTAGTCATCTGTTATCACGAAGAGAAAAGGCTTGTCGAACATAGAGAGTAGGCAGAAGCCCCACATCCGAAGTTTGGCAACCATAGAGAGGTTAGTCAGCTATAAATAAGCAGTGCAGCACAGGGTTCTGGAGTACAACAATGTGCAATGCACTTGTAGGGACGGTGGTAAGTGGTATTTCACTAATATCAAGTGAATAGCACTTGTATTATAAATATTAATTTTATTACCAGTTATTGAGCTACTTATAAGCTCAATTAAATTGAGGATTGTCTTGCCTTTCTGGTACGCGGATTTCTGTGAATTAAGCACAAATTTCGACCAAGCAATCCGAGAAACGGAGAGTACCGCGGCCCGGTACGCACGAACCAATTACCAGTTCCGTGGGGACTGTAGCGAATTCTGTGACTATGATATTTGACCAAACAAATCCTATCACATCCTCACATGATTAAAATTAAAAGGCAAAGAATTAGGAATTAACATACTTGGAAATGAAGTATTGTTGACTTCACGGATCTAGTGTTTTGCCAGAAATCATAGTACATTCCCCCTTTATGTGTTGCTTTGCATTCCTGTTGATGAGAGAAAAAAAAGTATAGGGTCAAAAATATATTCTCCAAATCTTTACTCAAATGCATCCAAGCTCTAAGCAAGACATATTTACCTTCTCTGCCAGTTCCCCTGATTGTGGTATATTTTCATAATTTTTGTACTGCTCTAGTCTTGTTTGTCTATATTTCTCACGACTAATGCTCAGTCTATCCCAAGGTATACCTTGAATATCCTTTCCCCTCCTAGCTTCAGCTGCAATGGTATCTGTTATTTGGTTTTCCTGTTAAGGCGCAACCCAAAGCCCCACCCCAAGAAAAATTCAAGCAACAGGGAAGATTATGTCAATGACCGTGTGGTAGTAAATATTAATCATGTAAACTTGAGTCATCCTACAAATAAGGAGACAAACTAGAGGGCAGAAATAATATACACATAACATCCTAAAAAGGCTTCACAGCCGAAATGAACAAACATCCCGTCAAAATGAAACTCTCAAATTCAAATGGTAACAAAGGCTTAGCTAAAGACTCAAAACAAACCAAAAGGTCATATTCATCGTCATCGTCGTCATCAGAATCAGTTTCACCAAATGCTCTTCCACGGAAATACATATCATCTTCTACCTCTACCATTTCATTATCATCTGCAACGTACTCCATTTCATCCCCGTGGTATTGAGCCATGTTCCCTGACACCGTTCAGCACTTGATACTCGATATCTATTTCATAAAGGAATGACTGAAATGAGTTGATTAAATTCATCAAGTGAATTAAAATAAACATCAAATTATATAACCTAGAAATCACAGATGCTCATGTTTCAAAATTAGAAGGTAAAGAGCACCACTTAAACATGTTATTCTAGCACCAAGGAGAATTTTCACCTAACCATAAAACCAAATACTTCTCATTTATTTTTGTTGTTACAAAATTATAATCTTATTTAATTTTAGATTCTAACCTAAACCAACAAGAGCTAAGCAAAAAAAAAAAAAAAACTAGCAAAGCTAGAGCAAAAGATGGCATTCATTTAGGAAATTTTCAATTACCCTATGAAATAAAGTCACACATCTACATACATAATAGCAAGAATTTCCAACTTCTTTGACTAGATTCTGAAATCAAAAGAATTATATTCACAAAGTCTCAAAACACACCTCCTCGAAAACAAAACCTAACCGGAACAAACTTTCAGGAACTTTAATACACAAACAGAACTATCTAATTAATAATAGTAATAAAGCAACTTTAGGGGAGAAAAAAGAAATTGGATTGAGAAAATGAAAAGGAGTGAAGCAATTGAAATGAATTGCAAGAGATGAAGAAAAAGGGGGTTAATTAGTTCAGAAAATGCTGACCAATTTTGGGTTCTGGATTCGTGAACCTGCTCCTTGTAGTTAGGGTTTGTTGGATCTCGGGGATAAGGACCCGAATCTAATCTAGTGAACTGCAGATTTGGAATTTGGAGTATGATGATATACAATATATAAAATATCAAATTAGATTATAAATAAAATAGGATTAGTGAAAATAAATTGGGATTAGTGCAGTGTGTAAGATTTTTTTTTTCTTGGGATTAATATATTATAAAAAGAGAGAGAGAGAGAGAGAGAGAGAGAGAGAAATAATAACGAAAAATCGGTACTGTGGTTAAGGAGAAGAAGGCGTGAACGCGGATTTGGCTCCTGTGATTTGCAATACTGTGCTTTTCTTTCACCAAAATAGTATTAAATATCTTCTAATCTATATAAAATTTCAATATTTTTTAATTTTAATTTCAATACAATAAAAATATAATTTTTAATTTTCAAAATAATTTAATAAATTGTTTTAATTTATATTAAAATGAAATATATTTAATTGCTATTTAATTTAAAAAATTAAATGAGTTTTTGAAAACATGTTTCAAATATTATAAAAAAAATTATGCAAAAATTTAGAATTTTAAATTTTAATTAATTAAATATTATTTTTTAAATTAAAATAAAAGTAACTAAAATATAAATTTAAAAATTAAATTTTAAGTCATTTTGTGCGAAGAAATTTTTTTAATGTTGTTAATAAAAATTAATTCAAAAATATATATTAACTTATCTGCAAAGACTAAAATAATATATATGATAATTTTATATGGACTAAAATTGTATTTTTATTGTATATGGACTAAATATGAAATATTAAAATTTTATAGAATTTAAAATATATTTAACCCACCAAAATATTGGGAGAAAACATTAAGAGCATTTACTATGTGAAAATATTTTATTATTTCATTTCTTTTAAGTTGTAATAATTTTATTTCTTAAATAATGAAGTAAGAGACTTTTAAAGTAAATAATTGTCTATATTTTTATAAAATACAATTAATTAACATTTTATTTTATATTCAAGAAAATGATTTGTTTCAAGAATCTTCCATCAAAGTATATCAAAGTATAATAAAGGCATATTTTAAAAAATTAAAATAAAAAATATTCTCATAAAGCAAATAATTCAATGTGTGAGTTTTATGAAACAATATTATTTTAAATATTGAAAACTTAATCTCTATAAAAAAATTGTTAAAGTCAATATAGTTTTGAAAAATAAAGATAATTTTTAATCTCTACATAATGTTGTTCTTTTAATTATTTTTTTTTAAATATGCATATAAAAAATATTGATTTAGCCTTTCAATATTCTCCCTTCTAAGAACTAACTCGCAAATGCACCATAAAAAAATAATAAAGATAACTTTTAGTACATAAAAAATATTAAACTAAAACAACTTAATCTCTTACTTTTTTAATAGTCTCCATTGGTAAAAAAAAAAGTATAAAATATAATGAAAGTTTAAATATATAAAGGTAGAGTTCAAATAGGCGTATGAATGAGAGTTGTTCATTCATCCCCCATTGTTCCCTATAGGTCTCTCAATTTTCCTAGTTTATCCTTTATCGGATCTCAACTTTTGAGTAGGTAAATTCTCGAAATGCGTAGCTATCAAATTATGGCATTCGTTAGACACAAATACATAAGGCATTTCAGTCTTCCCATCAAATATTTATTCATTAACACTCAATCTCAAATCATTCACCTATTTTTGCGTTTTTTGAGTTCAAAAATCCTATTATTCTATCCATTGGCACCATCAACTCTATTTTTCTTAATTGCATATGTAACATAACTCTAAAATCCTCCTAATTATCATTTTGGTTGTTAAAGTTTTTGAAGTTTTGTATTGAGTCGTATCGGACTCTATGATCTAGTAGTGTGTTTTTAAGAACTTACCACTATCAGATCCATGCATCCGGTAGTTGTTAATGCATTCTAGAATGGTTTGTTTACCGCATAATTAAGTTTTAATTCATGTTAAATGTTTTTAGTTAATTATCGTTGAGTTTGAAGTTGAGTTCAAACATTCGATGTCACCTGATTTGAAACTTGAGCATGCAACTAAACCCAAACTTGAGCTTGCAACAGAAGAAATATATTGCAGAGCCAGTTGTGATTGACATTGATGTTGGGATAAACTTTATTACTAATAATAAATATAATTGTTGAGATGATTTAATGACTTGGATTTGTCATTAGGCAACTAAGTTAAGATTTTTTATGGTAATTACAAAATTTGATCATGGTTATGATAGAAGAAAACAATTTATAGTAAGGTTTTAATGAGGTGTGTCCTTAATAGACATCCAAGGGAAAGTGTTATAAATAATTAAAATACTTGATGGATTTCTCTTACAATTTCCTAGAGTTAAAGTCTTAATCCTTAACGATAGTGGAACCTTTAATGTTAGTGGAATGTTAATGACATGTCATGGTTAGACTATTCAAATGATTGTAAGTTATAGGTTTTGTATCCTATAAATAAGACTCGTGTGATTTTGTAAAAATGCACCTTGATGAATACACTACAATTATCTCATATTATATCTTCTTTATTATTTCTTATCCCTTGTGTTCATCATTTTATACTTTATTTACCTTTAGTTTTGGTTAATTTTATAACAAATTTCATTTATACCAAAGAACTCTAAAAGGTTCGTGATTAAATTTTTTTTTTTGTCGATAAACATAGGAAATAAAAGAAAGACCGACTAATAAAGTGAGAAATTTTGCCAACCATTTACAAGCCCCCTCTCCCAAACGGTGATTTATGTTCATTTTTTGGGTTTAGAATCACCTTTTCATATTGTCTTTTTCTTTTAATTTACGTGAATAAGTAGCTTATACACAAATTTAGTTTTTCTTTCATTTTTGTTGTTGTGATTTCATCGTCTGAGATCGATGCTTTTTGGTTTATTGAGGCAAAATTCTTAATTAAATATTTTTAAAATAATCAAATATTTAATTAAATTTGTTAATTATAATTCTAATTATATTATTAACTTATATTTTTGAGTAATTTATTTAAAGATAGAAAATCAATCACAAGCAAACATATTAATGCAAAAATCATGTGGTAATTTTCAAAGAAATCAAGAAAGATTTCATCATCAATTTTGATTTTATATCATGCACATTAAAGTAGCTAAAATATCACTAGAAGGGGGTTGAATAGAGATATTGTACTTTTATTTAATTTTCTTTATCTTTTAAAATTGTATCCTTGTGTGAGGATAGTTGATAGATGTTAGAGGATATAAGTTTGAAACTGAAATGAGAGTTAGACAAAATAAAGTGAATATAGTATAAAAAATGACACACTCAAATTTATACTAGTTCACCCAAAATAGGTTACGTTCAGTCCTCACTAATTTGTGAGGTTTCAATATGATTTAAAAAGACTTGTCATATAAATGGATTCTTTTCAGTATGTATTTTCTTAGCCTCAACATGCTTACATAAAAAAATTCTCTTTTTGTTTTACAACTATCGACAAGTTAATATTAACTTGAGGATATATAGGTTTTTGAGAGTTTTGATACTAGTATGATTCTTTCACTAAGATAAACTTTCTAAGAGGATGATTTCAAAGATATGCTTAAGAATAGTAGAAAGTATTCTGAGAGGATGAGTTTGTTCTTCACATCTTTTATCTTTCTATTTTGTATGAAATTTTGTTGTATTTGATGAAGATGAGTTCATCTAAATTTATGGAGGTGATAATGCTTCAAATATGAAGAGAAGTACAAAGTATTGGTTAGAGATTTAGATGATTGCCCATGGTCTTTATTTGGAATTGTAAATATGCCCTTCAGTTGTCACTGTTAGAAGAAACTTAGGACGATGAGTGTTTTAGTCCATCCACGTATAAGAGGATGAAGCTTCCATTAATTCTGAGGTGACTTGTGCGTTTTGACTTTTTTTCCAACAATTGTAGTGTCTTGCCTTTTTAGTCAATGACATCACTTTTTGTACTTTGGTTCATTTACTTATTTTCCCATGTACGACGATGAATAGAAAATAGGAGTTCATCATCTTTCCTACTTTGTTTATCCTTTGACATAAACTCATAATCTTTTCAGCATTGTGTATCATCTGACATAAATTCATCATCTCTTAGAATTGATTATCATCTGTCATAGAGGTCATAATTTCATCCTCCACTTTGTTTTTCCTCTAACGTAGAAGATATATAAAAATGTGTAAAAACACTTCATCTGATCAAGAAGGTGAAGAACCTGTTTTCTAAATTCGATACACTCAAGAGCACATATTAGATAACACACATACTCACAATCTTTGAAACAATTTTGTTATCATTAAAATATTTGAGAGAGATTTTGTCTCAACACGCATAACAAGACAAAAAACTCATTTTTGTAAAGACTAAGTGATTTAGAATATTCCTCAAAGGACTGCCAACATTTAATTGATGATAGAATAATAAGAAGAACAATTAGTTGTCTTAATAAAGATAAAAACAAAATGAATCATTTTGGAAAATCCAAATGCATGTTCATAATGAAAATTTTGCACATGGACCGTCCAAAATAAATGGGCATTAAAAAGAGACAAATATTGAAGGCTCACATGCATAAACACACATTGAAATTGATGAACTGGAAGAAAAGACGGAAGTACACAAGTACACTTCATTGTCAGTGTTACTGCATCAGTTGAGCATGCTTCTGAATTTACATTGTCCCAACTGTTCTTTGACAACTCATAATCACTATCGCTCATGTTACCTTCAGTTCAAGGAAGAACATTATAGGTTGATCAAGAATGTGTTACTGCAAACAAAGAAAACAAGATAGACACTTGGTATTAAGGGTCAACGACTATATTCAGTTAAGACTGATATTCAAGCCTATCCTCGTCTATAAAACGCATATCAATCAGAAGAAAAATATAAGAGTTTTTCAAAGTAATCAATCTACACTTGATCAATTAAGCTCAAGTTTCAAAGCTCTTCTCTCAAGTTAAACTCCAGTTATCTCACTATATTTGTGGGTCATCATATTGAGTTTTTTTTGTTAATCAATCTCAAACAAAGAGTTGAGAATTCTTAGATCTGAAATACTTTTTATCATATACATCATTTTGTAACTCAAGTGTATCTTTTATGTTAGATTGTGTATTGTAAAAATCCTTTCTAGTTTGAAATGTACTTGTAAAAATTCTTTCTGGACTGAAATGTGACTACTGAAATTCCTTTCAATGTGAATGTTGTAATTGATCAAGGTGTGGTAAAGAAAGATAGTGCAAAACATAACATTCTGATGTTGAACATAATAGGGAAAATCTTATAGATTATGAGGATGCGAGGACTAGATATAGCCCACCTTGAGTGAACCCTGATACATCATTGTGTGATCTTCTTAATATTTATCTTGCACTTATAAATCACATTTCACATGTTTATAAATTGAACTATTTTATTTAAACTAACACATCCATAATGTTCTGGAGATTAATTTTATTTTAACCAAGATTGTTTCTGAGTTAATTAAAATTAAGTGCATGAATTAAAAAGTTAAAAAGGGATCAAAATTCAAATCTCGTTTCTTGTGATTGATATTACTATTTCATGGTTTTTCCATATTGGTTCGATTTATTTTTTTGTGCGTCTTTGTGCGGTGTTCTTTTTGGTTCATATTGACAGAGTAGCTGGGATCCATACATTTTTTTATTAATGATTTTGGTGTAGTCAATGTTATAGATTTGAAGGCATAGTTATTTTGGACACTTGAATTTTGTCATATTTGTAGGTGTGTTGTTGTTTTGTGTTATGTTGTCGTTTTACGATATTAACTTAGTTGTGGTGAGTTTGTTCGCAGCTTCATTGTTTATACTTTTAGAAAATTTGAATTTGTATCACATAAATATATTCTACTATTTGAATCAACGAATATCATTTGTTTTTAGGAGACCATTAGTAGATTGGGTTAATATATTTTGTATCATGCATATAATTTTTGTTATGGTATATGTTTATTTTCGGTCAATTATACAATTATTATTTTATTTTATTTCAAAATAAACAAACAATAGTTACAAAACTTCACACAAATCTTCATTTAATGAAACACAAGATGATCTGATAAATTTTGAATCTATGTGTTTTCAATGTTTGAGACGTCTTGCCTAAGCTATTTCATACGCCTTCGCACAAAGTTTCTCCATTTCCGTAAGGTAGATGATAAAAGATGATTTGACTTCATTTGTATCTGCACAATAAAGTATTAAAAATTAGTTTACTATTAAATATTACTTTACCATAAATTTTATCTAAACCCAGTAGTCTTTATTGACAAATTCAAATTGCTAGTAAAGAATTCCTTGATGGTGGTTTGTCCAGCGGAAAAAATGTCATATTCAAATTATGTGACAATGACACCACAACGACATTATACCTTATCGCTATCACGTAACCCATATATGATATAGTCATCCACTTTTCCATTTCTTGAGCACCAAAAATAGATATTTTCAAATAGTTTCATACTTTTTAAATATTGTTATAGAAAACATTGAAATATAGATCATGATATAGATTGATGTCTTTGTCCCAAATGTGTCAAAACTAAAGACCCCAATTATTCACTCCAACCTAATAATGCAGCAATTTTCATCAGGCATAACATCTATTATGTCATCGATATACCAGTCGAATATATAATATTTTTCCATAAATTCATTACCTCATCTTATTTATTATTTTTCAAATATTTTTTGCATTTTGCCCAAATATTTTTTTAATATGAAAACGAAATAAGAGATTAATTGAAGTAGAAAATACGACATCAATAGCATTTATCATGTCAAATTCTCTATAGGTCACAATAACTTTATAAATTAAATTTTCAGAGACAAACAATTGTCTTACCTCTTCAAATATCGAAATGGAGTTTTCTTGTCGACCTTGTTCCAAGTAAGCAAATGCTATAGAAAATGTCAACCCAGTAAATGCCACACCAACAATTTCAAACAATGCTAACAAATATTTATTTATTTTGAATGTGTTATCACATATCGAAACATGTTCAATAACTTTATACAATCGGGAAATATGTCTCTCAGAACATCTGAATCATCTCGTTTTCTTGTTCAATGCACATAATTTTCACTTTCTATTAACTTCAATATATGTTGCATATTTTGTGTATGAATCTCTCAAAGATGATCGTTATGTACTCTTTGCTTTATATATTTGAGTGAAAACTTTGAGATTATCGTTATTTTGCTCTTTCAACACATTGAAAATGAATTTTGATGCAATACTTTGTCATGTCATTAACAAATTTAAACGTCTCAAATATGAATGACGGTCTAAAATACCGCTAAATCATGATTATGTGTTTCACATCAAACTCTAATTTTCCATTCTTCATTGTATTCAATTGTATATATTTGGTTTTGAATTGACAATTACCTTTGTGATAACAAGTTACTGTTGATTTTGATTTTACTTTATATATTTCATCTCTTTTATATCCCAAAATTATTATTCTATCTTGTCTTTCAATAGTTTTTACTCATTTGAATACAACTTCTTGAGAAAAATATCTGCAAAATATATTTCAAATAAAACATTTACGTGTGTATAAATTAAAAAAAAAAACTCATTATATCAATTGTTATTAAGATTATCTGATCAATCGTAAATTTATTAGTAGAATCTATGGTCGGCATAACATGGACTTCACTATCAATTTCACTCATACTTTATTTAATTTATAAAAATAATTAATATTTATATTGTAAATACAATATTTAAAAAAATAATGTAATTATTTTGAAAAAAATATACATTTCGAAAAACGTTTATCTTCGTCGAATTTTCTGAAATGTAGTTTTACGTTTCGAAGATTTTACTTTTGAAAATTCATTACTTTGAAGGTTTCAAAGTTTTGAGAATGTGTATTTCGAAAATTTTGTTAAAGATAAAAGTTTTAAAAATATTTAACAAATACAATAAATTCTATTTCAAAAATTTTAAATTAATCCAAATTTTTGTATAATTCAAAAATCTGAACTCACATTATATTTTGAAAATTTTATAATCAAAATTTTCTAAATGTGGTTTTATTAAAGTTTTAAATATGTGAATAAAAAAGTGTGTAAAAAAAATAGTTAAGTACTTTTTAATGTATCGAGAAAATGAAAGGTATAGATGGAGGATAAGAAATAAAAAAACTCAAATGTCTTTGAGCCTAATGGAGGGTTTTATTTTTTATGGGCCCAATCCTTAAAAAATGATGAGGCAGTTTTGCATTATGCTTCTCACTAAGACTTTTTTTCAAAGCATCACGTCAATTTCAGGTATCACCACTTCACCATCTTCACTCTTGAGTTTCTCGCCACCGCCTTCTACCTTTTTAACACACTGATTGCTTCTGTCGGTGATGCATTAGAACATCTCCAACGTTAGTCAAATAAGTTCGTCCGCCAGCATGTGTAGTCACATAAAATTCAGTTTTTGACGAGTTCATAGTTGGAGTTGTGATAAGCTGTTATTACGGTTCTCTCAGTGTCGTGGTTGGAATTGAAATTGTGGAATTTTGTAGAAAATAATAAGTTTGAATATGATTGATAATTAATTTGATTACAAAAGACTCAATAATAATATTTATTTATAAACACTTCATACACAAAATTCTAAATCAAGAACAAATAATAATAATGAGAGATATTTTAAGATATTTCTATAATTACAAATTGATTACAGGAAATAACTAAAGATGACTTAAATATACTTTTGGTCTTTTATCTTTTACTTAATACTCGTTTTGTTCCTCTATTTTTATTCATTTTGATCTTTTTTCTTTTACAAGTGGTGAATTTTAATCTTTGTCACAATCACATTAAAAGTTATAAAAATATTCGGTCGTTGGAATTGCCTCTAACAATTGCCCAAAATGAAGAAATCTAACATAGACTTGAGGATAGTTAGGTCGTAGATTCATGTCGATCGGTCTGACTGATTCTCATTCTTAATTATTGGTATGACTATATTACTTATTATTTCATTATACATTTGTTTAATGTCCATCTTATGTTATAAATATGAAACATCCACTATGGTTTAGTAGTGATTCTTTTTTTATCAAGAGTTTGTTGGACGCATAAAGTGATGTTTCCTCTCAACCAAATTTTCTAGATATGGAAGAACTAGAGATCAAATATCCTCTAATCACTTGTTTAAAGTGTTCGAGTCTCTTAGTACTCAAATCAACCACATTAGCATCTCATTGTATCCAAGGTTAGCCCAAGGCAAAAACTAGGAAAGTTAGGGCTTTAAGGTTCCGAAAAATAATTGATTTTTTATGTATATTTGGCATAAAAAAACATAAAAATCTTAAGCAGTGCAATAAATAAAATGTCTCATAATTATAAAATGACACAACAATTGACGTATTTAATTAAAATATGTTGTATCTCATAAAAATAATGTAGAAATTAAATAAAATTATAGCAAAATATTATTGTTAGTATTAAAGGGATTTTTTTCTTCAAGACTTTACTTTATACTTCAATAAGTATTGGATCGACCCTAATTATATGATGAATTATCATAATAGGACTATTAGGTTTGTTCTTTGTATAAGCAAGTATATTGTATTCATCATATTAAGAATTAGTCTTTAAATCATACTTCCTAAAGAATCCGTTTTTCGACCATATTTCTAATATCATGTTCCTGTGTTTCCTTTTCTATTTACAACATGTTATTAACGAGACAATCAACTTTTCTGCGAGCTTCTTTCCTGTGTTTATGCTTATATTTTTTGTCATCGCTAATCTAATATGGTATAATTATTTATGGAATAATAATGTTTGTGACAATTGGTCTTAAAGTGAATGAGTTAATAAAAATCATTAGCTTTTTATTGGTCATGAATTACTAATGACAATTCTTGGATTTGTTAAGTCTTAAATTTTTAGAGCTACATAAAAGTTCTTGAAGAGTATCAAAATCTTGTTAGTACATGTTTAGTTTCGCACTGGATTTACAAAATTGTAGCGAATTGGCCAAATTCATTGCAAAACCAAACATTTAACCTATCGCAAAATCACAATGATTCATACTTAATTCGTAAATTACCTTTTTTTCATGCTTGCCCAAATTAAAAACCTTTTCATGATAAAAACAAAGGCATGAGCTTATTAATTTAATGAAGTTCATCCTAATCTTAAGTTAACTAATCAACTTCATTTACTAAAAAAAAAAAAAAAAAAACTATACAGTTCACATTGAAGTGACAAACGAACAAAAACTCATATCAGTCTGATTGCGGTTCACACACATTACATTAACTAATTCAAATTTACAATATAAGCGCATAAATAAATATTGTATCCCAAAGATCAACATAAGTGAACAATAAAAGCACCCTTCCTTCATCTATGACCAGTATCATCCTTTGTTGTCTGAAAATCACCAATTTGATGAGTAAATTGACAAATTAAAATAGTGAATGAATGAATAATAAAATAATAAAAAGAGAGAGAGATTGAATTGGACCTTGTTGTGGGAAGGAAAAAAAGAAACTAAACATCCTTGGCAATGAGTTCACCATTCAAGAACTCTCTATAAGCAGCAATAGGCCAACTGAAGCCTCTAAAAACCAATCTAGAAGCAAGTGGAACATCAATAATAATCTCTTTCTGAGTGGGTTTCTTTTCATCTCTAATAGCAATCAAGTAACTACGACCCACCCATCCAATCCAACCCGCGATGTACAGGAACAAAACCCCAGGCGTAATAAACTCACCCCAATGTCTCTGATCTCCGCTCACTATCAAATGCGGTAACCCATCCGCACCACACAACAAACCCTGTTTCCCATAGTTCTCGAACCTTCTCTTCGTTTTCTCAACCGTCGCTTTTATCGCTAGCGCCGGAGCGCTATCTGGACCGTACAGTTTCAGTGATGATTCCAGTTTTTTTATTTGTTGTTTTTCGCGTTTCGCGAATTGTTTTGATTCTTTGCATGGTGTTAGGCCGGAGATATCGGCTGTTGCAGGGAGTGGTGATGAGATTAGGATTGATGAGAGTGCTAAAGCTGCTGAGAATGCTTTTAGATTTGAATTTGAATTTGAATTTGATTCTTGATTTGTGCTGCAGTGGATTATGGTGGATGAATGTTTAGGTTTTTGGGTGAGTTTGGGTCTTAGGGTTGTGATGGGTTTGGAGAGGTTAGTTGGAATTGTAAGAGACATTTTTGTGAAATTGGAGGAAGGGTGTTTTGAGATTGAGATTGAAATTGAGAAGAGAAGGTTTTTAGATTCTATGTGGAAGAAATTGGTGGTGGGAAAGTGGATTTTGGATAAGGTGAGAGAAGTAAGGTTGCTGACTTGGATTGTTCTTATTGGTTGTGGCTTTGTTACATTTTCTCTCTTGTTATCTCACTTTAGGTTGGATAAGAGATTTTAGATTTTCACAAAATTTGTGTCCCTCCTCATGTTTCAGATTTCTGGTCGATATTATAATATAAAATAGAGTTAATAGAAGTTGATTTATTTTATATAAAATTTGGATTGAAATATTTAATTTTGTTTAATTCATTTTAAGTGTAAAAAAGAAATACCATTGTTTAAAGTAATAATATTTCATTTATTTTTAATTAATACTTCTTGCTTAAATATTGAGATTGTTTAACATTGTTTCTTTCATCTGAACAAAAGAAATAAAGTACGTATATATTGAAAGAAGACGAATTTTTTGATAGAGAAAACATCTTCCAATAATATCTTGATCTGAAATCTAAAAACGAATAAGTAAAAAAATAAAGTTGATTTAATGGGTTGATTAATTTAAGGAAAAGACAAGAGAAATAAAAAATAAAATAAAATAAGTGTTGATTATTTTTAAAAAAAACCAAAATATCCTTTAACTAAATACACTTTCAATCAAAATTAATTTTTTTTTATTAAATATCTTAATTCAATTTTATAGTATTTAATTAAGGGATTGGGTTAATTAATTTTAACAATTTTCAATTTCAGTTAATGATTATTATTATAATTAAATTATTTATTTTGATTTTAACAAAAAAAAAAAAACAGAACACGTCTTTTTTAATACAATAAAAAAAAAACTGAAAAAAAAAGAAGTAAAAAAAAAATCTGCATCCGTGGTCTTCCACTCCATGGCTCGTGCTCCACATGCGCCATACCTGCTTATAGGCTATAACATTGAATTGATAAAAATTAGATTTAACTGTACTTTTGGTCCCCTATTATAGGTGAAAATCGAAAGTAGTCCCTCCATTTTGTTTTTCTCCAGTTTTAGTCCCCCAAACAGAATTTAAGTCCAAATCATGATGAGTTGTCATTTTTTTAATGACGTGTCAATAAAAGGGTGACGTGGCAGACACTTATGTGGAATAAACTCATTATTATATTATTTCTGATTAAAAAATATAATTTATATTTTTAAAAACCATTATTATAATTGTGACAATATTTTTAAAAATACAATTTAATTGTTAAAATTAAGTTAAAAGAAAAAACACCTAAAATCATGAATCCTAAACAAATCAAAATCAAAAGCATTCACTCATGAACCCTAAAATCATTCTGAACCCTAAACAAATCAAAATCAAAAGCATTCACTCATGAACCCTAAAATCATTTTGAACCCTAAAATCATGAACCCTAAACAAAAATCGTGAAATCGTGTTTGTCCTTTGTTCACTCATTTTCATCAGTGACTCGTTTTCATCAGTGTTCAAATGGCGAGTGGAGGTCATTTCGAGTTCTCTCCATCTTCACATACGAAAGAAAATACAAAGTTTTGTGCTAGGTATGTGATTTTAGGGTTTTCGCTTTGTTTTATTATTAACATTATTAAACTCTGTATTGAACTTTGATTTTAGGGCCAACATTTTTTCTGTACATTGTTAACAGAACTCTATGCCTTTATGCCTTTTTAATAATGTGGTCCATATACTCTATTGTATTATTTTGTGGTGCATGTGTAGTTTGTTTGAGGCTTAGTTTGACTGATTTATTCAATGGTTTGTTTTGTGTAGGCCAACTTCAGTGCACAGAGTTAGGTTAAGAATTAACCATGGGGGTAGTTTTGTAAACCACCCAGTGAAGATGTACGTTTGTGCCTAAGTGAATGAGATGAATTGGTCTTGCGATGCAGACTTAATGTCCCACATGCAAATTACTAAAATAGTCAAAAGTTTGGGATATATGAGTATTAAACGTTTGTGGTACCAGCATCCGAAGTACTCATTTACACGTGGACTTAGACCTCTCAACAATGACGAGGATGTATTAAAGTTTGCTGAAGATGTCAAAGGGTTCAATGTAATTGACGTCTTTGTGGAACACTATATAGATAATCCTATTATTAGTGATGAAAGTCCAATTCAATAGCCAACTAAAGCTGAAAAACTCCAAGTTGAAGGTGAACAAGTTCAAGCTGAAGCAGATTCTGAACTAGAAACTGAACCAGATCAACTAGATTCTGAACCACTTCAACCTGAACAAGATAAATCAGAATCAGAACCAATTCAAACTGAAGCAGAATCTGAATCTGTACTTGTTCAACCTGAATCTGAAGTTGTTCAACTTGAATCTGAAGCTGTTCAACCTGAATCTGAAGCAGTTCAAACTGAACAAGATAAATCAGAATTTGAACCAATTCAAACTGAACCAGATCAACCAGAATCTGAACTTGTTCAACCTGAATCTGAAGCAGTACATGGTGAAGATTATCTGAGTGAAGAAGATGAAGATTATGTTGCTAACTCAAATGATGACGATGATGATATGGGTGAGTTATATGAGGATGAGGATTAGGACTGGATTTCTGAAATATCAACTGAGATTTTTGTTAATGTTGGTGATGAAAATTCATTTGAAAGACATGCAAACCCAAGAGGAAACACAGGGCCTAGTTCTGCAACTGATTTTGAAGAAAATGATGTGAATTCTGATGATTTGGATACTCCACCAGGAAGTGAAGTTGATGAAGAGAATGTTAGGAAATTTCCTAAATTTAACCAACCTGAAAATGGTGATGAAGTAAGGTTTGAGTTGGGCCTAAATTTCAATACAAAAGAGCAGATTAAGAATGTCGTTAAAGATTTTGTAATGGAGACTAAGAAAAACTTGTATTTCAAAAAGAATGATGGAAAGATAATCATTGTTAGGTGTGAGCCAGAATGTCCATTTTATATGAGGATCAATAAGAGGACTTCAAATGAATATTGGCAATTAGTGAGTTTCACAGATGATCATACATGTCATAGGAGGGCAAAAAATAGACAAGCTAAGACTGAATGGCTTGCCAAGAAATTCGTTCCTATGTTGAGACGTACACCTGAAATGAAACCAAAGGGATTGCTTGTTGAGGCGCTTGATAAATGGGGTGTGAAGTTGTCTACATACCAAGCATATAGAGCCAAAGTAAGAGCCATAGAAATGATTCAAGGTGCTCAAAGGGAGCAATATGCACATTTGAGAGAATATGCGGATGAACTTAGGAGATCAAATCCAAACTCTACGGTTATTATTAAGTGTGGTATGTCTGACGTAGACTCATGGCAATGGTTTCTAGATCTTTTACTGGAGGACCTCAACAATGTTCAGCATAAGCAATATGCATTCATTTCAGATCAGCAAAAGGTATGTGTGCTGAAGTTTATGTAATCGGTTTCTAAATTGTGCAATATGTTTATGCAATCTGTTTCTGAATTATGCAATTTGTTTCTGAATTAAGCAATTTGTTCTATGTAATTTGTTTCTAAATAAGCTATATGAATTATGAATTAAATAAGCTATATGTTTCTGAATTATAAATTAAATAAGCTATATGTTTATGAATTGATTTCAGGGATTGGTACCTGCCATTGCCAACATTGGGGCCCATGTGGAACACCGATTATGTGTTAAACACTTGTATGGGAATTGGAAAAAAAGTATCCCGAATGACATATGAAAGAGCTTCTTTGGTTGGTAGCAAGAGCTACTGTGGTCCAGGAATGGGAGAAAGCAATGCAAAAAATTAAGGCAATCAATGAAGATGCTTGGAAAGACATGATGCAACTCCCACCATCTATGTGGACTAGGTCAGCATTTCACACTGATACACGATGTGACCTCCAAGTAAACAACATGTGTGAGGCTTTCAACATGGTTGTATTGGAGTATAGAGATAAGCCTATCATAACATTACTTGAAGGTTTGAAACATTACATTACAGTAAGGATTGTCAAACAAAAAGAACTCATGCTACGATATAGAGGCAATATATGTCCTAGGATTCAACAAATATTGGAAAAGGCAAAAAGAGCAGCTGGGGGTTGGTTCCCAACTTGGCATGGAGATGGTGATTTTAACTTGTTTAGTGTCACAAATGGTGTAGATACCTATACGGTAAATCTACACACAAAAACTTGTGCTTGTTGTAAGTGGGATTTGACTAGTATTCCGTGTTGCCATGCTCTTGTCTGTATATGGCACAACAAAGTTGATCCAGAATCGTACGTTTCACCTTATTATAGGTATAAAACTTGATTTTGACTGCATTATTGGTATTCTGCATCATTGAAGTTCTGCTTGTTCAGTTTTGGTTCTGTTCAATTGATGTTTTTGCTAGTTCAGTTCTGGTATTCTGCATTATACTATTCTGCTAGTTCAATTTTGGTTCTGGTTTCAATTCTGGTTCTGATTTTAACATGATGTTCATTTGAAGCAATTTTGTTCTGGTTTTATTCTACTAGTTTAATTATGGTTCTGATTTTAACATGATTTTAACATGATGTTCATTAGATGGATGTTCTAGTTTCAATTCTAGTTCAGCTACATGGTTTTTTTTCTGCTAGTTTCAATTGTAGTTCAGTTAGATGGTTTTGTTCTGCTGGTTTTGTTCTAGTTTGGTTCTGGTTTTGCCCTGCAATTTTGTTCTAGTTTTGTTTTAGTTTGGTTCTAGTTTAGTTCTGGTTCAGTTTGTTCTAATTTTGTTATAGTTTGGTTGTGGTTTAGTTTGGGTGTGGTTTAGTTTGGTTCTAGTTCTGCCCTGCAATTTGGTTTTGGTTTTGTTCTAGTTTGGTTCTGGTTCAGTTTGTTCTAATTTTGTTCTAGTTTGGTTCTGGTTTAGTTTGGATCTGGTTCTGCCCTGCAATTTGGTTTTGGTTTTGTTCTAGTTTGGTTTTGGTTTAGTTCTGGTTCACTTTGTTCTAATTTTGTTCTAGTTTGGTTCTGGTTTAGTTTGGTTGTGGTTTAGTTTGGTTTTGGTTCTGCCCTGCAATTTGGTTTTGGTTTTGTTCTGCTAGTTCATAACATTCAATTTATAACATGTGGCTTTCAACATGCTGGTTTTTAACATGTTGCTTTTAACATGTTGGTTTTTAACATTCTGATTTTAACATGCTACTTTTAACATGTTTCTGGTTCTTTAAATAGGAAAACAAACTTCTTAACATGTTACTCTTACATTATAATGCCATCAAATGGACCAAAACTTTGGCATGCATCAAATAGAGATCCTATAAATCCCCCAATCATGAGAAGAGCACCGGGTAGACCAAAGAAAAATAGGAACAAGTCCAATGACGAGTCAAAAGGTTCTAACAAACTACCAAGACGGTTTGCAACTGTGAAATGTAAAAACTGTGGGAAGTTTGGCCACAACATGAGGACATGCAAGGGTAAAAGTGCAGCAGATAGAGAGATACCAAAAGGTGGAAATAACATCAACAGAACAAAGAGAGCAAAGACAACAAGGGTTGGAGGTGATGAGGGAGAAACACCAACAATTTCATCTCAGGATTCACAAGCTCCACAAATTCAAGATTCACAAATCAATTGAAGGAACTAAACTTGTGATTTTTATTTTGGTTATTATGAATATGTAATGATACTTGGACCTATATAATTTGGTTACTATGAATATGTACTTTTATTTTGGTTACTTGTGAAGGAACAATTTTATTTTGTAATGTAGTAGTATGTAATGATGGAATGATATCAAAATTCTAACTTCAGATTATGGACCAGATTATTTTGAAAGATTGTTTTGATTATTCTGATTATTTTGAAAAATTGTTTGACTAAATTGCATTAATACAATGATATCAAATTTAGGTTCAAAAATTGGAAAATTGTTCTGATTATTTTGACCAGATTATTCTGATTATTTCAAACAACTGAAAAATTGTTTGACCAAATTATATTTATACAATGATATCAAATTGAGTTATTAACATGTAAAAATAGACAATCGAATTACAATAATACTAATTTCATTTCATAATAACAACCTTACAAATTTGATTATATTAAACAATTACATTACAATTTCAACCATAAACACCCTAAATTACATCATTACAAAACACCTTTAATCCAATCATTTTAATTACTTCAACATTACAATAACCAAAAGAACAATAATCAAAAGCCATGAAAGTGTCAGAAAGCCCCTCATTAGTTTCAACTTCAACTTCATTTCATCATCACAATTTTTTGACATATTGTCTTTCTTCTTGAATTCATCAATCCTTTTCATCAAAAACATAATAACTTTTTTTGCACGTTCTGTCATTGGCTCATCAAACCAATCAAAAAAGTTGCAAGATTTTTTACCCTGTAACCGAAACAACATAACAGCAAAACAAGAAGTACCTTGTAACTAAACAACATAACAACAAATTTTTATAATCTGTAAACAATACAACAAAAAAATCCAGAATTTTGACAAATAGTTTACCTTATAAAATCCACAACCATGAAACCTTCGACCTGGATTTTCAGTCGTCCAAGAAGTACACAAAGGAGATTCAAGTCCACACAAACATTCTCTTCTTCTAATTCTCAAATGAGAATTGTTGCTTGTAACTGAATATGAATGACAAGACATTCTTTTCTCCAAAAAATACAACGAACAAACGAAAAAGAAACGAAACAGAGAAAAAAGAAGAAACAACGGAATACAAAGGAACACGAAGACGATGAAGAAGAAGAACCCAGATGAAAAGAGAAGATGACCAACAATGAAGAAGAAGACGAAATCAGAATCAGATGATGATGGTGAAGAAAATGGAAATGGTCAATTTTGATGAAAAGGGTTCACGATTTGGGGGTTTTGTTGAATTGGGGCTGTTTTTTGATTTAGGGTTCAAGCTAGTTCATATGCTTCTGCTTCAGATGTTCATATGCTTCTACTTCAGATTTTCATTTAGGGTTTTGTTGAATTGGGGCTGTTTTTCTTTTAACTTAATTTTAACAATTAAATTGTATTTTTAAAAATATTGTCACAATTATAATAATGGTTTTTAAAAATATAAATTATATTTTTTAATCAGAAATAATATAATAATGAGTTTATTCCACATAAGTGTCTACCACGTCACTCTTTTATTGACACGTCATTAAAAAAATGACAACTCATCATGATTTGGACTCAAATTCTGTTTTGGGGACTAAAATTGTGGACACACAAAATGGGGGGACTACTTTCGAATTTCACATATAATAGGGGGACCAAAAGTGCAATTAAACCTAAAAATTAAAACTCATTAAAACATCCATGTTCTTCCAATTCATGCCTTTAATTTTTTTTTTCCCATTGTTCATCCACCGATAATTTATAATTTCTCCAACAAATTCCTACATTTTCATCTTCATAAGCGACAAAACTATCGTTTTAGAACATTTTTATTAAAACTTAATTATTTAATTTTTAAAAGAATAAAATTCTAATAATCTACAATATGATCGGGAGATAAATAAAATCTGACAATGAATTGTTCGAGTTAGAATTCAAGTTTAACTTCTCCCAAATAATTCATTTTAATTATAGTTCATTAACTACTTGAGTTTTATTCTTGGTTGAAACATGTGAGAAGAGTGAGAAAACAACTTTTCTAATACATGGTGAAAATATAACAGTAAAATTAAGAGGCTTTCTTCACCTATTTCTTCTACTTTGCACATAAACTTATAGAAAGTAAAATTAAGATACTTTGTTCACCCATTTCTTCTACTTTCCACATAAACTAAAAAGTAATGGTCCCACGATTTTTGAATCTATCACTTCACTTCATTCCAAACAAGAGATAACAACCATTTTTTTCCTCTCATTCTCTCTTTTTATTTTTCTTCAACCAAACAAACCCTAAAAGCTTTTGCACACAATATATGGTATAAATGCATACCACACATTAGTTAAATGCATGAAATTAAAGGCATAAGTACGTTACGAGCATTAAACAAAAATATTCATATGTAAAAAAAAAAACCCCATGTATAAATCTGTATTTTTTTCGTTACATAAAAATAAGTTTCATTTAAATGCAAATAAAAATAGTATAAGAAAATTCACCATGAGTTAGACATTTCTCATCTATATTTTGATATCAAACCTAATTAAGAAAGCAAAAAACACATTAGCAATACATATAAAGATTTCAGAAGCCAATGAAAAATAATCAAATCAAAATGTTAATTCTAACAATCAAATTAATTTCTTTCATATATGAACCAATGTTAAGAATAATGCAAGATCCACAATATTTATCCAATCTATCTTCCAAAAAAAAAAATTTGCTGCTTGTAACTCATATCGATTATATGTGGTTTTTGACATGACCAATTAAATTACGTGTTGACAAGACTATGTAAGACTGAAAGATGTCTAAATTTGATTATAACCTCCATAAGTCTCTTATTTAAAATACAGTACCATCAAAATAAGTCATTTGCTTAGACGAAAAACAAATGACGCTACATCATGATGACAAATAAACCAATATCATGAATTAACAATGTCAATTTACAAGGAAGATCGGTTTGAATTATAAATTCACCATTTTAAAATTTTCTGTTAAAACTTACAAATTTTAACTCAAGATAATCTTGGTTGTGAAAACAGAAAACAAACAACGTTTTTGGTTTTGAAAACGGATAACGTTATTGGTTAGTAAGAAGCACACCATTTAACTTATCTATTGAACTTACTCAAACTATTTTCGATACAATATTCTTGGGTTTACACGATAATGATTTAAAGAGTTTTATCAGAATATGAAAAAGCTCAACACTTGTTTGAGTTTAGATTCTTTTGACAGAAGAATATAATAGAATGATTCTTGGAATCGAATGAGAAAAACAAAACCAATCCTTGTATGTGATTGAGAGACTTTCGAGTGTATGATTGTAAGTAAGTGATGAATTGCTTTGCACTTGAAACTCTAATTTTTCCTTAAGCTTATATTTCCTTTTATAGGCTTATGACAACTCATATGACCGTTGGAAAAGAGTCCAATTATCATGTGTCAGCTTGTGGATAAGATCAGACTTGAAGCAAGAATGTTCTTGACTGAACATTCTTCGTTTTTTCTGCTTTATGAAGAAGTTGATATGTAGCCTTTGTATTATCCATCATTAACAGTAATTCATGATCTTTTATCACTTGTGCGCATATCTCAGAGATAGGCTTGAAGTATACACTTCAAGATCGTTCTTCAATCTTGCCAATCAAACTAGAGAATGATCATTCTTGAATATGGAGAATAATCTTGCTTGATTCATCATGAGTCATAGTTTTTATCCTTTGCATTTTGGAGTGATTATTTTGTTGAGACGAACCCTATATTTTCCTATGAGAATACTGGAAACATGATTGTAGAATCTAGAAGCAATTCTTTCTTTATAAGAGGAGATCATTGTTCTTATTATTTCATAACTGTTGAGAACGTTATTTGTTTTTTCAGACTTCTGTCAAAAACGTTATTCTTTCTGTCTGTATTTTTGCTTCCTTTTAAATGTGTTTTTACTTATAATATTTAGTATCTATCTTTGATTATCACACTCACAAACACATGTTAAATTAACATATAATTTAGAATCGTAATTGAAATTCTAAATTAATATTTGTTTGTTTACATCAAAACACTAATATGAGATTTTGTCTTTTAACACATCGCACTCCCACAGCAAAATCATAAATAAATTACAAAGAAAAAAAACTAATTATATGTGTAAAAATTATTATTTAAATAAAACAAAAGAATAAAATAACTTGAATAGACGAATTTGAAAGAAAAAAAACCCATAAATCATCCCTACAAAGAAAAAGAGAAATTCGTATGAATTTTTTTAGTAAAAATAATGTGGGGGATGCTCAAAACTATATCTAGAATTGTGTACTTGTTTATTAGTCTCTATTTTGTAGTTGGTTATTAGTCTCTATAATATAATATTTGATTATTGGACTACATGTTCTATTAAAACATACTTCCTTAATTATATATATGATTAAACAATATCACTTAGGAGACGTTGATTTCAATTAACCATAGAACTTGCAATCTCTCCGTTTTTCTCTCATTATCTTATTCTAGCTTGATTGTTGACCTTTCCAATTTCTTCATCTATCAAAAGCCAACTCCATCATTTGCTCTCAATCATTATTCTTAATTTTGCAAAGTCATTTCCCAATAAAAGTCTCAAACATATTTCCTTTTGTCTCTAATATTTCAATATTCAACACATTGTCCCAAAGAAGAGACAAGATGGATTTCACAACCAAAACCATTTTCTTCATAACCCTTTCCTCACTCCTCTTTGTTGGCAATGCCATTCCCTCATCTCGTGATATCCATGTAGTTCGTCACAATCTTCAATCTAATCTCTTAGAGTTTTGCAAAAAAACCACCAACCCTACCCTTTGTCAACAAACCATTCAACCATCTTACACCAACAATGTATTTGATCCCTATAAGGCACTTGGGGTTGAAATTGAAGCCACTCTCAACCAAACCAAAAAAATAATTGGTATAATTAGTGAGTTGCGTGAGAAACAAGAAACCTCAAAATCATTGAAAGATTCTCTTGACATATGCAAGGATCAATACAATAGCATATTGGGTTCTATTAAAGAAACCAAAGATGCAATTGCTAATCGTGATGTGAGAACAATCAAGTTTAAATTCAGTGCTGTTTTGTCTTACCAAGCATCTTGCAAGGACGCATTTGAAGGAATGGAGAAAGAATTTGCATTTGCTAAAGATTCTGATGTTGAGTATCAATTGGGAGGAAATTGCTTAGACATTATTGCTGATTTGGAAAAATCTGAACCTAAAAATGAAGATCCATTACCACAATCACCTCCTTCTGCATCTAGTAACGTAATTGGAACCATATCATAATTTTTTTAGTAAATGCAAATACACTATTAATGTTATATATATATACATTTCATCATTTTTATGTCTCCTTGCAATGAAAACAAATTTTTAAATTGTTTTATTTTGTGGGGAGACAAAAAAATATGAATAATTAGATTTTTATGTATAATTTATTTTTTTATTTATAATCATAGTGTTAGTTATACGACTTGATCATTTGTTTCTTTGGTAAAACCAAAGTTAAAAAGAACATATTAAATTTGCTCTCAAGTTTTCTACTTAGAAATGGAAATTCTTGAATTTAAATTTGTCATTCAAGTGTTTTGATTTCGAGCAGAACCTATGATCGAGCAAATCCTGTTGAAGTATATATAGTATGTTTTAAATTGTACACTACATGTAATATAGGTTTTATATGTATAATATCAATGTGATATGATTATATAAGCCGTATCTTTGTTACATTACAATAATTAATTACATCTCTAATTTTCTTTTTGTTAATCCACTTTCATACTTATCTATGTTGGTACTTATGTGGATTGTTTTATTTGTATATATATATATATATATATATATATATATATATGTATATATTTTTTGATTATATAAGCCGTATCTTTGTTACATTACAATAATTAATTACATCTCTAATTTTCTTTTTGTTAATCCACTTTCATACTTATCTATGTTGGTACTTATGTGGATTGTTTTATTTGTATATATATATATATATATATATATATATATATATGTATGTATATCCTTTTTTTTTTTTGTAAATGAATTGTATTAATATATTGAAAGTAACCTAAATGTGATCAGACAAAGTCTTAAGCGAGGAATATTTTGGTAAAAAAAAAAAGCGAGGAATATAAAACATTTTCAAAAAGAAAAAAAGAGGAATGTAAAATATTGAAATCTAATTTGGAAGAGTATGTAAACTTATAACATAATCATCTTAGACAATCATTTGAATTTTTGACTTCCTTGTGACTTCAATCCATATGTTCCTCTTTCAAATAATCAAACAATCAAATTATCTCATTTTATGACTCCCATACTTAGTAGTTATAGTTTAACTCAAATTAATGGTAACAATTTTTCTATGATTATTGGTAACTCAATCTATCATTATTATCATCATTGGTAACAATTTTTCTATGATTTTAACTCAAATTAATATATTGATCCTTTTAAATATTTTTCAAGAAATATATAAATGACAACAATTTATAGAAGTTATTATGTATTATCCTTATCTTTATTTGGAAATTGAAAGATAATAACACATACATTTTAGTCTCTATGCAATTTTTGTATTATAATATGTATTAGATTGATTGTAGATAATTTTATAATTACTTGCATATAATTTGTGGTTATTTGTATCTTCATATTCTACTCCTTTTAGATAAGCAAAACGTATGACAATTTTTACATTTTTTTTAGTTTACATATTTGAATTTGAATTTTATTTATAATTATAATATTTCAGATACACGTTGAAATGATTTTTAACGTCAATACATCTCTTACATTTCAATGATATAATGGGTAAGTGATGAAATATAATATGACGACAACTATAGTATCTTTTCACTTCATCTTTAGATACATGGAATCAAATAGTGTAATACATATCTCTTTAAATGTAACATATAACTCTATAAGTTTTACTCGGATGAAGAATAATAAATACTCATTTTTATAATTTTAATGAAAAAATAACTCATTTTTAATGAGATCTATAAAACATTTTATAGTTATCTTTTAAAGTATTTATACTCCATTTTTTTACATACAATTTTATTGAAACAACCCTACAAACTAAGATGCTCTCACTATTAATTTTGCTATATAAGTTTTAATTTTTTTTTACACATTTATACTCCTTCAAACAATCTCTTTTAGTGGGTGGTCAACCTCTCTACAAATAGTACTTTATTAAAAACAAAATTGAAATTCAAATATTTATTTTGCGGTTATATTTTGTTTTGTACTATTGCGTCTTCTCCAATTTTAAATTTGTAATTCGTTAAACGGTCAATAATTTTTTTTCTTATAACCATTTTCACACACCTTATGCAATTAGCTGTCGCATTAGAGTTCCGCCACTAACACAAGAAAACCTTATGGATACAATTTTCACGATCCTACTTTATCAACTCAAAAGGAAACATCTATCCAATTATTTTCAAAGAAATAAATAGAGTTGAAAAATTATCATTTTGCATAAATAGTTTTTGAATAAGTGATATTTTGTAACATATTCTATGTATTTGCTCATTTTTCTCAAAACATTGATTCTTATTAATTAGAGTATTATTTTTGTAGACATATTGTCTATATTAGTGTTATTATTGTGTCTTCTAGAGATTGAATAATGTTGAGACAAAATCTTTCTCAAATGATTTTAATGATAACAAAATTACTTAAGAGATTATGATTGTGGTTAATGACTAATCTGTGCTTTTGAGTGAATTCTTATAAGAAAACAAGTTAATCATCAATAAGATCAAAATGAGAAAAATCTGAATCAATCCATCAAGTTTTTAAAACTGGAGGATAAGATGAACCCTTGAGAGAATGACCTTCAAAGATGCATAATATTCATCATCTCTGTAACCATGATTTTTAGTCATGATGAGAAGTTAAAACGGTATTAAAAAAATGAACAAATAAAACATTTTAATCAAAGAGGTCAGAGGTCAGATTTAACTGATACGAGGATGGGTTGTACAAGGTACAAGAATGGCCAATACGATGTAAGAGGGTGTATCTATAGTCAACATCATTCTCAAAAGTTGAAAACGACCTAGCACTTCAACTTACATAAAGGCTGTAGCCCATAAAGTCAAAAATATAGCCTTACATATCTTGAAGAATGAAAAGAGAAAAGGACATCTCATAACCAAGAACAACTGGATGACAGTTCTGTAATTAGGATCAAAGACCTTGGACTTTTTGATCAAGTCCTCAACGGTCATAAGATGTTTGTCACATGGAAAGAGCACCACAAGATCTCTATAAAAGGCAGAGAGCTCTTCATTATCAAATACACAACAAAATTGCATAAAAAGATAGTATCAAAAAGCTATCAATAGCAGTTTTCATCATCTCTTTATATTTTCTATAATCCTACACTAGATCTTTGAAATATCTTTTTAGAAAATGTTTAAGTAAAGAGAAATAATCATACTCATATCACTTTGTAATTTCCACGTGAGTTACACTTGGAAATAGTTGAAACTTGTAAGAAACAAGATTGTAAGTTTGATGAGGTTATATAATACACAAAGTGTAATCAACCTCTGATAGAGGTTAATTAGTTGATCATTAGTAAAATCTCACAAGTGTATGACGACTGAACTTAGCTTTCATTGGGTGAACCAATATAAAAGTTGTGTGTGTCATTCTCTATATTTTCTCTTTCTTTTACTCAGCTCAAATTCAAAGGTTTAAATTATCATCCTAGGGTTCACATCCTCTCAAATAGGATACCTTTTCCAAACACGTGAAAAAACTTTTGAGAGAACAAAATCCTTATTCAACCTCCCTTCTAGTGATTTTTTGCTACAACAAATAATGTTTAATATCTATATTCATAAATTATTTGTTGTTTTTTTTACATAGATATTTTATGTTGTTAAAACTTTTAAAAATATTATTTATGAGAAACATATAAATTTCAATATATTAACATATTAATTTGGTCCATCATCAAATAAACCATTGATGATCAATGGTTAATATACTATTAACTTCATACTTATTACTATATTTTAATGAGTAATTTATATAATATTTTTTTCTTTTTATTTTTTTATAATCTTTACTGAGTCAAATATAATATAAGACATTAAATTATAAATTGATTAATCAAATTTTTAAATATTTTTTTAGTAATTTTGAATCTTATTAATTCATTAAAATATAACTAAAATTTTAACATAATAATTCAATAAATAAAATTTAATATATAAATTAGTTGCAATTGCATTCTCCAAAATATTTTTTATATTCTCAAATGTATTTATAAATCCATATATAATAATTATACAATAGAATGGTTCCAAAACTTCATAATGTACAATATTTGTAGAAAGAGCCCTCCTTAAAAAGCAAAGAATCTGAAATTGGGAGCACTCAAACTCAGAGACACACAGTGAGCATGAATGTGGCTGTGTGTGAAATGCATTCTGCTACTTACACCACCGTCGTTTCACCTTTTCACCACCTTTATCGCCGAAACCCTAATCGATTACGCGCCAAATCCTCAATCCTCATTCAGAAACAGGACTCCAAACTAAAAGACCCCTTGTCAGATTCAGTGTATCGTCGCCTCATCCTTCTTCGCCATGCCGATAGTTCCTGGGAGCACCCTTCTCTCCGCGGTAACTAAAATAAAGACCCTTCATTTTTGGGAATTAAACTCTCAAACTTTACTTAATTAGTTAGGAATTGTTGCGGAAATGGAAACATTGTTAATGTTATTATGACTTTTAGTTTTAGGTAGAACAAATAGTGGGTTTCTTTCTTTGTGCTATTTCAAGTTTAAAGTCTCAAACTTTATCACCCATGTTAAATATGTTTGTGTTTCTGTCACAACATGTTTTCAACTGAAAATGTATTGTTTTGGTGTTAATCGGGGTATCTTCCAGGGAAAGTAGGACTACAATGAACGGAAAAACTATTCCCCTAGAGTTTTAATGTGGCAGCACTACCAGAACTGAAGCTCTGGTTGGTTAAGCTGGAAGATATTCAAACCATCTCATCCAAGCGTTCTTCGATTGAAAATGTATTGTTTTTTGTCTTATTTGGATAGGCAAATGTTAGTAAGTTAGTGATTATTAGTTTTCTAGGTTAAACCTGGAACCTCCTTCATAAAAATCCTTCGGTGTTTCTTAGTTCACTAACCAAGCTACCTACGGGAGACTGAAAATGTATTGTTTGTTTGGTATAAATGGAGGAAATGATTTTGTGTGTGTGTGCAGACCATGACCGGCCTCTGAGTAAGTCAGGGAAGGAAGATGCTGTGAAAGTTTCCCTCAAGATCCAGCAGTTGGGTTGGATTCCTGAACTTATACTGTCTAGGTTGGGAATTTTGTGGTGTGACATTGAATTGAGTTTGCTGTTTTTTTAGAACGCTTATTGGGATGGGTTTTTTCCTTTGAGTTTATATGTTGATTTTCTGTTGTTTGCTGCAGCGATGCAGCGCGGACTAAGGAGACGCTCAAGATAATGCAGGAACAAGTGAAGGAATTATTGGAAGCTGAAGTTCACTTTGTTTCTAGTTTCTATTCGATTGCGGCTATGGATGGGCAGACCGCAGAGCACCTTCAAAATGTTATTTGTAGATATTCAAGGGACGAGATACTAACTGTCATGTGAGTATCAATAGATTGTATCTAACCTCTTAGGGTGGTTTCTGAATTCTTTTTTTTTGTCTGTGTTTGAAGGTGGAGGTTGAATGTGATTTCATGTTCTTCCTTGCAAATCAATGTGGCTATAAACAATACTTTAAGTTAATACTATATTTGTAGAATGGTTTTGCTACAATGTAGAAATGAGATGTTAGAGGTCAAACATGCAAATCGGTGGAATTGCGATCGACAATGACATATTTACTTTTTGCTCTTCATTTGTTTTGAACTTTTTGTGATAGTGTTTTGAACTTTTCAACATTATGGAATGAAAAAACACCCAATTTTGGTAGGTGGTCTCCATCTCTATGATGTAATATGATTTATGAAGCCTATACTTAATGGAGCAACGTCCAGCCCAATTTCAATAGTTCTCTAGGATCCCTTTATTTGTTTTTTCCCATAACATTTTTTTAGTTGTTTTGAAAAACAAGATTTGATACAAAAATTATTATAAACTACCTTAATAAGATTTGATGGATATTTGATATTGGGTGGTATACAGGTGCATGGGACATAACAAGGGGTGGGAAGAGGCAGCTTCAATGTTTTGTGGGGCATCTGTAGAATTAAAGACATGCAATGCTGCACTGCTTGAGACTGCTGGGAAATCGTGGAATGAGGTTTTATTTCATTACCTTGCGCAACTGCGTGCAGTAATATCTTTTTCAAGTCGCTTCAATGTCACTTATTGTGTTTTGTTGGCTATACAATAATTAATGATAACATCTGTTTATATTTTTACGAAGTTTAGTTTTCAACTAACTAATTTACAAGGTTTCAACAGAAATTTTATGGGCTTCTTCTGCAAATTATTTTATGCACAAATACATTAAATTTTTATTTTAGGAGTTTCATTTGATATTTTGCAACAAGATTGTAAATTTAGTGTCAGAACTTTTTCTGCAGAACATGTGTTTGGAGGGTTTGTCTTTGACGCATTCACCTTTTGACCTTTAGCTTCATGTACTCACTATTCGTTAGTACCCACATGTGGAACACTGCATTCTTTATTATTCTTAGCAACTTTCTTTTAAAACTTAGTTCCAGTAATTTCAGTTACGTAGGGAATGTCTTTTCCTCTTGAATGTCATTTGCTCAAAGCTACTGTCAATGTTGCCAATTGCGGAAAATAGCTTTTTGTTTAAATTCCGCTATGTGATAGTGCTACAGTTCTACTATAGCCGCTATTTGACAACACTTTGTACTAAATAGCATATCGCAAAACAATAGCAATTTGATCAAATCCCACTATGCTATAGCGCTATATCCCCACTATTTGACAACATTGGCTACTGTATCACTCTTATGGATTAGACTAGACCCCACAAGCCTCAATGTTTTACCTTTAAGTTTAAAATAAAACCTCGTGAGTTCAACTGTAACCTTAGACAATTAGTCATTGCTTGACTGAATTTCTATAAATTAGCATCTTAAATTAGTAGCTATTATGCTTGAAACTTCCCCAAAGAAAGGGTATTAATGAGACTTTGCTTTGAAACGAATTTTTATGCCTGTGTTCACATATCCTGAAATAAGATTTGAAATATTTTTATGCCTGTGTCACCTTTTGATTGAGTAATGTCTTAAGGAAAATAAAATAAAAAATCTCTTGAAGCATTGCAAGGTTTTCAATTAATATTATTTAGCTTCTAAGAGGAAAAATATTTGATTTTCAACTGAGAAAATGATGTGTATCTAACACAGTATCTTACAGGCATTTGCCACAGCAGGATTTGGTGGGTGGAAGCTTCAGGGCATATTAAAACCAAGTAGCTAGCTAAGTTAAGATTTTCCATATTGGGTAATGTTGCTAGTAGATGCTCAAAAGATAAAGTTGGAAGAATTATTGCTTATTTTAGGAATCCAATACGCATCAGTTTGGTTAAGGGACAACGGTTGCAGATCCGATGACTTGAGAAAGCATACTGGATGGAAGATGGAAAATGGTGCAAAAAGGCTCTGGTTAGATTCTGTATAATTTGGCAGCTATGAATTGTTTCTATTGACATTCAATATGAAGCATTGCTGAGGATAATATGCAGGATTTCAGCCCTTCATTTACTGCTTAGTATAGTATATAGAGCATATAGGTTCATTGAATTGAACTCATGCTACTCAGTTGTCGTTGTTGTTTATAACAAACACAACTTCATGTTTCAAATAAAGTAATTTGCTTCTGTAAATCATGGCAAAATGTTATGGATTAATGATTATCAGTTGTAATCTACAAGACAAGAAGATATTAATTTATGTTTCCAAAATAAACTTGTGTAGATTTATTCTAGTAATGAAAGGTTTAACTACTAGTGACTAGTTCAAATGAGTCAGTACCTTATTGCATGGAAAAGGTTGTGGCAAAAGTAGCCTAAACATAGAATTATTTTAAAAAAGTTTCTTTCCTCACCCCAAGTCTTCTCAATAGCCCTTAAATTTTGTAAGGATTGGCTAATCTGCATATGTATTTTACACATCCGAATTAGTCAATCTGAATATGTATTTGAAAACATTGGTCGATGGAGAAGAAACACATTTGTTTTAAAGTTTGTTAAAATTCATAAATTCCAAAGTAAAAACAGGTCAATGAAAATAGATTTGTCCAATGCAACTTATGAAAGCAAACTCTCTTACCTTCTTACCTTCTTAACGCATATTCATTAACTGTGCTTTATTGGTGATACTATTAAATCTCAAAGTTTAAATTTTTTAAAACGTACATAAAATTAAAATTTTCGAAATAAAATAAATTTCAGAAAACATTTTTTTTAAGTTTTTTGAAATTCAAATTGAATTTTGTAAATAAAAGAAAAAGATAATTTGTATAAAATATGAAGTCAATTTTCATTAAATACAACTACATCTAACTTGTAATTATGACGTCCAAGAAAGCTTGTGACTAACTAACAGAAGTTGGAAATAACTTACGGAGTAACATAACAAAGCAATCATAAGTTAAACAAACTTCTAATAATAACAATTAGTAAAAACTCTATTCAAAGTGAAGACTCCGTAATTTTGTTTGTTTTGGTGCGAAAAGACTCCATGTTTATTATATACCTTTGACATTATAAAGTTTGTCTAATTATTAATCATCTTCGTTTAGTATTTATTTATTAAATCAATGGTTTAGAATCTCAACATGAATAAGTTTAAAATCTTAAGAAAGAAAGTAGAAGCTTCTCTTGTGCTCTTCCCATCAAAAGAAAATAGAACGTGCTCTCAATTTACACCAATATATATAAAATATTAAGTTTTGATGTGAGTTTTTTCTTTATTTTTCTTTTATTTAATTAATTAAATATCTGGCTTTTCAAATATATATCCTTTTATAATGCTAAATTTTGATGTAACTTTTTTATTCCAATTTTAACTTCATGTGATCAATTTCATTTACAATATTATTGTTCATTATCATATATAAATAATTTTTAAATAATTGTACAAATTTTTATAATTTTTATCAATAAAAGTAAAGAGACATACACATCACTTTTTCTATGGAAATTAAATTCTACAAAATTGCAATAAAATAATTTAAAAATTTAACTTTTATTTTTTTATTTTTGTAATTTAATTATATAAATAATTAATACATCTAAATATTTTACATTATAAAATCGTACGTTACATCATTTAAAATATATTAAAAATCGTTATTCTTTAGATTAAAAATATAAAAAAAATTAAAGTTGTTGATTTTTAAACTAAAAATATATATTTCATAAAAAATTAAAATTAAAATATCAAAACTGCAATTAAATTAATGTATTAATATAATTTGCTCCTGTTAATAAAAAAAGAAAAAGAAACAACGCATGCGGGTTTATTTTAAAAGAACTGAAAAAAGAAAAGATAAAAACAGTAATAAAGAAAAAGAAATTCCAGTTGGCAGCTTGAGGTGTTTTGTCTGTCTTTGATTTTTTTTTTTCCTTTTGTTTTTGTCTCCGATTATTCCTGCTACCTCACCAAAATTCCAAACGAACGAGAAAGAAAAAAAATTAGAAAAGTTTCTTCTTCTTCTTTTTACAAACATTTTTCTGGGCCTCTTCTCCATTCCGGTAAATTTGTTTCCTTTTCATTCTTCTTCTTGTTGCTCAATCTGCATTGTCTTATTAATTCATGCTGCTTTTAACGTCGGATCATACCATGTACATTCTCTTTACCATTTCCTACATTTTTTTTAATTATTATTATTGTTATTATTATTATTATTATTATTGTTATTATTATTATTATTATTATTGTTATTATTATTATTATTATTATTGTTATTATTATTATTATTATTATTATTATTATTATTATTATTATTATTATTATTATTATTATTATTATTATTATTATTATTATTTTCTCATTTGGAACTGTTTCATTGGATTCACATGTACCCTTTAACTCAAGTTTGAATTTTTTTCGGTCGGAAATAATTTTCTGTCATAATGGTGGTGGGAAAACAAAAAAGTGGTTTGTTTCTATGGTTTTTATGGAATCAGCTTTTGCAAAATTTTGAGCACATTTAGATCTAGGAATGCTTTTACTTTATTGTTCTTTTCTATGAACCACATGCACACCTATACCACACCTCAAATAAGTGTCCAAAAAACAAAACTAGTTTTTCTTTACTTTGACACACCTTAGATCCCTTAGACACATTTCAAATACAACTTAGTGTGTGAAAGATGTGTCAAAACAATGACGGTTAATGATAAGAGTTAAAAACATGAAATTTAACTATAAGATGTTTAGTTTTTTGGGTGTAGATACATCAATGAAGATGAAAAATTATCATATATGTATAAGTTTCAATGTCCTTTATATTTTACATTAGCCACGTGTCGTGTCAGGTGTGTGTGCTGGAGTTTGTGCTTGATAGGTTCTTTTTCCTTTTTCTTCTTTCTCTTTCTTTCATAATGATTATTTGGGACCAGCTAGCTTCCTTGTGCATTTGAAAAACTTTTTGTATTGGGTTCTATACACTTTGTGCGCATTGATTTGATTCAAAATTCCACCTTCTTAGAAGCCAATTGGTGTTGTTTATTTTGTTACAGGAATAGGACATTAGTAGATTGTGTTGGATATGGAAATGGTTGCCCTTATTCAGGAGTAATGTTCTTCCTATTCTGAGGGGATTTGGTCTTGAGATTAGTGTGAAGTTCACTGAGTTTCATTGTGAAATGGAAGGGAATTGAGTGATTTTCTCAGAGACTCCGCTGTACTTGCATTCCCATCAAGCGGAGCTGCTCTGAGGTACATGTAGAAGCAAGAATATGATTGATCAATTCATCAATTTCGTTATTCGGCCTCCGAGGTATTATGTCTTTTTGTTCTTGTTGGTGCTTGGCATTTATTTATTGCATTCCAAACATGACAATTAAGGCTCTATTTGGATAAACAACTTAAAACGCTCATGGCATAAGCATTTATCATATAAGTGTTTATGTATAAGTTATTTCTATAACAAATGAGAAAATAAAGTCAAATTGTTTTTAATATGCTATAAGCCATTTAAGCCAGTTGAGTTACAATTTCTGTGTATCTACTGTGTCATATATACAGGGCTGAGTATAATCCAGATCAGTACCTATGGGAAAAGGAATTCACCCTTGCAGGAAAAAACTTCCAAAGGAAGGATTTGGAGGCAAGTATGGACACGTTTTGTTCGATACAATTACTATTGTCCATTTTTGGAAGTTACTCCATGATTACATTTTAGAACATTTTTTTTAAACACTATATTTTCTTCCTTCTTTTCTACCTTGCAGCTCAAGAATACCAGAGGATATACTTTGCAGTGTAGTCATTATCTCCCTTCACCTCTCCCTGCAAATATCCCTCTTCCTTGTGTTATATATTGCCATGGAAATAGGTATTTCATTTTTGTGGACACTGTTATTACTGCTCTTTAGAGTCTCTATATGATTATGTATTATTGGTTATAGATGCATTAGAATGCTTAACTTTGAGAATGATAAACCCTGTTGAGAGTCCTAAATCAGATGAGACACGACATAAAAATATGTTTATAAGTGGGAGACATCACTCACCTTACAAGCTGGTTTTGTAGGGTGGAATTACACGTAACACCAATTTAAAGTTGGTATTAGAGCCTAAACAATATCTGTTGGGCCACACACCATCAAACTACTCAAGTCACACTCCAAATGTCCAGTTTTGGACGTAAGCGAGTGTGTTGATTGAGAGTTTCACATTGGATGAGATATGACCTTAAGATGTGTTTATAAGTGACAAACATCTCCCACCTTACAAGACAGTTTTGTAGGGTTAAGTTAGGCCTAACACAAATTCTAAGAAACCCATCATATTCTTATCTATATATTGATATCTGTGTATATATGTACAATGATGCAGTGGATGTAGGGCAGATGCCAATGAAGCTGCTGTGATTCTTCTTCCATCAAATATTACTGTTTTTACACTCGACTTCTCGGGGTCAGGCTTATCTGATGGTGACCATGTTAGCCTTGGTTGGCATGAAGTAAGTTACCTCTTTTGCATACGTTTATTTCTTTAATTAGTTTCCATCATTACATCTTCTAAGCATCTAAGCAAGTTGCCTCTTCGGTTTCACATATTACTTCTTTTATGAACGAACGATGCAACACATTTATAAACTGGCATGCTTATGTGTGTAATGTTTCTGTATGTTCTCTCAGGCTCAAGTTAACTTTTTGGTTACTTTGTTTTTTATGTAAATTACTTTGTAAACTCTTTTTGTTTCTCTTTTCTATATATCTCAGAAAGATGACCTCAAGATGGTGGTGTCATATTTAAGAAGTGACAAACAAGTATCTCGTATAGGTCTCTGGGGACGATCAATGGGTGCTGTCACTAGGTATCACATCTTCTACCATCTTGTTCGATTTTAGTACAAATTTATGTTCTATATATTTATATTGCTAATTGTTCATAGACAAGAAAGAAAACAAAGGCTCCTCCATAAAAGAAGACAAGTTTTTCTTTCTACTTTTATCGTTCTCCTGTCTGTGTAATTGACATGTCACTTTGGTTTGGTATGACATAGCCTTCTTTATGGAGCTGAAGACCCTTCCATTGCTGGAATGGTGTTGGATAGTGCCTTTTCAAACTTATATGACTTGATGATCGAGCTTGTTGATGTCTATAAAATTCGACTTCCGAAATTCACTGTAATCTCTCTCCCCTGTGTGTGTGCCGCACTCATCCTTAGATGGTTTTGATTTAGCATGGTTTTGATTTACATGTTTATTTTATTGGTCACTCTGAGCAATGAGCATCATAGATTTCTAATAGGGGCCTTAGTTTGATTTTCATTTTTTGTTAAAATGGGAAAAGGGATCCCTGAGATGGAAGAGTGCATTATTGTTTATCACAGTTTTTAAATGAAATCATGTTCAGGATATATGGTTCTTACATTTTATGGTTACTTTTTGTTGGGAAAATTTTAATCATGGAAGCTGAGAATTTATTTATAATGTCACTCTTTGGCGTTAATTATTAGTTAGTACTATTAAGAATAGATGGAATTATTGACAAAAATGGTTGTTGTTTGAAGTAGCAAGTGAATACCATAAGTTGCAAGGAATTTTCTGAATCATTTAATGTACAAGGAATTTACACAATGCATATACAATAATCCCTTGTGCTTATAATATTATAATAACATCAATGGCAGCTTTTCGGTATGAATACATTTAAAACACCTTGCTTTAGAAATGATCCCTATAGAAGAAGAGTATTAGAAAAATCTCTTTTTCTTTTTCTTTTCTAGTTACTTCATTCTCTATCTCTATTTGAGAGAGTTGTATTGTAGGCTACAAATCTGTCCTAATTTTTTGGAAATTTCTGTATTTTGGTTTAAAATGTCTGAGATTTTGCTGTGTTTGGTTCATGGTTAGGTGAAAATGATTGTACAATACATGCGGCGGGTTATTGAGAAGAAAGCAAAGTTTGATATTAAGAACCTTAACTGTTTACAGGTATGGGTTGATTGCTTTAATTCTGCAGTTTTTTGTCTCTAAAATTGTGATGAAAAGTGCCACTCAAGTTTAAAGGAAATGTTTCCACGCAATTATAATACATGCAATATTGTATGAACTGAATACTTGACATGAAAGACACAAGTCTTTATAAAAAAAGACAACTAAAAAGTAAACTTAATGTTGTACGTAAGCATTAAGGAGAATTTAGGAAAGCGTTTGTTGTAGAAATGCTTAATTACACTGATAGCCCTTTTATTATGACTAATGTGTGTACATCTCACCTTGAAATCTAATAGCATGTTTGGATTCACTTAATTAAGAAGATTTTAATTGAGTTGTTTTGAACATAGAGTTAAGTTCATTCAATGACACACTTGGTGTGGTAACATTTATTTTATGGCTAAACAAACTGCTAACTGCACTTTCCATGACTTTCAGGCTGCACCAAAGACATTCATTCCTGTTTTATTTGGACATGCTAACGACGACCTTTTCGTTCAGCCTCACCACTCTGATCTCATATCTGAATCATATGCGGTATTATTTCAAACATTTGAGCATATGTTTGTAAAACATTTTTCAGTTTTGCGCTCTCTTCACATAAATAAAATACCTAAATCGGCCTCTAAATTTGTAGGGAGATAAAAATATGATAAAATTTGACGGTGATCACAACTCCACTCGACCACAGATCTTCTATGATTCAGTTTGTATATTTTTCTACAATTTCCTCCGCCCTCCTCACATTCCTAGAGCTCGAAAGTTTGAGAAATTTTACAGTTTGAGGGATACAGAAATCGGTTCTGCTGTGAATGCGGTAATATTATTTAGAATTATGTGGATGTTAGTTGAACAATAGACACTAATTTGCTCTTGCTTGCTTGCCAGGGCCTACTATATGATATACTCTCTAGTATACAGTCTTCAACTAATGACGCTGCTAGTTCATCTTCTGCTCCTCCAACCGTTTCGAAATCGACCATAGCATCAGTTAGTGAACTTCTTTAAGGAATTACTCCAATGACTGTTACAATAGGACATCTCTTCCATCTGTTCATGTTATTTTCTTCCAAAAGCTTTTTTGTTTAATTTATTAATTGCTTGTAACGCAGGAGTCTGTGATTAGAGAAGACAAAGCACATGGCTATGGTAAACCTTGCCTTGATGAGCCTGCGGATGCAAAGGTAACCTTATTAAGTATTATTTATGAAATTAAGAAAATTTTAAGGGCGATTTTAACTTATAAGTCGCATTATTGGAAACAAATTACCAGTCCATGTCATCAATAAAACATCTGCACACTGAAAAGTTAAATATCAAACAACTACTCCCTCTTTTCCTTTTTAATTGTTGTTTTAAGGTTATTTACACATAAAAATAAATTGTTACTTTTGATGAAATTAATCTTTTTCCTATAATATCTTTAACTATTTATTAACTCATTTCAACTATTCTCTCTCTCCAATAAATAGTTCAAGGTATGATTGAAAAACCAATAATTAATATTGCATTGAACTTTGAAAACAACAAATAAATAGGAACAAAATTCTTCTACAAAAATGACAGTTGCAAAGGAACAAAGGAAGTACTATACATTAGTTTTTCAAGATGAAAAGCATAGCGTATAGCTCAAATGTTGGATTTTGTTTAGAGACTATGATGAATTTCTTGTTTTGCGTGTAGATTTTGTGTGGTAATTGTTTGTTATCAACTGCATTAGTGTTTTAAAAATTTCAACGATTCTGCAGGATGAGCAAAATGGTCCAGCTGAAGACTTTTTCTCATATAGTGGCTCAACAAGAGAAAGTTGGGGCAAATGCCCTTCTTTAGGACTCACTGATGAAGAATCTTATCCAGATTTTAGGGGTGATGATAGTGATTCTGAGGTATCTCTCTCTCTCTATATATATATATGCACACAATCCATATAATCTTTTTCATTATATAAAAATTATTGTGAGGTGACATTAGATAGAACACTGCTATGTGCATGACACCAAAATATTGTACAGGTATTTGCTACACCTCTGGGAAGTTTGAGAGAAATATTGGAAGAACTGAAAGAAGATGAAGATAATCCAAAGAAGGAAGCCGAACAAGTTAGGAAGAAACTTAAACCTGACAGGTTTGAGAAGTTGGAGTCCTTAAGTCGACGGCTGCGGCGTTGCATTTTGAAGGGATCTGCCCATCGAAGACACCAGCCGTCTTGATTGATGTTGTGTCTTATACTTCATCAAACTTTATTAATTTTCATAACATCAACAATGTCATAATACAATACAATTTTAAGTTAGTTGATGAAATTCAACTTGTATGTCACTTGATTCTCTTATAGGAAATGTTCAACGTGATTATAAGTTTAAATTATTGATTACTTTTTCTGGCTCCACATTTAGAGATCATCTTTTAAAAATACCCATGTAGATGTAGAAACGGATAAGAGTAAATTGGGTAAGCAATCCCGGTGGTTGGATGACTACTTCACCCTTAGATTGCAAGACTTAGGCCAACAAGACAGAACCTCAAGTGACGTGACAGTCTGTTCTCACCAGGGTCGGTCCTATCACAAAATTTTAGTTTCTATCCTCACTCTGCTTGGTAAGACAGAGCCTTATGTTATCAAATAGGCATCCTCCGGTTTCTTAGTGAAACTCATCAAGGTGAGATTTGGTCGGCTAGCTTATAGCTATTCAATCAGTTATGATCCCATAATGGAGCAACTGGGGGTGACGCATAAGCCACCCAGGTGGAATTCATGGTCATCTTCATTTTCATTATTGAGTTAATGACTTAACATATACTAGTTCGATAAAAATAAGATAAAATAAATATATATCTCGTACTAAATCGACATCAATTAGATCGTTGTCTTATTCATATAAACGAAAAGAGTTATAAACTATGAGTATCGTCGACTACTGTTAAAATTTCCGATAATTTAACAATACTGATCTACAGTGAACTACTTATGAAAGAGGTCTACCGTAGAACTCCTAAAAAAATTTAAGTACTAAGTATTTTAAAAAGAAAAAGAATAAAAAAAGAATACTTGGCTTTTTTAAGTACTAGGGTAGCAAGTTGGCACCCCCAAAGGAAGAAGGGAACGTTGTGTGCCGTCCAAGATGCAATTCCTATCAGCCATTGCACAATATCATTCAGCAGATAGTCCAATTAAAGTTACTATAGGTATTTTATTTTCCCACCTCTTTATGTTCTCAAAAACCTCTAAACCAATGTTATTTTTTGTCAAAATACACCTTCGGATTGACCGGTCAATCCGGAGAGCATTAGGGGGTGAAAAAAAAACCTCGTCATTATATTGGTAGCCCAAGATGGCCCAAACCTCAGCTTAGAAAATGGGAGGAGATGACATTGACAACATGCTTTCTATTAACCCAATTCAAATCAGTTCTCTAAAAGTAATTAAAGGCTGTGTATTATGTCAAGTATTTCAACTGAAAACTAACTTTGAAAATCTACGAAGAACAAGTTCCTCCATCTACCAAGTAATACATATAACACAAACTAAGATTATAAAGATGATAAAATCAGTCCTAGTGCACATCTTGCAGATTACACCAAATCACATATTCCTGCCACCAAGCTTGTCCATTTCCTCGCCACTTCCGCTCGATATACCTAGAGAAGGATCAAAGTGATCTTGCGTAAGGAAAATAGTGGTCTGTTGCTGGTATGATGACATGCTTGATTCCAGTATCTGATGTGGAAGCACCATGTCTTGTTTAGAATACGTTCCTTCGACACTTACTCGTTGCTTTTTAGATGATCTCTCTCCTTCAGGACTGTCAGCAGGTGAAACGAGTTGGCAACCGGAATCTGGTGTCGTCGGTTCGTGGTGAGATGAAAAAGATTCAACAGAAAGACTTTTTGCTGGGGCGTGCTCTTTAGCAGCTTTTTCCGGGTCAGGAGTAGCCGGATCACTCTTATTGTCAAGTTCTTGGCACATATCTCCTGGAGTTGGGGCCGCAATTCCCGAACCAGGTGCTTCCGATAGAACTCCGCTGAGTCGCTGTTGCTCTTCAATTATCTTTTTCAAATATTTACCCTGAGCTTCTATCCTTAACTGTAGCTGTCTCTGCACCTGTTTCACATCGAAAAAAAGTTACAAACTTGACATCTTAACTACAGTACCTCCATTATGTCATGGTCATCGATGTTTCCTCAACATTCAACATTTACAAGCATATACAAGAACAACTTTCAAAAGCTGGAAATCGTCGATAGGATCATCGTTTATATATGACAACCAACAGTGTGCTTCCTGTGTGCTTATCATCTTCTGTTGTTGAAGAATTAACCATGACATGCCTTGTTTAAACAATGTCCTTTTCTACTACATATATTACTAATATAAGTTGATGATATAGCCTATACTTCAATGACGAATATATTAATAAGACTATTTTGTGCAGCTGAATAAATTGAGTGAAACTAATATCACTATTTCATCTCACATGGTCAGATGCAGTAGAAGCCATTAAAAAAAAATATACAATCTGCTCATGTAATATGGTTGTCAGATCAGTTCTACAGGAAATATACCTCCAACTGTTCATGTAGTCGCTTCTGCACTTCCATTTGAAGCTTTAGTGCTTCAGTAATCTGCATTCCTCTGCAGACACGTAACGTATCATTAGATATTTATACCATCAGAAACTCATCAAAACAATCAAGATCTTTAAATGCAAAAGTTATAGAATTTTTCCTACTAACAGGTTTGAGGCATTGAATGTAAAAGTGTATGAGATGGTTAAAGCCTATCTAGTAACATGAAAAAAAATCTATTATTAATAAGCTTCCTTGTATAATGTGATAACCCAAAAACAAAAAGGGAAGCTATACTCACGATGAACCATCTAGATTGGAAAGCATATCTCCCGCTTCTTTCTTGTCGGCCTTTTTCCCTTCTATCGATACATAAAAAGTTGCCACCAAAATTAAAGGAGAAGTCAAAGTGAAGAGAGTGTTTTGATACATATACTAGACTAAGAATGAAAATCAGATTGACCTACCATCGGACGAGGAGTCAGGTAAGTATTTTGCTAGTCGGTATTTCTGTATGCAACAAAATGTAGAATGAGCAAATTTAAAAAATGAGAATAATGGATATCAAGTTAAGAGACCATAAAGTGAACATTACCTGCAAATGGCTTTTAACATGGTAAATGGTTAAGCCTTGTACACCCATAACTCTGAGGACACCTTTGGGTGTGGCACCTAATGAAAAAGGATAGTTAGACATTTAAAAAACTTTTATGACAAGGATTGTAGAAGCTTGATAAATTCTTCATCCAACATTAGGATATCTAGCCAACAAAAGTATCAGACATGTGATCTACATACATATGTAACCAATTCTACACATATTACGTATTTTATATTATCTCACAAATTTCATACATAGAGAACTCGCATCTGATCTCCGAATAAGTCATCTGACGGTAATTCTATAATGTGAAACTGATATAATTTTGATGAAATGTAAAATTGATGAGAACAAGGTACACTTATTTATTATCTACTAAACAACCTAGCATTCTGATTATACTGAATAAAGTTGTGATTAAAACTAGGGTGGGAGACCAAAAGAATAAACCATTTTCAGCTAACCAAAATCAAGGAAAATACTCACGATCAGGCCCACCGAGTTGAGCCACGGCATCAACAAAGCGTTCATGTAACTCATGTGTCCACCGTAAACGTTGTTTTGAGGCGAGATTCGAGTTGTTGGCGAGATTGCTTCCTCCATTACCAGGATCCATTGCACTCCTACCACAATCTATGTGTTGACCATGAACTAATGAATTGCTTCCAATTAAACTCGAATTAGGATCATTTGATGGATGATACATTTGTCATTTATCTGACACCACATAAAAAAATGAACACAATATAATATGGAAATTAATACAAGCATCTCAAATGGAGGATGAATCAAACATATAAATATATTAATATTGGTTCCTCAAGATAAGAATACATCTCCTTTTCCCTACTACCTAACCCTAAAAAGGGAGTTAAAATTAGAAAAAATTAATTAGAATAATTTTTCCATATTAATCACTAAGATACCATGTATAGGTAAAATTAAATTACCACCTGTATATGTAACATCAGTGAATTGGGAAACAGTGTTAAAAGTTGACAATTTTTCATCACATTAAAAATTCTAAATATCATTCATGGAACACCCTAAAAATTCTTCAAACATGAAAGAAAAGGTTCATAATACTCATCATGGCTGAAGCAATTGCAATAAACAAACCAATTAACATTAATTTAGTTTAAAAAAATACTCCAATATTAGCAGAAATTGGGATTCAAATCCCACAATAGAAACGACCAAGCAACAACACCCCAATAGTAACAAAAAGCTGAAAAGTTTACATCTTTGAGACTAAATTTGAAGAATGGTCGATTTAGCAGCACCAAGCAGAAAAGTTCAGAAAAAGGGGTAACAGAAAAATTGAAGTCAAAGCTTAAAAACACAAACTTGAAACTGAGGTTGAAACAGTTGCTTCATTGAGCTGAAGCTCAAACAAAAAATGCTAAAAGGGTCGCCAAAAATTTAAAAATAAATACAAAAGCACAAGCTTGAAAAACAGAGAGAGAGAGAGAGAGAGAGAGAGAGAGAGATTGAAAGGGGAGGAGAAATATATACATACATAGATAGATACATACCCAGATGAGATCTACGAAATCCAACGTATACAAAATTTCGCTCCCTTCTATTTCGGAGCTGTGTAGTGCTTTTTCTGCTTCGTCTTCTTCTTCTTCTTCTCTCTCTCTCTCTCTTTCTCTCTCTCTATACACAAACAGCGATACCATCCAATAAAATTAAACGTTTTTGGGGGGGTTGCTATCATCAAATGGAAAAAGGAACAAAAATGGAGTACTATTTTTATATATAAAATCATATTATTACATTATATAAAAAAAATATTTAATGAAATTGATTTGTAAAAACAAATTAGATTGACAAAATATTAATAATTTTTTTAATATTTAAAGAGGTTGAGGCAGATTAGAAACTATAGGTTCGATTTCATTTACGATGCCTAAAGTTATTTTCTATATTATTTTTAACTCGAAATTTATATATTAGATGAAGAAATAGAATAATATATTATTGGTTATATATTTGTAGATAAAGAATTATAACTATTACTCATACTCTTGAAGTATATGTTTGACTAATTCATTATTTATCACACTACACTTTAAAGTAAATTTGACCAATAATACAATATGTTAATTTTTTACTAATAAAATAAATACTTAATTTTCTCAAGAATATTTTAATTATTTATTTAAAACATCACAAAAAATAGCTGATGTTTGACTATTGTTAAAATATTTTTCAACTGAAAAAAATTTACTAGCCCTTTTTAGTCATACTTGTACCTTGTTTTTATTTTGTATGATATTCAAGCCAATTATATAGTGTACAAGTGAATTAAATCTTCCATCAAGTACAAGTTAATTTTTAATATTGTATAAGTAAATTTTGTATAAGTAAATTTTGTAAGTAAATTTTGTAAAATGATTAATTCCAATATTAAACTCAGAATTTCCTTAATTTTTTATTTATCATGTTTCTTAATTCATGCAATTGGTAATTTTTAAATTAATATCAACTCAATTCTTCAGTATTCAACTTCAACTGATTCTGAGTCAAAAATAAAGTTCAACGGATCCTTGTAAAAGACTACTTCAACGGATCTAATTAAATTCTTCTGTTCTTCAATTCAAAATTGTCAAAGATTTCATTTACCAATTTTCTGGTTTTAATCCACCGTTGACCTCACTTTCTGTCCCTTATGCTACCAATTTTTTGAAACTTCGGTTGTGGTAATTTTCCAACCAATTTAACGTGGTATTTTTATTATTTTAAGGTAAAACATATTTTACTAAAACATTAATTACTATTATGAAGAAAAAAATTGGGTGAGGGGATGATGTTCAATTTAAAATAGAGAAAATCTTATAGTTCATTCAATATTTTATATTTATATTTGTCTCATTTTGAAAACACTTAACGGAAATTAAACTTGTAAAATATTATATAACATTTTGAAACAAAACTTACCTGAATGATAATATTTCACTTTGTAAAATGTTATGATCATCTCGATTTTTTATTATCTTTTATTATTTTTATTATAATTTTTAAATATATAAATAATATAAATACACAAATTTATAAATATATGACATTAATTATATATTTATATATTAAAATTATATTAATAGTGGTGCCTATTTATTTTAAGAAATGAAGAGGATATTTATTTATAATATCTATAAATTCATAATGTTTTGTTAAATTTGTCATCTTAGTAGAAGTAATAATACTTTAAGGATTAAATTAATGTTTGTGATTAGATATTTGATTTTCCTTTTTACAACAAAAAAAGAATTTAATTTTAAATATTTAATATTTTAAATTTGAATCAGACATTAAACCTAAAAATACTAAATTTGTGAGTTGAATTAAAACGTAAAGACACAATTGATTTTTATCTTATTTGTGTCATATCATCAAGGTATCATATCTATTAAATTATGAAATACTCCAAATATTTTTCACACAATTAACATTCAATATCGTACCATCTTTAAGAAAGTCCTCATACTTTCATAGTGTACTATTTAAGCTTTCTTTATTTAACATTCGCACTAGAATGTGTTAGCATAGTGTGCGTTTGTATTGTTCCTCTACTTATAAAATAAGTGCATATTCTAACTTATCAAACAATGCAACAAGAAAGGAATTAGACCTAGCTAAGATAAATTATCTTTTCGAAGTTAATCCTATAAACATCAATATTAAGCTAATAAAAATATATAATATATTTAAATATAAGTAAAAACTAAAAATGAAAAAGAAAAGAAAATAAAGGAAAGCTAATTGGCATAGTTTGGAGAGAAGATTGGAAAGTGCATACGTGGTAATTAAACATAAAGAAAACACAGCTTGAAAAGTTAGGTGTCTCCTTAATTATGTGTGATTTATAATAAGTTATTTCCTTTCTTTGTTTTCTATTGGTTCTTATATTTTTGTTTTGGTTATTGGTGGTGTGTATATAAGTTTACATGGTGAGAATATCAATATGCATAATATCATTATCTCAAGTTGTGATCATCAACTAATCTAATTTAATAGTTGTGGAGTGAAAATGACAACAATATTGTCTCCTAGTAATAAGCTAAGATGGAATCTTCCAAGTAATATTCCGATCCTTCACCAATGGTATTTTTATAATTAATAATAGTACTATATTTTGGGATGAAACAATGATAACAATACTTATAATAAATAAATAAATAAATAAATTTCGTCAAAAAAATAAATAAAATAATTATAAAATTTATAGTTGGCCGTATTTATAATTAATAATAAAATACAAAAAATTATAGAAATTGAGTAGAATTGTTGATAATATTTACATATTTTTTTAAATTATGATCGAGTAATCAATCAATTTAAACACTATTAAATTCGATCAGAACCATTTTTTTTAAAGAGTCACTTAAATCAAATTGAATTGCAAATAATTTATTTTTCTGTGCATCTTTATTTTTCGTGATGGACACTCTCATGCTCATATGTTTGGTTTTTTTATTTCACTAAATTATTTTTACATTTGTTTCGTTTATTGTTTTATAAATTTTATAATAAAGAAAAATAAACTTGCCAACCTTCAACAAACTCATGAAGCATGTAGAATTTGATGATTACATGATTACATCTGACCAGGGAAATATGCATGTTGGAGTACATAGATATTGATTATTATATGATTATATTTGACATTCACACAAAGGCTCTCCACTCTTCTTTCTTTTTATTACAAGATTTTAGATTGGATGTACTCGATTTTGCAAATTTGATTTATAATTAAGTGTAAGATTATTTATCAGTTTTTTTTTATTAAAATTAATATTCAGTTAAATTAATAGAGTACAACAAATAAGAACAAAATAAATACAAATTCATCATAAACTATAAAAGATAAATCTAAAAATAAACTTGTATCATCTAAATTAACAACATAAATGGAAAAATATTTACACATTAGATACATTAAAGTGACCGAAATATTTATGTCTTCGGATCTACAATGTTGAGGATATTGAAGTCATTGAATGAATTTGTTTGTACTAAATCAAAGTTAATTTATCAATCTGAATAAAATAACATCGTACCAAAACTGGAAAACCAAACGTCACATTTAACTGACTAGATAATAGAAAAACACGAAGATAAAATTAATTTATATAAAAATCACTTATTTAGATAAAAAGATTTAAGAAAACACTTTGTAGTGGAGTGATTTCCGACCAAAATGTAATCTATGGTTGAGAAGAAGAGAGACGAGAGAAAAAAAATCTTAAGGCGACTAGGTTAGAGACAATGAGTCGAATCCAAAGTTGGTGACTCTACCACTTATAAGCGCCCCTTCATTCCTTACAAAATCGATTTGTAATTAAGATAAATATTATCTACCACTTATAAATACATTTAAACACTTATTTATGTGTAAGATTGACTATCTAGAATGTGACTTAAGTGGTCTTATAACAAATGGCCTAATGGTTGCACATACTCAAATGTTATATTAAATTTTTCTATAAAATTTAAATCATCCTTAATAAATGGGTTTGTGAGGTAACTATTTTAGTTTTTGGGTTGAGTCAAAATCAATATTCACAAAATCGGTTGGTAAGATGAATAATTTTTACAACTTCTAAACACATTTTCAATTCTTATCTCATTCAATGTGAGATTAATAACACAACTAAACACGCCTTGGATTAGACATCTAACTAATACTAGATGACCCACATATTTTGAAAATGTTTTAATACCATATGTTCATCTTTACTAAATCAACATGTAAAGTGAGAAAGGTCTCTCTTGCAAGAATATAACATGGTGGGTAACTCTAAACTCTGATGTCATCAGATATTTTGGATTTAATCTAACTCAATTCTTTCAAAATCAACTAGCAAAATGAGGATTACTACCACTAGACATAAACACATTTTCAAATTTTATCTCATCAAATATGAGATTCTTGATACCAAGTTAACATGAAAGATATTCATGAGTCTTAATACTTTTTTTATGAAGAATTGCAGAGAAATCACCTGATCATATGTTAGAAGGAAGGACAAAAGACCAACATTACAAATGTTTGAAAATGAGGGAATGTCCCTAACAATACCATGCGACCAAGGATACAAGTGAAGACCACTAAAATACTATACACAGCAAAAGACACCACAACAAGGCAATCAAATAAACAAAGTGCATGCTAATGCTATTTGTCCCTAAGGCATTACATTACTTTCCATAAGACAAGCCACCTAAAACTAAAAGCACTCCTTGAGATAACACACACATACACTAAGCTCCAACTTCATAGTAGAAATAATCGCAAACTGATCTATAAAAAATCCTAAAAAACTGAATATAATATTATTATATGTGATTGGATTTTTTTTGTGATAACTGTTTGGATCGAATTTCATATTTATATATTTTAATATATATTTTTTTTAGTATGAGATATTATATTAACCTATTATTTATTAATTTTAATTATTTTTAATAATAATTATTTGTTTGATTTAATAATTTTTTATTACTATTTTATATAATTCAAACATAGTTACTTAATGTTATTTAACAATATTAATTTTTAGTATATTGTAAATAGTTTTTTTCTTCAAACGTGTAATTTTTAATATAATTTTATAATATTAGTATTAAAATAATATTTTAAAAATTATCATTTAAATTAATTAAACATCGGTCAAATTTAAATTGCATTAATTTAGATTGGATCAAATTTTATTTTTAAAATTTAATCTAATAATATAAAATATGTTGAGGTATTTAATAAAAAGTGCATTTTGAAAATGATGTATCTATAGGGGTAATGGATGAGACACATGTAATCTATGACAATATATAAAGTCAAAACTTTTTTATGACTTAGTTTATTTTACTACCAATTACATCCTTTGCAGTTTCCTTTATTCCTCTTAGAATCTCTTGCTCATAAAAAACGGATGGCCCTTTATTTATTATTTTTTCCGACATTCCCTCACATGATTACCAAATAGAAGTGAATTATATCTTAAATCTTAATTTTGAGAAATCGCAATTATGTATATGAATTTTGAATAGTATTTATTATTCTATCTACATATATAATAAAAAAATATAATTAGTACAAGTATACAACCTTCGGATATACAAATATATTTATTCAAACATTTACTTTGAATTAGATGTTGAATTTCAAGGAACTTTTTGACTTAGAATAAGGTTTGATGTTTATGAGTTTTATTTCTTGTAGTCACTTTTTTGGTACAAAATGAGAAATTTACAGTCACTTTAACCTTTTGACAAAAAAAAAAGCCATTTTAACCTTTACATGACAAATATTAAACATTTTTATTTTTAAAGTGTATATATTTATGTAATAGCTACTATATAAAACACCCATGGGAACACATGACCTCTAATATTTTTGGGACAGATTATAAGAATTTACTGATAAAAAAATGTTCAAAACTCTAACAATGATGTATATTAGTTTCTGAAAGTAAAAGTTTTTGTTGTTTGTTATTTTTAAAATTGAGAAAGTGATATGATTAATATATATTTGATAAAAAGAAGAAAAAATAAATATATTTTTCAAAATTAAATTTTTTAAACTAACATTACGCAGATCATCATCTTAATTGTAAAGATGAGAAAATTTATAATTTATAATTTCGAAGAGTGTTGTCATTCATCAATTTCAGATAATTTTAAGTATTAATTCACGGTAGACCACATGTTGTATGTTGTATTGGTCCAACAAAACACTCAACTACTTTTTTATTGTTGTAATTCAAAAGATTTAAATTATATGTTAAAAATAACTGTCTTTCTATTATACACAAGTGAGATAAATCTTACGCTATACACAAATTTATTTTTAAAATTGGATTAATAAGTATCAAATAAAATATATGAAACTTTTTATTTAGTAATGAAAAATAAATATTTACATGATACAAAATTATTTTATTTGTACATATTAGGCAAGACAAAGCCATGATCCAGAACCAAACACAAATTCTTAATCTATGGTCCACTATGAAGGAAGAATGTGACAACAAGAAAGAAAATATGATGGAGTCGTTGAGAATGTCACCATTGATTATATCAATCAAAAGCTATTCAGCAAATGAATGAATAATGGCCCTCCACATGTCTCACAAATATGTATTATTTGAACATAACAATATTTTATTGTCTTGGTACTAAATGTATCACATTGGTTCTAAAGTGGTCCCATTTTGGAAAATTCGTCCACATTGGTCACACATGTATTCAATCTCCTTCATGAGATTACTATTGTTTATGTGATAATAATAAAATTTTCTCACTTTAAAAATATAACATAATATGAGTATACTGCTGGCTATCAACTAAGCTCTTGTCATATTCCATCTGTCACTAGCATCATACAACCAATGGCAAAAATTGATCTACTTTGCAATTCAAGTTGCAAATTTCATTTTGTTTGACTTATATTCCAAGACTATGCCCACAACATGTGCCAGATGTATTAAATATCTCAATAAAAATCTTAAAAACATCAAATATAGTAAAAAATAAAAGATAAAAAAGAAAGTCAAAGAACCACTACTTAAGAAACATGGATAGGTGTATTAACCATTCACACCTAAAGCATGTGAATTGACTAGAGAAACAAATATTTTGTTTAGGGAATTAGGGAAGGCATTCATTTTTAAGTCAAACCAGTTATATATATATTTTACTTTTTATTTTCATTGGATCTCCTATCTCTAATATAGTGTGAGCAGTGACCCAAATATTGATGGTTCAAAATAATCCTTATTCATCTCATATCAATTAAATTGATGTTTAAAATTATTACACATAGATTTTAAAAATAATCATATATACAGACCAAAATACCTTATTTAATCCCCTATTATTTATCATAAAGTGCATTACACTTTTTCATGTATTTTTCCAAATAAGGGTACAGTTGAAGAAAATGCAAAACTAGATCTTATATTTCCAAAACATTAATAGTTTTGACATAAAAATCAAAAACTAAAACACCACTATTAATTACGTTCTGTGATTCTTATTATAAGAAAAAAAACTTTGAAGGATTGTTTGGTCTTATTTATAAGAAAAAGTCACAACTTTCGAGAAGTATTTATTGTTTAAAAGATATTTTTACCTTCATTCAATGATTGTCTTTTTAATATTAATGGATGCATTCATTGGATGTATCACAATTTTCTACTAGGGATATTTGGAAAAATGTCCAAAAAATTACTGCAATAAATAACCTCATTCATTCAAAGTTGTTGTTGCTCATGATTTCGCCACTAATTATTAATCATGGTGCAAAAAACAATTAAGATATCCTTAAAAACACCAAAAACACCATTATGTATGGTCAAAAGCTAGTTTTATGTAATGTTTAAAGCCATAGAGTAGTTTGAATTTACAAAATGGATAATAAAAATTAATTCCACCTTTGTTCCCTACTAATTTAAAGAAATCAAATATGAAAAGAAAGGAAGCACAATGGTATCTCTATATTATGAGATATTGAACCATTGATTAGAACTTCCATGCTTACATACCATACCTAGTTATCCCAAGAGGATTATTACCTTGAGCTAAATTGATTGCTTGAGTTTTCATCTTGGCTTCACTCCAAATCAAAGGTGCTGCCATAGAGTCCATGCCTAGCATTCTCCTTTTCCCGACACCCGGAGATCCTTCCAAAGTCAATCCTCCAGAGCTCTCGTGCGATGTTAAACAACTTTCAGTTGAACAATCGGCTCTTTGGGACGGTAGACATGGAGGAATTTCTTCTTCGGGAGCGTTCACTCCGGCCACCTCAGTAGATGGCAAGGAGTAAAAACCAAGATGATCAACTAAGGAGCCTCTTGGTGCTTTGTTTCCAATTCCTTGGAACTTTTGATTGTCTGTGTCTATAACCGTAGCTCCAATGAATTGATCAGCCAGCATCTTGCAAGCTCTTTCGAGCATAGCCATGTATCTTCGCTCTGCATCTTGGCGAATCTGCAAGTGCTTCTCTGCCTACAATGTGATTGTTTTTTAAATTAATATGCATTATCCACTAATTCTTTTCAAAAGAATACTATCTCCGACCCTAAATATAAGCTTCATCTTTTTTTAAAAGTTGTCACTAAATATAAGTTCCATTTCAAATTACAAGATAGATTTTTTATAGAAAAATATATCCCTTATTAATAATCTCGAGAAATGAAAAGTCAGAGTTGAACACATCTATACACAAAAATGATATTTTAAGAAAATCCATACACAAAATAGATATGTTAAATACACTACCTACTTTTTACTTTTCTTAATATACCTGAAAGTAGCAAAAGGAGATTATAATAAGAGGCATAGGTAGTATATTGATAATGTCACAAAATAAAAGTAACAAGTAACAACTGGTTTCAATCACAATTGATGTGAAAATGTATTCCAATAAATTACCAAATAATGTGGTAGAAATTCATTAAGCCATATTGGATACACAATTTGCACAATGAAAAAAATGAAATTTACCTCGACTTGCAAATGTAGTTTACTTTGCACTTCCATTTGCGCTCTCAAAGCTTCCTTGATTTCATAACCCCTAGGAACAAAATTAATTACTCCTTCAATTTGGTTATTCCAACCACTGAGACATCCACATGAAGAAGAATTATTTATTTTTTGGGCACAAATTAATGGATTTCCTTACTCGTTTGTATCGGAAGTCGGCAACTTTGGAGAAGTGTTATCTGTGCCAGGGCTTTCTAAAAGATAGGAACCCGTCATCCCTTTCATAAATTTTCAACCAATCAGTTGAAAAAGCCAAGAAAATAACAGAAAACTTTGGTATAATTACAATTTACCAAGTCTTGGCAAGCTTTCTTCCAATTCAGGAACAATTATCCATAGTGAATTGTACAAATTCAAAGAGTTATTAGTGTATTGATCATAAATTGACTTGGTTATCTTTTTTGCCAGAATTAGATTACTAATCGTAATTCGGCAGGGACCTCAGCCGTCTGTGTCGACGATATAACTAAGTTGCTAGTGTGCATGGATTCACAGTGAGAATGACATAATCACGGTGAGTCACCACGATTTTTAAAGAAACTACAATTTGGAGTTTGAACAAAATCACGGTGTCACCATGATTTTGCCAAACTCACTACTCATCCAAATATACACATTATGTATTATTATGGCGTTGATTCATACTTCATGAAGAATAAAATTCTAAAAGACCCTTTCTTTTAGGACGCGGAAAGGCAAAAAAAAACACCACTCAACACAATGAACCCAAAAAAATTCAAATGACAGGATCATAACTAGAAAGTCCATAGAGGAGAGTGGCAAGCATACCATCTTTGCATCCCTCCCCTATATCTTTCCCTGATTGCTTACCAAGTCTGTATTTCTGCAATGCAGCAAGGAAAAGTTTAACTTTCATTGGATGCATTAAAATTGGACATAGTAGCATTGAGAGAATTTAACAAACCTGAAGATGACTCTTTAAATGAAATAGAGTCAAACCCTTGACGTTCATGGTCCGCATGATTGCTTTTGGTGTAGCTTCTGCAGATAACATCCAAAACCTAGTCAGAAAATTGTATCGAATATCGATGATAATCTAAACATTAAGATCTCAACTGAAACTAGATAAGAAATGGAAAGTAGATTTTAGTAGCTACTTTGCAAATAGATCAAGCTAATAAATTTAGTACTAAATAGCAATCAAACAAGTTAACAAATTTTCAATTGAAGTTAGAAATTAATCTAAACCTTTTAGTACTAAATAGTACTGAATGTGTATTTATTTATCAAACATTATAAGATCTCTCATTATATCTTTTTGTAAATTATTCATATACATGATATCTTTAATCGTTTTTGCAAGAAAAGAATCGTGATTTGACTTTTCCTAGTTTAGTTTCCTAAATTGAAGTTTAAGGATGTTTATTTTTAAAATTCAAAATTCACTCTAGAATTATATCAAGAATGTTTATTTTTAACGTTCAAAATTCACCCCTATCAGGGCCTTAAACATCTTTGAGTTCCTATTCTAATCTTTAAATTTGAATCCCTAATAAAAAAATGCAATTTTAATAATTAAAAAAATTGGTAAAATAAATTTTAATCCATGTACACGTACCAATTTACATGATGCACTCTACACATACCAATTTACATGATGCACTCTACACATACCAATCTACATGATACATTCTACACATATCAATTTACGTGATGCATTCTACACATACCAATCTACATGATGGCATACTTGGATAAGTTATTTCATGTAACAAAAAAAAGATGTACATATAATATTTCATCCTTGAAGTAATTCTTTTAGGAAACTCTGTTTGTTTTTCCATTCTTCAATTAGTATTTGAGACATTGTATTATTTGATCCTTTTTAGTAGTGTTATTGTAAATCGAAGTTTTAAAATTATAATCCTATTTATATCATCAGCCTAGAATCATATTCAGGTCCATCTAAAATTATATTTGAGATAACATTTAGAATCATATTCAAGTCCATCTAAAATTATATTTGAGAGATCACGTGTGAATTGGGAATTAAACTCAGATATTCGTATTTCTAAACATGACTTCGTTATCGGTAAACACAACTTCATTGTTTTCAAAGAGAAACTCAATAGACTACAAACAAAATAGTAAAATACAAACATTTACAAAATCTTACAACAAAATCTTTGTTATAAGATTTTGTAAATGTTTGTATTTTACTATTTTGTATTTTACTATTTTGTACGATTTAACTAAGTTACAAAATCTTACAACAAAATTGATCGAAAGATAATTCTAAAAAACAAAACGCTAACTTAAGAATTTAACCAAATCAATTTAACAAACATTAACAAACATTAAATACAATCTCTAACTATAAAAAAAGAAGGCTACATACGTGTAAACATAAAAAAAAATACAAAATCATACTAATTGGTCTATGATTTCAAACGACGATTGCAAGATTGTATCAAATTTACTCCGTAACAATATTGATTGGTCTATGATTTCAAACGACGATTGCAAGATTGTATCAACTTTACTCCGTAACAATATTGATTGGTCTATGATTTCAAACGACGATTGCAAGATTGCGACGCTCTCTATTCTTAACTGTAATACATTGATTATTGATTATTGTGATGTTTAATCCAGTCAAAGAATCGAACCCTAAACCTTCTTATCACTTCTTATATTCACTGTCCTTTGTAACTTTCCCACTTCACACACCAAGTAAACCTTATATTCCACCAAATTTAATAAATTAATCGTCGAATTGACTCTAAAACTAATTTCTAAAACTAATTTTCAATTGATTCGGCTAATTGTCAATCCCTCTCAACACATCACAAACAACTAATTTAAGAAAGAAACATTTATATAAAAAATAATAGGAAATTAATTACCTAAATGGTATAAAAAAAAAATTGAATGAGGGAAAAAGAAAGGCTTAAAATTTGAGAAAGATACTTACTACTTGCACCTCCAAGCTGAGTAACAGCATCAACAAATCGTTCATGGAGGTCTTGAGTCCAACGAAGACGAGGTTTAGGATCAGCAGTCAAAACAAGACAAGGGTCACCCTTATGATTAGAGACACCAACACCAACACCACCTTGCAAATCTTCTTGTCCAACAATCCCTTCATGGGGGTGTATCAATCTTGGATACATCCTCTTTCTTTTTTGTTCAAATGGTGAAAACCCAATAAACTAAAAAGCTAAAAGGTAGAAACTTTTTAGAATCAAATTGAATTTGAAAAGAAGAGCAGATCCATTAATCGAAGTTGAAGTAAATAACAACTCAACAACTACCCATTTCAGTGAGAAAAAGTTTAAAAGATGAATGAAATAATAATAATAAGAATAATAATAACAACACACCGTACGACTCAAACTGACTCTGAAAATGGCACGCCTTTCGGGGATCTTGTCCCTTTCTGCTCTTTTTGCTTTTGGTGAATCAATGAACAAAAGTTACAAATGAAATTAAAAAACACCAAATTTTTAAGGGTTATTGTCTTTGTGACATTAACTCTCTCTCTTATTATTATTATTTTATTGTTAATATATAACTATTATATCTTATTGTTATTAAAGTAAATAATTATTTTGTCTTTGAATTTGTGATTAATGTAACTGTAGTTACTAAGTTTTCACCCAAAAAAATAGTTATACAATCTATTAAAACTACAAAACATATCTAAATGAATCTTTTAACCCAATTTCTCTATATATATGTTTTTTTTTTCTCTAATTTGATTCTTCAATGTGTTTTTCATTGGTTTAATTTATAAAATTAATTAAATAATATTTTTTCAGGTCTTTTATTTTATAAGAGAATTTTTGGGAATTTTAATAATTAAAACAAGGTAAAAATTTAAAGATATAGTTGTTATTTAAATGACATTTTTACGCTTAATTAAACTATTTAGTTAAAAGTAAAAAGTCAGAGAATTAAATCACAAGTATTTGATTTTCATTTTTAATAAAACATTAATAATATTTTCTAATTATTGATATTTGACAATTGAATAATAAAAATAATAATATTTTTTGACAAAATAATAATAATAAGTTTTATTATTATATTTGTCTGTCTCTCACTTTTTCTCTCTCACCTATGGCAACTACGTCATCCTGTCTTTTTATTTGGTCTGCAAATGGAGTCAGTTGTTTGTGTGAAGAAAGGCAAGGAAAGCAAATATATTGCCATAACACACTCAGCACTGTCAGTGTTCCAAATTACAATAAATCATTTCACCACTTTTCTTCTTCTTTTTTTTTTTTTTTTAATAATACCTCTTGCTTTTTATTATTTTATTTAAGGTTTGGTTTTCTGTAGTTGTAGCTATGGTTTGTTCCTGTGGAAAAGTTAAAAATGATGGTAAATGATGTGTTTTTTTCTTATGGTCAACTCCCCCATGATTGATGTTGCATTATTGTTCTTTGTTTTGTTTCTGTAATTTATACTAGCTTGGGTTGAAGTTTATAATACATTGCTTTTTTTTTTATTTTTTATGTTCCGGCTGAAGTAATTTTATTTGAGTTTTGTCAGACAATAAATACTAATACAATTTTCAATTGAAATTTAAATCAGATTTGTTACTTTGTAAGAGATTAAATTCTTCTCCTAGATCAAACTCATGTTGATTATACTTTATATGTATATATACATCTATTTTTGGTTAGAAGTAATTCAATCTAGTCTTTTGTAAAGTGCAAATGTGCAATGTGTCATAAGGTGTATTTGGGCCTTGGGAGTCCATGATCTGTGTGAGCCCATTAACAAACAGTATATAATAAAGTGATCATTCTAAGCTATATTTGTTTTCAGTTATTTTTATTATGCCAGTTAGTTCTGTTATAGTGTGGAAACATGAGTGGAGTGACGAATTTTGTGAGAAGGGAATCATCTAAGAAGGGTGGTGGTCATGGAAAAGGCAAGAATGTAGAGAAGAAATTTGATAAGAGAAAAGTTGATCAATGTTATAATTGTCATAAATTCGGGAATTTTGCAATTGAATGTAGAGGACAAAAAGTTTAAAGATCAAAATCTAATGATCATTACTTGATGAGCTAAAATTCAACTACAAGAAACCTTTGGGTTGAAGATTGATAGCAAGTCAACAATTAGCCTTGCAAAGAATCCAGTTTCACATAGAAGAAGCAAACACATAAAGACAAAAAATTTATTTTTTGAGAGATCAAGTTGGTAAAGGTAAATTGGAGTTGTCTTTACTGCAATACAGTTGAGCAAATTGCAGATGTGTTTACCAAGCTTATGAAGTTTGACAGACTTAAGAGAATAAGATAAATGCTTAGTCTTGTATGTGTGTGTGATTGAATCAAGGGGAAATATTAGAAGTAATTCAATATAGTCTTTTGTAAAGTGTCATGTGTCATAAGGTGTATTTGGGCCCTATGAGTCCATGAGCTGTATGAGCCCGTTAACAAACAATATATAGTATTATAGTGTTGTTGAATATTGAATAAAGTGATCGTTTCAAGCAAATTCAGTTTTCTGAAGCTAAGGGATAATAGAAAGTAATAATATATATAATATGTGATGCTAAGCTTAAACCAAATTTAATCTTCACTGTCACATTTTGGTGTGTGGTGTATCTTTTCCAATTCTATAACATTACAAGTCTAACTAATAATAGATGAGTATATTTGAGAGGATAGAACATAATAGCTTCACAGGAATGAATACATTAATTGGTTCTTTATAAATTAAAATAGTTTGAATTTCAAAGTCTATAACCATGCAAATACTTGGCCCATCTTCTAGCCATGTAAGGATCATGAAAATCCCAGCTTTCAACATTGCTACTCCTTCCACCTATGGTTGCAGTGTTCATATCCCTCTCACTCTCACTCTCTTCACCAACTTCTAAAACATCATCATCACCTTTATGTTCTCCAACACCTACAACACTTTCTCCATTCCTTCTAACACACTCATCAATTTCACCTTCAATGTAGCTATATTCTACATACACATGACTACAATCACCTAAGTCTAATACAATTCTTCTTTCTTCTCCACCTCTTATCTCTCCAATTCTTATCACTCTTCCATTTCCACCTTCTTCACCGGCTTCACATATTCTTAGTTGGATTTCCCTAACAATGCCTCCTAACATCTTGGCCAAAAACTCCTCAAACTCTTGCATGACAAATCCACTCGAAGTTCCAAAGCCGAATCCTACATGAAATCTATGAATAGGTGTCGATGGAAGTTCCATGCTTATAGCATGGTATGGTCTAGTAGGGTTATCTGATAGGTTGAGGATACATGACTCAGGGTTCTTGTGCACGCGGTCTTCGAGTATCTTAATTCCTTTCTTCAACCCTTCAACCGGATCAGCTTGTCCCATGTAGAACAATCGGTCAATAACTTGAAGGGCCGTGCGTTTTCCATAGGATGTCATTCGTCTTAAGGGGAAGACACGAGCTGCAGCCGAGGAGTATGTGACAATGGCGAGGCGGTCAATGTGTCTGAGGGAGAAAACCACAAGAGCCATTGCTTGTTTGAGAAGCCTTAGGTGTGGTCCATTGGGACTAGCAACTAGGACTATGTCAGTTGCTCGTTCGCCTGTGAGTTTTACCGAGAGATAAGCTTTATTAGAGGAGGGACACATGATATAATTATATGGTGTTTGCATAGGTGATGAGGAGCTGCAAGATAAAGCATTAAGGGATAGATGGCAAGGACATGAAGCATGCTTGGTAACTTGCAAAGCTGGATGGAAACTAGGTGCTGCATTTGGTGGAATAGGTACAAGAGAGAAACATAACTTGGGAATTTCAGGCGAGTCATTAGGCTCAACAGGATCATCATCATCATATCGAGCAGTACGAAGAATAGAACGGCGATGAACACGAAAGGTGGCAATAGAATCATCAAGGATCCGTAGAATGGGATCACTTTGGTTGCTAGATGCGTAGGAACCAGATAGAATGTTGTTAAGGTTGCGAGGGAGCTGAGTCCAATGGGCGCGGCAAATGGGGCAAGTGACACTACCGTGGCGGACATTGGAAGAGATGCAGGCAAAATGGAATGCATGAGAACACTGAGCAGTGAATATAGCTTGGCTTGGACTGCTTCCCTTGCTGTGATAACTCAGAGGATCTAAGCATATAGCACACAAACTCTGCAAAGTTACACAAAGCACGAGTGTCAAGCGAATATTCTATGAAGCAAAACAAGAAAACATTAATGAATCATGACCAACAAAAACAACTATTACATAGTGACCAACACTGCAATTTGATTCTGGAATAAGTGAATCAATAAAATGAAGGTTATAACTATTAGCATATTAACCATACTTTGTTTTCTTGTTGGTTTGGAACTTTTACATGTATATATCGATGTGTGTACTTACAATAAATGTGAACATTACTTAGAGAAAGAGAAAAAAAGATAACTCGCATATTCTCAGTTTATCACACACTAATAATTTTCAATTGTCAAACTATTGATACATTGGAACAAAAAGCTTTTTATTAGAAGAATCACTTTTGAATGAAAAGAAAAGTGGCATGCAGACAAAGTTTGGCTAAAACCAGATGAAGATGAGTTGAGGACAAATGCATATTTGTCAATTTCTACTGATTATCCTTCATTGGAAGATATAATACAAGCCCTTGTCAAGGCTTAACCAATTGATAGAAGTAGGGGAAGATCACTGAAACTTTATGGACATTTTTAATAAAAAGAATTAGGGAAAGTGGAATTATCATTGATTAAAGTATCGCTAATGACAATTTACAACTGTCCCTGAGGGGATTTTAATTCTGTTCTCTGATGTTACAAAGTCAAACTCTTAACCACTGAGCTAACACCTAAGGTTATGGACATTTAAAAATGAGATTCCACATTAAAGTAACAAAATATTGTGTGCAACACAAAGGTTCACTTCCTTCATTAGGAAGCTATTAGACATGTACATAATTCTCTCTAATTTGACCAGAAAAGTTTTCATGACAATAGAAAGAAAAGTATGATCATGCAAGTTGTGGCAGATGAAACTTCCTAATGTGGGGTATGCATTAACAAATGAATTGATTCTTTGTTTCACAGTGCACCATGTGCTGTGGTATTCACATGCTAGTATCCTCTATTCACTACTTTGATGTTCTAAACAAATTTCAATACCAAAATGAATGCTTTAACATTGTGGTGCCAATTCACAAAATGAGAGAAATAATAAAGCAAAACATTAGTTCAAAAGAAAAAGTTCAAATGAAAAAGTAAAACCATTGCATAAGCCCAATCATTGAGGCACATTGGATTCTAAAGTATTATAATAATAGAAATCAAAGATAGGAGGAAATCCAAGAAAGAATAAGTACCAAAATATTTATGAAAAAAGTCAAGAGATACTTTTATCAGGAATATTGTCTTTAATCCTAAACTTCTGAATTTGTTGATAATATTAACATTAATCCATACTGCACCAAGTTTCCTGTGCAGAATGTTAATCAAACCAAACAAAAAAAAGAAACACTTATGTTGGTTTAACTTTTAAGGAACTACAAGTCAAAATTACCTTACTATGAAGCTCATTGTTGTTGGTGTTAGTGGTTATACTTGAATCAATTTCTTCAATTATCTCTCCTGAGGAATTTTTTGTTGTAGATGGAGAAACAAAGGAGGAATTTGAGATCTGCAAACATGTTAAAAACCAAAGTAAATATCAAACTCACTCTAACCACTCAATTAGTAAATGTTAAACTTGTTACAAATCTTCATCAGAAATTAGAAAGTAAAGAGTTAAAACAAAGAACAAACTCAATTAAAAAGTTACTTCATAAGAAATTGAAAAATCTAATGAGAGAACTAATAAATAATCACAATAAATTCATAGGTGGTCCAAATAACCCTCTAACCAATATCATCACCAAAAAATTTAATAGAAGAAAGTAAAAAAATGGGAAATTTTGAACATAATGGTTTAACAAATGTAACTAGGAAGAAACATCATCAATTCCAAAAATTTCACATTTCAAGTTTTATAGGTTTTTTTAATAAAGATTGTGAGTTTTTTAAACAAAAATTCTAAGAGATGAAAACCCAATTTTAAAAATTTGAAGTCCATTCTAAAATGCAGATAAAGTTTACAACTTTTTCCAAAATTCTAAAAACCCAAGAAGAAAAAAATGCATTTTATTTTTTGGTAGAAGAAGATGAAAAAGTGGAAATGTTTATTACAGTGGCAGATAGAGTATAAGAGGTGTCAATAGTAACTGGATCCACCATTGCTTTTCTTCTAGAGAATGAACCACATGCATATGCTGCTGCAACTCCAACTTTCCTTGCTACTTCTCTTAGCAGCTTTGATGTTCCTCTTCTTCTTCCTCCTTCTCTCATTCTCTCTCTCTCACTCTCTCTTTCTCTCTAAGATTACTGTGTGACCCTTTGGAGCTGAGAGTGTGAGAGTCTTCTGTATTTGTTATGAGAGAGAGGAGACAAAAGGGTCTGCAGAATTCAGCAATGAGCAGGTTGTGTTGCCATTGTTGATGTTACTTTTTTAAGTCACTATTATTGTTGTTGTTTGTGTTATTTTCTTTTTCTTCATCAACACCACACACACTTATATATAAGTCAAGTACATTTTTACATTCAACTGCTTTCAAAGCACTGTCACCAATATACATTATTATATGTTGCCTTGTTGTGTCCACATTTTTTATCAATAAATAAATATTGGGGAGAGTTACCTTTTTTTTTTTTTTTACCTTCTTACTTTGAAATGAACAAACTTACTTTGAAATGAACAAACCAGCCTAATTTTTGCATATATGGTACTTGGTTTGGTAGCTATAGTTGTAAAGGTAGGGAGGTTTTGAATTTCTGCTTTATGATTTTGTGTTAGGCATAATGGTCCTATGGTCCTTTTCATTTATATTTTGTGAAACTTTAAGTAATTTTTATAATTTGGAATATGTTTTTTTTACAGTAATTTTTATTTGATTGGCTTATTGAAAATAAAGGTTATATATGAGATTATGATTTGAATGTATTCTCTTAAAAGTTTAGTTTGCAAGTTTTCTATTTCTGGTGATGGTCAGTTTTACATTGCACAATATAAGTTTTGTGTATCAAAATATAAATGGTGAGAATTAACATGAGGTATTTTATTGTTGCGTTAATTAGGTTTTAGTTGATTTAAATATGACAGTTACATTAAATTTTATAAAAAATCTGAGAAGTTATTCGAAATAAGATAAGAGTGTTAGATAATGACAATGACACAAGACAAAAAAAAATTAGATAGATAGAACAATGCATTTTAAGAATAATGGTTGAAGTGGTGATACTAAATCAACAGACAATAATCAACTATTTATATATCGATACTCAACTTAAATTGTATATCGTAAATACCATTTTCTAGTGAAACACTATATTACTATCTCTATTTGTGGCTAACCTTTTCCAAATAAAAGAGACCAATGCAGAATTAAATTAGTGTACATCATCAAACATTAATGTTTTACTAAATGAAAATTCAAGACATTTATTAATAGTATGAGTAACACAAAGAATGAAAGAGAACTCTTATAAAAAAGATTGGTTACCAATTATAAATATAGTAAATTTATGGGCTACGATATTTGTTTTTTATTTTTTGTTTTAAATTGACTATACTATTATTTATCTCGAGACAAAACTAATTCTAAAGTTTGAATAAATAAACATGAAATTAATACAATCTTTAATTAAGCAATTAAAGAAAAGAAAGAGGAATTTATTAGTCATCCTTACTCTTAGTTCTCAAATCCTATATTTTTTAAATTTCATTTATGCCCTCTTTAATGTCACAAAATTTTTTCTAAAATTTTTGAATTTTTTCTTTTGACATTGTGAGATTTCCGAAAAAAAAAAGTATCTAATATATTCAGAACACGTATAAATGTTCCAAATTTAGAAAAATAAAAATATTATAAAAAATTCATGATATAGTTTAGTTTTGAATTCACTACGCGAAAAAACGGCTTTTACAGCGCTTTTTTTAAGCCATTTACAGCGCTTTTTCAAAAAAATAAGCGCTGTGGAAACGAGCGCTGTAAATGATACAACAGCGCTTTTATAAAAGCGCTATAAAACATGTAAATACAACGCGCGCTTGTTATGCACATTTTACAGCGCTTCTTCACAAAAAGCGCTGTAATATGCACCCCGTCATATGAGTTATGGGTGTGCATATTACAGCGCTTTCTCACAAAAGCGCTGTAATATGCCCACCCATAATTTCATATATGGGCGTACATATTACAGCGCTTTCTCGAAAAAGCGCTGTAATATGCACCCCGTCATATGAGTTATGGGTGTACATATTACAGCGCTTTCTCGAAGAAGCGCTGTAATATGCCACCCATAATTTCATATATGGGTGTGCATATTACAGCGCTTTCTCGCAAAAGCGCTGTAAAATGCCTACCCATAATTTCATATTATGGGTCTGCATTTTACAGCGCTTTCTCGAAAAAGCGCTGTAATATGCCCACCCATAATTTCATATTATGGGTCTGCATTTTACAGCGCTTTTCTTGTACATATTACAGCGCTTTCTCACGGAAGCGCTGTTGAAGGTGCACCATTAAAGCGCTTTAGAACAACATTAAGCTACATTGGGGCTGTTGTTCGTCAAAATGTCCCAATAACAATAGACAACTGGAGAGATAAGGCGTTGAAGGATGCCAAAGATATCATCTGGAATGACATTCAAGTAAATATTTTGATCTACTCTTTTGTCATTTATAATTTTTTTTCTGTAAAATACATTACTTATAATTGTTTTCATTGCAGACCACTTTTGTTCTTGATGAGGAACGAAAGTCATATGTTTTGAGAGTTGCTGGGAAAATCCATCGTGGATTTAGATCCCATCTCTCAAATTTCTATCTAAAAGATAGAGAAGGAAACACAAATGCTGAACCTCCAAAGATATATCAACATTATATATCAAAGGATGAATGGAGTGCATTTGTTTCCAAACGTTCTGACCCGGCGTTTGTCGTAAGTTATTAATTTATTAGCATTTGTGTTTTATTATTCATATTCGTAGCGTATTTTAAATTTTTACACAATTGCTATTTTTTTTTTATATAGAATATTAGTAAGGCAAATCGCGAACGGGCAAGCAACCCAAAACACCCATACAAGAAATCACGTATGGGATATGCACGCCTTGAACAACAAATTGTAAGTAATTAAACATCACTTTTATATAATGAAGTAATTTGTATTATAAACTATAGTGTGTAACTAATTTGTATTATTTTGTTTATGATTTTAACGAATAGAGAAAAGACACCCAAGCCGATCAACCCTTGGGTCGTCATATCTTATGGAAGGAAGCGCGTGTTAACAAAGAAGGAGTGGTTGATAATGAAAATGTCAAGAAAGTTGTAGAACTTTGTGTAAGTATATTATCACTTTAATATTTTTTAATATTGTATTTTAAAAATGCTATTGAACTTATCTTTTTAATGTTACATGTATTTTAGGAAACTATTGAACAAAGTTCTGAAACTCAAGAGGGCAACAAGGATACGTGCAGGGACATTCTTGGGAAAGTGTTTAATGTCCCTGAGTATTCCGGTCGAGTGAGGGGGAAAGGATTTGGCGTAACTCCCAAAAGCTTTTTTCCTCAAGAGAAGCGCCAAAAACCTTCCAACGAGGAAGTATTAGAGAAGCTCAGAATCTTATCGGAGCAAGTGGCACTCTTGGTGAATACGAATAAAGACAAGCAACTTCCGGTTCAGCTCCAACCTGAAATACAAATGGAGAGTGAAACCGGGAGTTGCAACGTCGGTTTGAAGAGTATTCCCGAGGTAATTAATTACTTACTACTTACTTGCTTATGTAATTACTTATGTATTAAACAAACTTATATATTAACTGTACTTATGTTTTAACTATTGATGTAGGGTGTCACTACATGTGTCCTATACTTGTCCTCGCCGACTCAACGGAAGGTGGGAAAAGGAATATTGTACAATACTTCGGGAGAAGTATTGCACAATATTCCGATCCCCGCGGGCCATGTCAAAGTATCGCCTACGGTTGCTTTCGAACCAACTGCACCGTTGCCCATACCGGACAACGATGGAGATATGAAGTTCTTAAGCGACGCTATTGGCAGTTACGTGGCATGGCCCACACACCTTGTTGCCCTCGAAAAAAAGATTCCCAAGGACAAATCAGTTACATCTCCCGAAAAGGTTTGTCACATTTATTGCCTAAGGTTTTTTATTTTTTCAGATTCAATAAACTAACATTTTACCTCATTTTTGTAGGTCCAAATAAATAAACCACCCCTACAGCCAAAAAAAGGCAGCAGACCTCAAAAATTGGAGGTTAATAGGGCTGCCAAACTACAAAGGCTGGAGGGTAATAAAGCTGCAAAACTTGCAGCAACAAAAAATCTGGATCGGGGAAAATCGGTCGCTGCTGCTGCTGCTCCTAATAAAAGTCAGCCACGCCTTGGTAAATACGGGGCGTGTCTTGACATCCAAATAAAAAGGAACATGGGCAGCAGCAACGATTCGCCCATTGTACAAATGAATCAAGACATCTTTGGAGATGAGTATATTGAGTACCTCGAAAAGGAGCAAATGTACGATCTTCTCGAACATAAGGAGCTGAGTGTTACTGTAATCAGCTTGTACATAAGGTAAAAAATACTTTTAATTGCATTTATTTGTAATTAATTAAATGTATTGGTAATTAATCTAGTTTAAAATTTTCATTGAAGGTTTTTGTACGAGAAGGTCGTGTGCACGAGGAAACTGTCAAATAAATACTCATTCTTGTCTCCGCATAAGATGTCGATGTTCAAACTCGATCCAGACAATGTAAAACACTACATTGTAGATATGTTTTTAAGAAATAAAGAAAGTGATAAATTGTTCTTGGCACCATATAATTCAGGGTACGTAATTTTATCTTTTTTAATTGATGAGAATTTAATTTATTAGTTGTCTATAAACAAAATTGCTTAACCAATTTTTTGTTGTTGTAGGGCACATTGGGTGCTATTTGCAATCAATGCGGTCTCTGAAGTGATATACTATTTGGATCCCGTGCACGGCGATTACACCAATCACCCCGGAATAAAGAATATGCTCGACACGTAAGTAATATTCATTTATTTCTTACATATATATATTTATATATATATATATATAAATATATATATGTAAGAAATAAATGAATATTACTTACGTGTCGAGCATATTCTTTATTCCGGGGTGATTGGTGTAATCGCCGTGCACGGGATCCAAATAGTATATCACTTCAGAGACCGCATTGATTGCAAATAGCACCCAATGTGCCCTACAACAACAAAAAATTGGTTAAGCAATTTTGTTTATAGACAACTAATAAATTAAATTCTCATCAATTAAAAAAGATAAAATTACGTACCCTGAATTATATGGTGCCAAGAACAATTTATCACTTTCTTTATTTCTTAAAAACATATCTACAATGTAGTGTTTTACATTGTCTGGATCGAGTTTGAACATCGACATCTTATGCGGAGACAAGAATGAGTATTTATTTGACAGTTTCCTCGTGCACACGACCTTCTCGTACAAAAACCTTCAATGAAAATTTTAAACTAGATTAATTACCAATACATTTAATTAATTACAAATAAATGCAATTAAAAGTATTTTTTACCTTATGTACAAGCTGATTACAGTAACACTCAGCTCCTTATGTTCGAGAAGATCGTACATTTGCTCCTTTTCGAGGTATTCAATATACTCATCTCCAAAGATGTCTTGATTCATTTGTACAATGGGCGAATCGTTGCTGCTGCCCATGTTCCTTTTTATTTGGATGTCAAGACACGCCCCGTATTTACCAAGGCGTGGCTGACTTTTATTAGGAGCAGCAGCAGCAGCGACCGATTTTCCCCGATCCAGATTTTTTGTTGCTGCAAGTTTTGCAGCTTTATTACCCTCCAGCCTTTGTAGTTTGGCAGCCCTATTAACCTCCAATTTTTGAGGTCTGCTGCCTTTTTTTGGCTGTAGGGGTGGTTTATTTATTTGGACCTACAAAAATGAGGTAAAATGTTAGTTTATTGAATCTGAAAAAATAAAAAACCTTAGGCAATAAATGTGACAAACCTTTTCGGGAGATGTAACTGATTTGTCCTTGGGAATCTTTTTTTCGAGGGCAACAAGGTGTGTGGGCCATGCCACGTAACTGCCAATAGCGTCGCTTAAGAACTTCATATCTCCATCGTTGTCCGGTATGGGCAACGGTGCAGTTGGTTCGAAAGCAACCGTAGGCGATACTTTGACATGGCCCGCGGGGATCGGAATATTGTGCAATACTTCTCCCGAAGTATTGTGCAATATTCCTTTTCCCACCTTCCGTTGAGTCGGCGAGGACAAGTATAGGACACATGTAGTGACACCCTACATCAATAGTTAAAACATAAGTACAGTTAATATATAAGTTTGTTTAATACATAAGTAATTACATAAGCAAGTAAGTAGTAAGTAATTAATTACCTCGGGAATACTCTTCAAACCGACGTTGCAACTCCCGGTTTCACTCTCCATTTGTATTTCAGGTTGGAGCTGAACCGGAAGTTGCTTGTCTTTATTCGTATTCACCAAGAGTGCCACTTGCTCCGATAAGATTCTGAGCTTCTCTAATACTTCCTCGTTGGAAGGTTTTTGGCGCTTCTCTTGAGGAAAAAAGCTTTTGGGAGTTACGCCAAATCCTTTCCCCCTCACTCGACCGGAATACTCAGGGACATTAAACACTTTCCCAAGAATGTCCCTGCACGTATCCTTGTTGCCCTCTTGAGTTTCAGAACTTTGTTCAATAGTTTCCTAAAATACATGTAACATTAAAAAGATAAGTTCAATAGCATTTTTAAAATACAATATTAAAAAATATTAAAGTGATAATATACTTACACAAAGTTCTACAACTTTCTTGACATTTTCATTATCAACCACTCCTTCTTTGTTAACACGCGCTTCCTTCCATAAGATATGACGACCCAAGGGTTGATCGGCTTGGGTGTCTTTTCTCTATTCGTTAAAATCATAAACAAAATAATACAAATTAGTTACACACTATAGTTTATAATACAAATTACAAGTGATGTTTAATTACTTACAATTTTTTGTTCAAGGCGTGCATATCCCATACGTGATTTCTTGTATGGGTGTTTTGGGTTGCTTGCCCGTTCGCGATTTGCCTTACTAATATTCTATATAAAAAAAAAATAGCAATTGTGTAAAAATTTAAAATACGCTACGAATATGAATAATAAAACACAAATGCTAATAAATTAATCACTTACGACAAACGCCGGGTCAGAACGTTTGGAAACAAATGCACTCCATTCATCCTTTGATATATAATGTTGATATATCTTTGGAGGTTCAGCATTTGTGTTTCCTTCTCTATCTTTTAGATAGAAATTTGAGAGATGGGATCTAAATCCACGATGGATTTTCCCAGCAACTCTCAAAACATATGACTTTCGTTCCTCATCAAGAACAAAAGTGGTCTGCAATGAAAACAATTATAAGTAATGTATTTTACAGAAAAAAAATTATAAATGACAAAAGAGTAGATCAAAATATTTACTTGAATGTCATTCCAGATGATATCTTTGGCATCCTTCAACGCCTTATCTCTCCAGTTGTCTATTGTTATTGGGACATTTTGACGAACAACAGCCCCAATGTAGCTTACAAACATGGAGCTGTTGGGGTCAACTGGCTGACCACTCTCGTTCCAGCCAACCTAATAAACTCATATAGTAAGTACATGCCCTAAACCCTAAAAAAAGATAAAAAAACACACAGCAAACAGAGTATATATAGTATACCTCAAATTTAATGCCACTGCTCCGTGCTTTAATCACCCTTTGCATGATAGTTGCACCACGTTTGACTTCTTTTTCGTAAGTCTTAGAGGTGCCAACTTCTTCATTTTGAACTTCTAAATCTTTGTTTGTATCCATTTAACTACAACAAGTTCAACATGCACTTTAGTATAACATCAACAAGCTCAACATGGATCATGCATTATTATAAACAAACTCAACATGTATCAGTATATCTTAAAAAAGCTCAACATGCATTCTAATGATTACAAAAATTTAATAACATCAATACCTGAATAATGATGGTTCGAAGAAAGACGAAATGCAAAGAAAAGAGGGTTTGCAGAAAGTTCACAGAAATATGGTTCACAGAAATACGGTTTGAAGAAATACGTAATGAGGGTTACGTATTTCAATGAAAATATATTGTGTGAAATGGGAGAGATGATCTTGGATGGAAATAAGGTTCGAAATGAAGGAGATGATCGTGGAAATAAGGTTCGTAAAGGACGGGATGATAGGGTTTGCAAAAGAAGAGAAGAAATGAAGGTTGAGATGAAGGTTACGTAATGAAGAGGAAACTGAAGAGGTAACTGTTATATATACGTAACACTTTTACAGCGCTTTTTATAAGCCTTTTACAGCGCTTATTTTGTAAAGCGCTCTAAAAGGCTTCTTTAGTTAAATTTTTAAAAGGCTCTTTTACAGCGCTTTTTTCAAATAAGCGCTGTAAAAGACCTCCGTGTGTTATTATGTTATTTGAATGCCTTTTACAGCGCTTTTTTCAAATAAGCGCTGTAAAAGACCTCCGTGTGTTATTATGTTATTTGAATGCCTTTTACAGCGCTTTTTTCAAATAAGCGCTGTAAAAGACCTCCGTGTGTTATTATGTTATATGAATGCCTTTTACAGCGCTTTCACACATAAGCGCTCTAAAAGGCTTCTTTAGTTAAATTTTTAAAAGGCTCTTTTACAGCGCTTTTTTCAAATAAGCGCTGTAAAAGACCTCCGTGTGTTATTATGTTATATGAATGCCTTTTACAGCGCTTTCACACATAAGCGCTCTAAAAGGCTTCTTTAGTTAAATTTTTAAAAGGCTCTTTTACAGCGCTTTTTTCAAATAAGCGCTGTAAAAGACCTCCGTGTGTTATTATGTTATTTGAATGCCTTTTACAGCGCTTTTACACATAAGCGCTCTAAAATGTCTCTTTATGTTAATTTTAAGAGGCTCTTTTACAGCGCTTTTCCCAAATAAGCGCTGTAAAAGACCTCCGTGTGTTATTATGTTATATGAATGTTTTTTAAAGCCTTTTACAGCGCTTTTCCACATAAGCGCTCTAAAATGTCTCTTTATGTTAATTTTAAAAGGCTCTTTTACAGCGCTTTTTCCAAATAAGCGCTGTAAAAGGCCTTATTGTTTTTGTGTTTTGTTATGTTATGTTATTTTTTAAACAAGCTCAACATGCATGCAAAACCCACATAGTAGTAACTGGTCACCACAAAAATCCCTTCCTCTTCACCAAACTCTTCTCCTTTTATGCATCTTCTTCACAAACATCAAAGCTTACTCTTTCACAATTCAATCTCCACCTCAACACCCTTTTTATCTCTTTACATTCTCTTTCCTTCTTAAATCGAAACTTAATTGGTATTCAGGATCATTGCCATGTTGCGAAAAATGGGTTTGTGTCTGGTGTTTTTGGGGATTCCCATGATGCGTACAAGGTGTTTGAAGAAATGGGTTTGTGTCTGATGTTTTTTGGATTCCCATGATGCGTACAAGGTGTTTGAAGAAATGGGTTTGTGTCTGATGTTTTTTGGATTCCCATGATGCGTACAAGGTGTTTGAAGAAATTAGGTGTCTGATGAATATTATTTTTAAAGCTTTTTTACAGCGCTTTGTCAAATAAGCGCTGTAAAATGTCTTTTTTACTCACTTTCAAAAGAGTCGTTTACAGCGCTTTGTGTGAAAAGCGCTGTAAAAGGTATAAAACACTCATTATTTTATTTTTAAAAGGATCTTTTACAGCGCTTTTTAAGATAAGCGCTGTAAAATGTCTCTTTATTTTATTTTTGTGTTTGGTTTATTTGGGTTGGGATGACATTAAAAACATTTTTATCATTGTTTATTGGATTAAAAATATTGTTATCATTGTCTTTATCACAATACTTTAGGAGATGATGAATTATTAGAAATGAGTATTCTGAAGAATCTATATATATATATGCACTGAGCAAAAGAGAATCTCTCTATTCAGTTCAGTTCAGTTCATGTAAATTACTAATTTATATTCAGTTCAGTTCATGTAAATCAAGCTAAATATAAAACACTCATTGTTACATGAACTTGGTATAAAACACTCAAATCAAGCTAAATATAAGCAGAAAATAAATTAATCAGAAAATAAATTAATCAGAACTTAGTATAAAACACTCAATTCAGATTACATGCATATTTACAATAACACAGTTCAGATTACATGCATAGCTTATATAAAACAATTAAACATATATATACATTAAGATGCCCTTCTTCTTTTCCTGGTGACATTCACATTTGTTTGTCCATTTACAATACGAAACGATGGATTAATCCAAATTCCCTCATCATGATCATCTCTAAGATATAAACCATCATCAGTTGAATCAATTTCATGTGGTTGTTGTGATGTTGCAAATAAAAGATCATTACCAACATCTTCATCATTATTGTTATCATCACTTATTTTATTGGTCGATAGGACAACAGACCATTTATCATTAGAAGGATCAGTGACATAAAACACTTGTTGAGCTTGCGACGCTAAAATAAAAGGCTCGTCTTTGTATCCCACCCTATTAAAATCGACAAGCAAGAATCCTGACTCATCAATCCGAACGCCATTATTATTATCGACCCACTTGCAACCAAATATGGGAACACGAAACATTGTGTAGTCTAACTCCCATATGCGCTCGATAACCCCAAAATATGATAGATTTGCATATATTGGGTTTTTGTCTTTTGCACTTGAGACATGCATCGCTTCAGCTACGAGAGTGACTCCACTATTTTGCATAGTGGTCTGATCATCTTGTTCTTTGGTATAAAATGTGTAGCCGTTAATAACATAACCAGTGTAAGAAAAGACATGTAAGCTCGGACCATTTGCTAGCCACCTCAATCTATTTGAAATTGATCCGGGGTCTATATCAAATTTTGACATTATGTGATTTTTTAACCATGTTACAAAACTTCGATTGTGCTCTCGAGTTATCCAATTTTGATTCCTATTCATGTTCAAACGAGATAACTGATCAATGTGTATTGTAACATACGGTTGAACCTCATCATCATTGTGCAGAACATACAATTGTGCCTGCTCCCATTCTGTCCTTGATATAGTCAGTAGTCTCCTTCCAGTTATCCCTTCTCCTGATAGTCTTCCCGAATGACGAGACATGGGAAGCCCTATGGATTCAACATTGGACAGATATTCAGTACAAAATTCAGCAGCCTCTTCAACAATGTATCGTTCAGCAATACAACCTTCTGGTCGACTTCTACTTTTTACGTACCCTTTTAATATTTTCATATATCGTTCTATCGGATACATCCATCTCATATAAGCTGGCCCACAAAGTTGTGTCTCCTTAACCAGATGAACAGTAAGGTGAACCATTATATCAAAAAACGATGGTGGGAAATACATTTCAAGCTCACACAAAGTAACAACAATTTCCCTCTGCAATGTCGGTAATTTCTGAGGGTCGATCACTTTACTACAAATTTCCCTGAAGAAGAAACATAATCTAGTTAAGGCTAGTCGAACTTTTTCAGGTAAAATGGAACGTATACCTATTGGTAGCAAATGCTCCATTATAATATGACAATCATGGGTCTTCAAACCTTTTAACTTGAGGTCTTTCATACAAACCAAATTTTTAATGTTCGAAGAGTATCCTTCTGGAACTTTAACTTCGTGTAGAAATTTACATAAAACAATTTTTTCCTTTCTAGATAGAGTATGAGCGGCTGGAGGTAGATATGTGCGATTTCCTTTCTTTACTGGAGCCAGTTCATTTCTTATTCCCATATCGACCAAGTCCAATCTTGCATTGACGCCATCTTTAGACTTTCCTGGAACATTGAGTAACGTACCAATAACACTTTCAAATACATTTTTTTCAATATGCATCACATCGAGGAAATGTCTTACATACAATGACTTCCAATATGGCAATTCAAAGAAAATTGACTTTTTCTTCCACCCAGTTTTCACCAGCTCTCCCGCAAAAGGTTTGCCAAATTTATTGGTCAAACCTTGTACTTTTTCAAGTATTTGATATCCAGTCGGTGCTAAAGGAGCTTTACCTTCCTCTGATTTTCCATTGAATGCATTTCTCCACCCACGATACTGATGACTATAAGGTAAAAATCTACGATGTCCAAGAAACACATTCTTCTTACAATGTTTCAACCGCATCCAATTTGTACTCTCTTCACATATAGGACATGCACACTGACCTTTAATGCTATATCCTGATAAATTACCATATGCTGGAAAATCATTAATTATGCCGAACAACATAACCCTTAAATTGAAACATTCTTTCTTATACCCATCATAAACTTCCACACCTGTCTCCCACATACTTTTTAAATTTTCGATTAGAGGAGTCAAGTATACGTCGATATCATTCCCCGGTTGTTTGGGTCCAGAAATTAACAGAGACAACATCATAAACTTACGCTTCATACATAACCATGGAGGTAGGTTATATATTACCAAAATCACAGGCCACGTGCTATGTGAGATGCTTTGAAGACCATGTGGATTCATTCCATCAGTAGAAAGTGCAAGTCTTAGATTTCTTGACTCTATCCCGAATTCAGGATACTCGTGATCAATTTTTGCCCATTGTGGGGAATCTGCAGGGTGTCGAAACATTCCATCTCTAATTCTTTCATCTGCATGCCATGTCAAGTGTTTTGAATCTTCTTCACTGCGATACATGCGCCTAAATCTTGGTATTATAGGAAAATACCACACGACTTTTGCTGGAGTAGATTCTTTCTTCTTATATCGAGAGACATTGCATTTCGGACACGCCTTAAGTAGTTCATATTCGTTTCGAAATAAAATGCAATCGTTAGGACACGCATGAATCCTTTCGTAACTCATTCCAATAGAACACAAAATCCGTTTAGCCTCGTAGGTCCGACTGGGAAGTTCATTATCATCTGGCAACATATCTTTTATGAGTGTTAATAATTCCGTAAAGCTTTTATCAGACCATCCATTACTCGCTTTTAAGTTGTACAACTTTAATATCGCTGACAGTCTTGTGAATTTAGTACAACCATTATATAATTCTTTCTCTGCATCACTCAACAAACTTTCAAACATTTTAGGACAATCTCGAAGATCTTCTTCAACTGCTTTTGCAATCTCATCAACTCGGTCCGGCTCATATGTATCTGTATCGAAATCAGTTGAAGCATATGTAGAACTATTCTCAAAATTAATGTTTCCTTTTTTTTTCTCACCATGTCTTATCCAACATGTGTAGCTTTGATCAATTCCATTACATACTAGATGTCCTTCTAATTCATCTTCTCTAACACGTTTTCCAAAACAACATTTTAAACAAGGACAAACTACTCTATTTGGATCTTTTGCATTCTTCACTGCAAACTCAACAAACTCCTTCACTCCAATTTCATACTCTTTTGACAATCGATTGGCTGAAATCCATTTCCTATCCATATTATACCACCTATATAAATGCAGTAACAAAAATAATAAGCTTTCAAAACATATCAACAAGTTTCAAAAAGAAACCAATATCAACTAACAATTTCAAAACAGAACAGATCATGTGGTATGAGTTTTTGACAATTTTTGACAATTTCAAAACATAACAGATCATGTGTAAAAAATATCTTAGACAACGTAGATGGCCGCACAGTACGTAGAGGATATTAGGGTTCGCAACGTATATAATTATTTGAAAGATGTATTTTACAGCGCTTGTGAAAAACGCGCTGTAATAGGTAGTTAAATTCAATGAAAGCGCATGTGTTTTACAGCGCTTGTGAAAAAAGCGCTGTAATAAGTAGTTAAATTCAATGAAAGCGGATGTGTTTTACAGCGCTTGTGAAAAAAGCGCTGTAATAAGTAGTTAAATTCAATGAAAGCGGATGTGTTTTACAGCGCTTGTGAAAAAAGCGCTGTAATAAGTAGTTAAATTCAATGAAAGCGGATGTGTTTTACAGCGCTTGTGAAAAAAGCGCTATAATAGGTAGTTAAATTCAATGAAAGCGCATGTGTTTTACAGCGCTTGTGAAAAAAGCGCTATAATAGGTAGTTAAATTCAATGAAAGCGCATGTGTTTTACAGCGCTTGTGAAAAAAGCGCTATAATAGGTAGTTAAATTCAATGAAAGCGCATGTGTTTTACAGCGCTTGTGACAAAAGCGCTGTAATAAGTAGTTAAATTCAATGAAAGCGGATGTGTTTTACAGCGCTTGTGAAAAACGCGCTGTAATAGGTAGTTAAATTCAATGAAAGCGCATGTGTTTTACAGCGCTTGTGAAAAAAGCGCTGTAACTGATTCGCGAAAGCGCTTCCGTTTACAGCGCTTTTTTGACAAGCGCTGTGAAATCCTTATAACGTGATGCGCAAACGTTATATGACCTACTACAGCGCTTGTTTTACAGCGCTTTACATAAAAAGCGCTGTAATAGGTTCCGTTATTTTTAAAATATAATTACAACAGCGCTTGTGTTTAGAAAGCGCTGTAAAATGGGCGCTGTTAAATGTCATTTCTGGCGTAGTGATTTTTCACATAAAAAAAAATTGTAAACTTTTAAGGTTCAAAAATATATTTTAGTATTTTATGCAAAAATGTAGGAATGTGAAGTCAAATGTAGAAGTCACTAATTAACAATCTACTTCAAAAAAAACATATCTTGTAATTCAAAATCTCGCATTCAAATAAGAGTTTTCACAAAAACCACAAGACAATTTTTTTTATTTGTATGTAAAATGATATTTTGGTAATAAGAAAGAAAAGAAAAACAATGGTTGTTGATGAAATTGATTAAAGAATATGAAATGAAGAGGGAGGAGGGTTAGAAGGACCAAAAGACAATGATATTATAAGGGCCATCCCACTCAAACCTTATTGTCAAATATTAGTTGTTTACAGCAATAGTTAGATCCCTCCACGTTTGGACCACAATTATTTTCTACCATTTTTCTTCCTCTCTCACTCCTAAATGTACTCATTTTGAAAGAAAAAAATTATGCAATGAGTGCAATATGCATATAATACTAACTTTTTAAAATAAACATTTTTTATGTAGCCCCTTAAATCTAGATGATTTAAAGTGAGTGCCTGTGAAACATAATGACAATTTATAAGAGGAGTTTTAATGATGATTTGTTTCCATTAGATTTTCTAGTATTCCATCCCTCCTTCCTCTCACGGGAAATCATTGGTAGCACTCATACATTGATGCACACTTTCTTATTTTATTTTGTCAATACTTTTTTATCTTATTTTTTAAAATACATATTTATTTTAATTTATTAATAAAAAGTTGTTAGATTTTGAAGTGAACCGGTAGAGATAAGATGAACTTCTGGTCAGTGATGGTGCATTTTTCAAAATAATTATTTTAGCGTTTTTATATTTTTATAAATTTAAATAATTATTTAGTTTAAAAGAATCTCTCAGTTATTTTTTTGTTAACAAGTAAATTTATCACATAATTTTGAGTTTGATTACTTTGAGAAAATATTTTTATTCTTAAAATTATTGTGTTTATTTTATTAATTATTAATAAATTCATAGACTTTTGAAGTAAATATTTATAGCTTTTTTAGTACAATTATCAATGAGTTTTTTTTTCAATAAATTTTTCCATGGAGTTAATCGAATTTGATGTGTGTGACACTAAATATAGATATTTTAAAAAAAAAATAAATTTGAACTCCTTATTATGTGAGAGTTTAACGAGTCCACTAGACTCAACTTCGTTGTACGATTTTAAAATGATAAAAATATTAAAAAAATATATTTATTATCAATAATTTATTTTAAAATTATATCACCAAAATAAAATTATCAGACATTTAAAAAAAATAAAAAAAATTAAAATATTTTTATTAAATAAATGAAACCTTAAAAATTATAAATAGAAAGTATTTTCACACAAAATTAATTTAACATTTATTTTAAATTTTTTTCTCATTCAAAAACAGTTGCACCAAAGAGTGAAAATCATGTCTATGTTGTGGCAGGATTGAAATGAAAACAAAAAGCATTGGGAGTGGAGGGTAAAATGAATAAAGAAAAAGGTCAAAAGGATGTTCCAAAAGGTGGGGAAATTACCGTTTTATTTTGAATTTGAAAAGTTCAGCAATCATTCTTTGTTAGCTTCAATTCTTTCGCTTTTTTTTTTTCTTCTTCTTTTTCTTTTAGTATGTTAATTAATAAAAAGAAAAGATGAGTACCACAAAATTATAAATAAATAAATACATAAAAAGACCAGTGGGTTAGCGCTAAATTGCTTTTCTTGCATTGACTGTATTTTATTTTTCTCATCATAATAAACGCATGATTTATCATATAAATCTTTTTTTTCTTTTATTCTTGTCCTTACTCCTTTTGTAGCTGAGGGTCACATTTAACATGGCAGTATATGCTCTTATTTTAGCTTTTTTTAGGTTAGATATCAAATGGATTTTTATTGGTGGAAAACTTTGGACTAAATTGTAACGTGGTAATTAGTAATTTGATGCTAGCTGCATTAGTATTTAATTTAATTATTAGTAATTAATTTATAGCCGGGCATACTGCTACTTTAAAAATTGGGATGATGTTTAAAAAAATTCAAATAAAATTCGTGGAGAAAATCATAAATGTAATTCTAACACTTTAGCTTCAAATAGAGATTGGTGGTTTAAACCGCCTTCTGATTTTTTTAAATGCAATTTTTCTGTCTCTTTCTCATAAATTAAAATGTTGTTGACATTGATTTATGTTTAAGAGATAGAAATAGAGCTTTTATATCTGTAAAAAAATAAATTGTTCTTCGTCTCGATTATCCATTCATGAAGAAAAAGCTTTTGGTCTATATCAAATTTGTTTTTGGATTATAAAGCTAGATGTCAGGTTATTTTTTAGTTGGATGCCAAAATCATTGTAGATAGTTTTCATTCATCGTCTTTTTTTTTTTTTTTTATTCTTTTCAAATTTGATGTTATTTAGATAACTGTAGAATTTTATTTAATCTTTATTTTAAATACCCTAATGTTGAGTTCTTCCAAAGAAAAACAAATTAGTCGCTTACATCTTAACAAAGATAGTTACATATACATTTTAACCCTAATTGTTATCGTTATATTTGTATATGTATTAAACATTTTACTTTTTATGAAATGAAAGTAAATTTTATTCTTGTCAAAAAAATTAATTAGGGAATTTAGTATTTTTCTTGAATAAACTCCTTTAAGTTTTAAAAGGTAAATAAATAATTTCAACTATTTATAAATAAATGAACTATTAATACCCTCTAAATTGAGTTTTTCCTCTATATCATAGGTAGAATTTTATACAAACACTTTTAGAATTTATTTGATAGACAAGATAAGAGACACAACATATGTTGAATATGACTCATATGCAGTATAAAAGGAGATTGAAGGCGGGAGGTTAAGCTAGTGCAGTGAAGCTCCCTGATTCGAATGTGTGGGGGCGATAGTCCTATGCAGTTCGAGTAAGAGATATAGTAGTAATATGAACCGTGATATTTAAATACCACTGACAATTTTAAAACTCGAATACATTCATCTAATAATATAAAACTACAATTGTTTTTATAGTCATAGATGTATGCATCATTGGTCGAACTTTGTTACCAAGCGTCTTTCGTTTCTATTTGCAATATCTATCTTTATTCTTTTAATATTGTGTTATTGTTCTAACAATAAGACATATTTATCATATCATGTCTCAATTCAATGTTTGATAAACTAATATGATATGATAAATTATTGTTGAACGCTATATAATTTTGAGACTGAGGCATTTGATTTACCAATGCCTTTCGATAGTTATAAATTTTTCTATATTTTGAATTACAAAATGAAAAAAAAAAATTAGTGATTTATGTGATCATATATACAAGCATAGTGTTGTGTTGTGAGAAAATAAAATAAAAATAAGAGAGGCAACTCAAAAGAGATTATTATGTAGCATAGTAGCTTCATGTGCTTTTTTGAGCTTGTTGCTGTTTTTTTCAAATTTTCTTTATTTCCTTGTCTTATTCTTTTCCTTTTTATTTTTCCTTTTTAAATCTCTTTTTATTGTCCCAAAATTTCATAAAGAAGAGGGCCCCAAATTACCTACATATTAGGTTATGTAGTAACCTATCTTCCTATAAGATGAATACCATACCATAGCTATTCAAGTCACCAAATAAATAAATAAAGTATAATTGATATGTATCACAAATGTAAGAAAAAAAATTACACTTTTAGGCAATGGTAGTATTATTTTATGCTACAGGTAGTATTATTATTACATAATTCATCTGATCAATCCTTACCATCAATTATAATTGAAACTTATCATCCAAAATTTTAAATTAACTTTATTATTTACTACTTTCAATTCAACACACAAAATGATGTTTAATTGATTGTTAATTGACAATGAACAAAAAAATTGAGCAAAAAAATTGAGCAGCATAAATAATGTAACACGGTCCAAATTCAACTGCAACAAGTTTGAAAAATAGATTCTAGCATCACCTGAAGACAAAATATATCCAACTAGATAGAAGGATTTAGAAGAGTTTGGAATCACAATACCCAATTGTAGGATTATTATTCGAGTAATTAACTAATTCAAATAGGTCACAATTTAAGCAAGCAATTAAGAAATAACACTAGGAGAAATGATTGTGATGAGGCATGAACATATTCCATGAACATAGCAAGTTTTTGTCATTAAAACATTATTATCAAATTCTTTTTTATGTCTATGAGTTATTTGGAATATTTAGGTAGGTGATGTCTTCGTTCACATGCTTCATTCTAGACATAGACATATAATAAGCAGACAAATGGTAGAAAACCAAAAATCTATAATTTGATGTCTACATGAGTTGTCTAAGGTGGATATGCTAATTTTAATCCAGATTCAGTGTTAATGATTAACTGGATATTGACATACACAAACTGATTAACTAAAATAAATTAAGATTTTATTTAACAATAACATAATATAATTATTACATTATAATAAAAGAATATTACAATTGCGTGCGAGGGATGATGTCGATTAATATTTAAAACATGGTTTGAAATAATATATTTGGAGTTATCTTATAAGTATTCATAATCACTTGCGCAAACACTTGAAAGAATTTATGAAAAGTTATATATGTCAATAAATATTAATGTTGTGCAAACTAGCTTATAAAAATATCTTACAATTTCTTTATTAAATAGTTTAATTTTATTACCTTTTTTATTAAAAGAATAATGTATACATAATAATTATATAAAAAAAATATTTATTTAATAATATATAATAATATTTTTGTCCGAATAAACCTATTTTTCATGAGCTTATACTAAGATAACTTAAAGTACATGATATTCGTTTTAAAATAAAATATAAAATAAAAATAAGTCAAAAAAATTTATATTAAATCAAATATATAAATTTTTTTTGATAATATTTACGTATTATTATTTATAATTAAATAAGTTTTTAATCTCTATAAAATTTTACAATTTTATTTTTAATTTTTATAAAAAAAATCATCAATTTTTAGTCTCTTACAATTTTTCGTTGTTATTTGTAGTCTCTAATTTTAATATAACTATTGTGTCACATTCTATTTTTAAATAATTTTTGTGCTAATGTTTAAATATTATAAGAAATTTTTCAACAAAAATTTAAATTTTTTTAACTAGCGATAAGTTGAATATAAACTTTCAAACATCAAAAACTTAAAAAATATATATTTAATTTATTATTTGTTAAAAAATTATAAATTTTTATATGAAGATTGTTAAATATGTCCTAATATTGCTAAAAAAAATTATTAAAAAATACACAATATTTAGATTAAAATTAAAGGTCAAAATAAAAACAAATAATTTTAAGAACTAAAAATCGACGAAATTTTTATAATAACAAAAAAACAAAATATTGATATTTATAGATAGTAAAAACTTATTTAACTCTATTATTAATTACAAAGTGGTAAAAGATTGTTTGTCGGTCTAATTTCAGAGGATTTCTTGAAACTTTTCAAATTAAATTAATTTATCAAAAGTGGATAGTTTTCTTAAAAGCAAGTTGTCCTAGTTGAGCTAGAAAAGGATATATGCACCAAAGGAAAATAAAGACAGCAGTGAGAACTTATGGAATCTATCCTTTTGTGAATGACATAAGAGAAGTTATTGGTGAACCTCTTGCTTATCAAAAGAAGGTAAAGGGGAAAGGTTCCTTGTATCCCCAAAAACTTGTTGCTTGCTAGCCAACAAAAAAGAAACATCTCTTATTGTTTGCTTCTATAGTTACATTTGACCTGGTCAAATCAAAGTTTTATAAAGGGGTTGAACTTATATTAGTACTATGCATTATGAGCTTGACTATCTAATCTTGTTCCAATATGCTGCCATCACTGTCAATTCATGAATTATCCTTCCTTAATACAAGCGCCTGCTTTTATGGTGGCTATTTTGTTGGTATGTTTCATGTGGTTGTTTAAGAGGCATAGTTTTGGCATTTTCTAATTGTTTTGACACCCTCACTTTTAATAGTCTATTAATCATAATGTAATTTGGATATCATGGTCATGGTCACCTCTGAATCTTGTCATTCCTATTTGGACCACAACATAAAGATAAAGAAAAAAGAAACAGTGACACCAACAACTTTTGGGAATTCTATTATTAGAATTGAATGATAAGTGGTTTGTTTATTTGAATTTCATTTGGACTTTGGAGCTAAACGGTAAGTAACACTTTCACTTTTAAACTTTTTTTAGTTCTCTCTTCCAACGCTTGTGTGGCTCATTCATTTCCAAAAACAAGAGTCTTCCTCCGATCCCAAAACACCCCTCTTAAAAGGAATTGGTGTAAGTTGAAAAACCAGTGGCACTCATTGTAACCCACTATAAAACATATTTTTTAGTAAACCAAGGTATCCTTGCACACAATTGTAACAACTAATCCCTCAAAATAACTGAAATCTATTTAAGGGATTGACATCTCTCAATATTATTTTTCCATAATTGTCGGTCAGGAATTGAACTCTCGATTAAATGGTTAATTAAAGGACCTAAGTATCTACCACATGTACTACACCGTGTTGGTAAATATACAATTCTTTTGGGTGAGATGTAACTTTGGTTAGTCTTAAATTACTGATAACTAAGCTATAGGGAATATATTATCTAGTGTAAAACCATTTTCCTTCATCAAAGGTTGAAGATTCAGATTCAACAATCTGTAAATTTCTTCAACCTGGGGATGAGATCTCTCCCCAACAAAAAATGTATGATTTTTCCAATTTACTTGTATTTGACTAAATCCTGGAATTTTCTTCACATTCCTCTCTCTCATTCTTTTCCTCACTTGTGCAAACTCAACCCATTGCCCTTCTGCAGCATATGTATTAGCTAGTAGTACATATCCCCCAGAACTAGATGATTCTAACTCTAATAGCTTCTCACCAATTGAATTTACTACAGTACTATCCCCATGAAGCTTGCATGCACCAAGCAATGCCACAAGAACAGCTTCATCCCTCTCAGAAGGAGGGATAGAAGATACTACATCCATGGCTTCATCCACAAGTCCAGCTCGACCTAGAATGTCTACAAGGCAGGAATAGTGTTCAGCCTTAGGATTTATATTATAAATACCCTTAATTGATTCAAACACTCTCCTACCTTGGTTGACAAGACCAGCATGACTACAGGCTGATAAGAGTCCTATAAAGGTGACCTCGTCTGGCTCGATTCCTGATACTAGCATGCGTGCAAATACCTGTAATGCATGATGACCATGTCCGTGATTTGCATAGGCTACTATCATTGCAGTCCATGACACTACATCTTTTGATTTTAGTTGTTCAAAAACAAGCCTAGAACAGCAAATATCCCCACTCTTGGAATACAAGGTAATAAGAGAATTTGCAAGCCAAATGTCTTGCTCAAACCCTAGAGATATGGCCATAGCATGAGCTTGCATGATCTTCACCATGCCATCACAGGAAGTGATCACGCTGGTCATAGTGGTTTCATTGGGTCTAAAGTAAGATCTAAGCATCAAAATAAAGAGCCTTAAGGCCTCCCCAACATCACCATTCCTTGAATAACCATCTATCATCGTGTTCCAAGTCACAATATTCTTCTCGGGCATCGAGTTGAAAAGCTCGCGAGCTTCATCCACGAACTCTTCATCCACGTATGCAGTGATCATTGCAGACCATGCAGCAATGTCTTTATAAGGCATGAGATCAAAATACTTCCGCGCAAACCCAATCATCTTGTTTTGTGCCAAACCCGAAACCATAGCCGTCCATGAAACATGATTCCTCTCTGGCATCGATTCAAATAAATGTATAGCCTCATTAACTCTATTGGCACTCAAACAACCCGAGATCATGATGTTCCAAGAACGAACATTCCTTTCGGGCATCTCAAGGAAGAGGTTATAGGCCTCATTGAAGTAGCCATTGTCAAGATATGACTTAACCATCGCTGTCCAAGCTATGGTGTTCTTTTCAGGCATGAGATCAAAAAACTTCCTGGCACGTTCCATCAACCCATTGCGAGCAAAGCCCGAAACCATTACAGTCCACGACACCACATTTCTCTCAGGCATTTGATCAAACAAAGTCGAAGCTTCATCAATTCTTCGACTGCTTAAATACCCAGAAATCAAACTGGTCCAGGAGAACGCATTCCTTTCAGTCATATTATCAAACACCTTACGTGCATCGTTCAAGCGCCCAACTTTAACATACCCATCAATCATTGCAGATTCAGCAACAATGTCTCTATGGGGCATTGCTTTGAATACCTTTTCGGCTTCGTGTAGATCCTTATTCTTCAGATAAACAGTGATCATACAGTTATAAGAAACGGTATCTCGGTGAGGCATTTCGTCGAACAGTTTCCTTGCTTCTTTGAGCTTGCCACGACGTCCCAGAAACGTGATATCCGCATTACATTTGCGAGCTTCCGAATTAAGTGTTTCAAATAAAGCTTTTTCTGGGTGGGTGGAAATTGAGGCTTTGAAATGCATTAGGGAGCGAAAATGGAGTTGAAAGTGTGAAAACATCCTAACGTTCAAATCGTGGATTCTTATTCTTATCATTTAAACACTTCCAAAATCTTAATCAATATTTTGTTTGTCAACTTATAAATATTAGTGACCAAAAATCAATAGAGAATGAATAAAACTTATCAAAGTTTAGAATGTAATGCTATTTTGCACTAAAAAGGTTTTATCATAACTCTCACAATTGTCTTTAGAATCTTAACAATGATGTTTTAAGTGCAAAATAATACCTAGTATGATTATTCAAATTGTAGGCAAGTTTTATCCATTACTATTTCTAGTTCTTTAGGAAGTTTATTTACAAAGCTATATTTTGTCATTCGAAAATAATTTTCCAGACAATTTTTTTCATTTGAAAATATACTTTTGAAATACCTATATGTAATAGAAAAAATAGGGAGTGTTACTAATTTTCTGCCAAGTGAATTGCCCACTCTTTTTTTATTGTAAAAAGGGAATTGATGTAATGAGTTAGCTTGAATCAAGGATATATTTGGTTGCAAGAAGAAATTGAAAAGGAAGAAAAATATGAGACATATAATAGATTTAAGATAATGTGCATGTTTGGGATGCAAGAAAATCAATGTGGCATTGGGTATCTAAAAAGAAACATGTGTAATTTTTAAAAAGACTAAAATATCCTTGAGTTAAAAGTTGATTTATTTTTATTCAAATGTATACTTTCAAACAAAAATATAATTTTTTTCTATTTAAATATGTACTTCTGAATCATAGTGGTGGATTAAGTGACTTCTTAAATTAAAGGATGTTAACTTCTCCCACACGGTTGTTCGATAAAATGTATGTCTGAATCGGTCAATTCAGACATACACCTTTAAATTGATCGATTCAAACAAAAAATTAAAGATTTTTAAAAAAATATGAAAATAGAAGAAGAAACTCACAAATTAAAGAGTTTTCAGCCCAAAACCAAGTTGGCCCAAATTGGTGTTTAACTTGCAACGGCACAATCTTCCCATGTAGAGAAGGCTGTGCACACATGATCAGAAATGGGTTCCACCACCTCGTGATGACAATTCACAAAAGTGTTGTTCCTTTGTACCTACCATTTTGTGCTGTTTTATTATCTTTTTCTGTGCTTGTCCCTCCTATTGGCCAACACAAAATTAGGAGTTGGACCCCACCAAATTATGTTATGCACATGATGCCTCGTCTAATTAAAGCTACCTTGCTTCTACTTTTTCTCGTATCTATTCTATAGCACCAACATTTTATTTTATAACCATTCCCTACCATACCCTCCTCTATTTAAAACTTAAAATTGCATTGTCGGTGTGTCCAAATATTAATTCTTATCAACCTTCAAACCTCTTAATATCAATAACTTTAGCTGCTAAACAGATTCAAAAGAGATTTATGATGATTTAAAAATTGTTATTGCACCAAGCACTGTTAAAGAGAGTGTCAACTTAAAATCAAACATGTACAAATCAACAAAGAGAAGAAGAAGAGACTACAAGACAGAAGAGGTGCGTTGAGAAAAGGGCACAATCTAGAACTTAAAAAATAATAGCCTCTTCATTTCATTTACAAGTACATTACTATTTCTGCACTTTGGCTCTTAATCTTCTACGTGCCAAATTCAAAAAATAGTGATATAAAACATGACAAAAAAACGTGTATAAAAAAGAATTGTGAAGCTTTAAAAAACCAAGGCCACACATTTAGGAATGACATCAAAAAACTTGAATGATATCAAAATGAGTCACTTCTATCTATGGATTGATGTTGCATTCTCGCAAAAAGACGTGATTGTAGTTGACATACTTTGACCAATAACTCCGAAACTTGGGAATACTTATCTCCAGCCATGGCTTCATGTTTCCGTTGTAGTGCATAACCGCAGACCGCTCGATATCTTTTTGGTTGATGTTGGGATTATAGCCAAGACCCAAAACGTGCCACGATCGGTTCAGTGGGAAAGTGCGTTTCCAGAATGTTATGAGACCTGGTGGCAGTGTTCCTAACTTCCACAGTTGTCTATCATGATTCTGGATTTCAGTTGAAGTAGAAAAGTGATTATCAGTTCACAACTCAACCAAGAAAGAAACATGATATCTCAAAATCAGAGAAATACAACAGCAATTCCCTTAAATCATATGGTTAATGTGAAATATCAATCATACTAGTGTTATCAAATAGCGGCGCTATAGCACTACAACATAATGAAATTTGAACAAACCACTATTTTATGCGATCAGCCATTGACAACACTGAATCTTATAGAATACTAGCTAAAAAGTAAATCGAAGTGCATCACTTACCAGATTCTGCCAGTTGTGGTACACCTCTGTGATCTTTTGCCTCTTCCATTCCACTAAATCAAATACATTCATACCGTACGCCCACCCACAAGCACGTGGGTCGAAATTCTTCGCAATAAGAGGATTTGAGAAGTTGAGATACCGATCAAATCGGTGGAAACTTTCTCCACAAGTTTCTACGGCTCCATTTACGTTGCCTTTCAAGTCAACTGACCAAAGTCCGGTCAGATCCTTCTGCACAACTAAATCATCATCCAAAAACAGCACTTTGTTGAGCTTTGGAAAGACCTCAGGCAGGTAGAAACGGAGATGGTTCAAGATAGATAAATACTTTGGATTCCGAAACTTCAAGTTTGAATCAGAAGTTGCACGATGAGCCTTGAAGTAGTAATCTATCATAGCTGGGGAAGCCAACTGCTTAAGAACAGGGCTGTAACTTGCATTCAACCATGTGAAGTCATCAATGTTCTGAACCTGAATGGTTGCCTTGCCGGGTGGATTCACCAAAAACCACATCCTCATTGCAGCATAATTGAGCCTATCGGTAACAACGTGGAAAACATGTTTTGATGCATCCTGAAATTTCATTTGAACAATATTACTATGAACAAGTGATGCCATTAGGAAATAAAAGCACTGTTAGTTTGCCGAATATTGAAACTTATAGTTGTTTTTCTTTTAAAAAAATTCACTAACACGGGCCAAAAATGAAATAGAAGCAAGTTTTTTTATTAGTAAAAACAGATTAATTCTAGCTATATCACATTAAATCTATACCAAAGTAGAAAAAATTTACCTTAGCATTGATAACAGTTGAGTTCACGACAACAGCAGTTGCCAATATGTTGTCCGAAAATATCGCATAATGGTATAATTGAATGTCTTCTAACTTCTCTTCATTGGGGAACTGTTGCTGAGATGAATTCAACTTATAATACTCGGTTGTAAGGCGCAACGGAAGACAATGAAGACCTTTGGGCAGTGTTTTTGCTGTCAACTGTGTTAAGAACAAAGTCTGCTTTTTGAGCACATGTAGCTGTTCTTCTGTTGAATGGATCATAGCCCGAAGCTTCTTCACAGCAACAGCACAATCATCTTGAATTTGCTTTCCTTTCAACAATGTTTGCTCCATTGCCTTCATTCTCTCTTTTGCACTGTCATTAGAACAAATTATAGATTAAGACTAAACAAGTTGCCAATCACCAGAGAAGTTTATATGAATCATAACAGGGCAATTTGATAACAGATAACAGTTTTTTTATAAAGGCGACCTACTTCCTAGGTAAATCGGAATCTTTGGTTGCCTCCCCAAGTATTCGTGAAACTTCTTTAACCCTTAAACGAAGCTCTCGAATGAGTTGAGGGTTGCTTTTAACTACTGGAAGGGAAAGGTAGACTTTAGCTTGGATGAGTTGATCTTTCAGTTGCTGTACCCGAGCATCCGATGGTATTTGGTCATTTATTTGGTCATTTTTCTTATCGATCTCGGATAATACTGGTTTTTCCTTGTTTATTCTGCTAGAAGTTTCTGTTTCTTGTTGTTGTTCCTGCTTCGTAGACTGAAAAGAGATTAAATTAATCAATTATGAAACCAAAAAAAATGCAGTAATGAATGTTAATATGCGCTAGAGGAAAATGCAGGAGGAATAGATACAAACAGAACAAAGAAACATACATATAAACCAAGAGGAAAATGCATCACAAACCTTAAGTAGAGATTCTTGAGTAAAAGCAAGAGTCGGTTTAGCGAGTTTCCCTTCATTGTCATCAACATCAATAGCATCTTCTCCATCGCCGCCTTGATTTCCTTGCTTAGTTTCATCTGTCACAAGTTTGATGAGGTTATCCTTTTCAGTTTGATCTTCCTCGGTTGTGGTTGACAATACCCTGGCAGACACGTGCTCCCTTGATTCCACCAATTGCAAACCTAAAAGTCAACATAACAATGATGTTGGAAATTAATGAAAATTCAAGAAGAGTGGCTCCATAAAAGAAGGAGAAAACAGAAACATGAACTGTCAGTGTCAACTAATTTTACACCGACGCCCAATAAGAATTCAACATATTGCAGTTACATAATGGGTTTATGATGCAATATCATGAGTTGTCAATAGAAACCTATTTTACACCGAAAATGCATCTCCATTTAGTGGAAAAAGACCTAAATCTAATTGAACAATGGAGAAATCCTAACAAAATACCTTGAGGCAAATTCTTTCTCTTAATTGAGTCTTCATTTGTATATACAACTCCAATAGGTTCCTTAAGAACTGTTGAAGTTTCCTATTTACAAAAAATAAGACAAATTCAGCAATAAATCAAAAATCATCACAGATTCAGCACACATAAAAGTAAAATTTCTTCCCAAAAATATATACATACAAATTTAGATATATTAATTCATACATAAAAAAATGAGAATAGAAAAGTAAGGGAACATTACCTGAGGAAGCAAATTCAAGTGGCTAGAGTCTGCTGCACTGAAAGACTGACACAAAACACAAAAGAACAAGATTCAAAAACTCAAAGATCTCTCTAATTATCACTCTTACTCATACAATTACTAATACAAAAACAAAAGAAAATAAAAGAAAACCAAAGAATCTTTAAATGACATTAATTAACAACTTACAAAAGCAGTAACATCTTCAATAAACTCTTGTTTGGCTACAAAACACATTGAAAACAAACAAACCAAAATAATAATCAGAAAATAAATAACAAAAAGTCAAAAACAAAGTTTTTTAATTTTTTGACAAATTAAAATAGAGAAACTCACTTGAGGATGGAGAATCAAAGGAGCTAAGACGATCAGTGTAGAGAACAATAGGAGCAACAACAGTAATACAAAGCAAAAACAACACAATGTTTCTCACACCCACCATTTCTACTTTGTAAAAAAAAAAAACTCTCAGATCCTATTATTCTGTTGTGTCTGAAGGAACAAAAAGAAAGAAACTTTGGGAACAAAAAAGAAGACCCACTTTATCTTTTCTTGTGGGTGTGTTGGAAATTGTCTCCAAAGTTCAAAGTTTTCAGCTTTGGACAAAAGGGTTATGGAAAATGGAATTATCTCAAACAGTTACATTGAGTTTGAAGAGAGAGAGAGAGAGAGAGAGAGAGAGAGAGAGAGATAGAACAAAAAATGCAATTTTTGTTAAATGGGTTTGTAACTTTGTCGTTAAAAATGCAGAAGCACAAGGAACAAAAAGAAAGAAACTTTGGGAACAAAAAAGAAGACCCACTTTATCTTTTCTTGTGGGTGTGTTGGAAATTGTCTCCAAAGTTCAAAGTTTTCAGCTTTGGACAAAAGGGTTATGGAAAATGGAATTATCTCAAACAGTTACATTGAGTTTGAAGAGAGAGAGAGAGAGAGAGAGAGAGAGAGAGAGAGAGACATTGAACAAAATATGCAATTTTTGTTAAATGGGTTTGTAACTTTGTCGTTAAAAATGCAGAAGCACGGTGAGAAACAGAGAATTCAAGAGAGAGGAAGAAGAAGAAGAAGAAACAAAGATTGAGGAAGAGAGAGAAGGGTAAAAAGAAAAAGTCAGTGAAATGTAATCTATAAAGTTTGTGAAATTGATTTGTGAATTTTTGCGTTTTCTTTTGTAATTTTGCTGTGTCACTATTTTGCAAACGACAACTTTTATTCCTTAATTAATAATTGCTAAAACGATTATGATATAATAAATGGAAACAATGGAACAAAGAAGAAAAAAACGCGCAAAATCTGCAAAAAGGAAAAACTTTAATACCAAAACAAAAAAATTAATTTAATTCGTTTATGGTAAATAAATAATAACTAACTAATGTAAAAATTAGTTTAATTGAACTGTATTTTAAAAATAATTATAAAATACTCAATTATTATTACAGATTGATATAAAACTAATTTGTATCAACAATCATCTCTTATTTTTTTTAAATGATACAAACATTTAATTATATCTCACACCAATATTAATTTTGAATTATAATTGAAATAATTTTTATTAAAATTTGATTTATATATACCATCAGTTTAATTTTTATATCTCACAAACTTTAAATTATTAATAATATTTAATTTTTATCATAATTACATTTAAATTCACATATACGACAAATTAAGATTTATTTATGGATCATTATATATACATTGTTTGGAAACAAATCAATACCATTAAAAATATTGTTATTTGCTTGAAGACTTTTATTTGATCGATTGACCTCAAATAGTAATTTGGTTCATTGTGCGGTAATGTTGATGGACTATCCTTAATACATTATTAATTTGATCCACTGTTAAGTTTGATTGATATATGATGGTGAATCAAATACAGATTATAATTATTGACCTAAAAGTAATTATAATTAAAATTAGTTTTATTTGTACTCAAGTTAATTTTTTTTAATAATCGCATAATTTTACAGTAAAAAATTATTTAGACTAAGTTTTCAAAATAATCCATAATGTTAATATAAATATTTTGTATGTGCTCGTAAATTTCGCAACATGTGATGAATAGTTTAGTTGGCCCCTCGTATGCGCGTAATTGCCGCGTCCATCACCAAAATATTTAACACTTACAATATTTCACACCAAATTCAGCTTTCATTACATATAATTTGTTAATATATTATTTGATTGGTGATATCAATTTCTTTTTGTACTATAAAATATTTTTGTCTGAGAATTAACTGAGTTGATATCAATTCCTTTTGTATTCATTAAATCAAATATTTTTGTTCGAAGGTAACTGAATTAAAGAATGTAGATCTTACATTGATTATTAATTATACGTAAAAAAAAATTACTTTAATAATTATAATAAAGATTTTGATTTGATTATTTTTTATTGACTTTTAAAATCTTTATATATATAATTGATATATTTTTTTTGCTCTTTTAACTAGTTTTGATATCAGATTATGGATGAAAAATATCTCAAATTAGGATGAATTTACTTGTATTACTCTTATTTACATTTGATGAATTTGCTTGTATCACTAACTTATGCTTTATTTTGCTTCGACCTTTATGTGCTATTTCAACTGTTTCTTAATAACAAAGTGGGTCTCTCCAAGAATTATAAAACAAAGTACGAGCAGGACATATATGTCATTTCCAGATAATAATATATAGATAAATTCTACTGCAGACCTTTTATCTTATTTATGTCAAATATTTATGTCTTTTATCTTTATATATATTTTTTTAGATTATTTATCTTTTAAGATATTTACAAAATTATCATTAAAAAATGTTGACATGTCATTAAAAACTGGTAATTGACAAGTTCATCTAAGATTATAATTCATAATTTTATTTTAATATTGATGAAAGATGGAGATGATAATTAAGAAGATAAATGTTGATGTATTTTTTGAATTCAAAGAACCCTAATAATTAAATTTAATTATTTTTTATCAATATAGATCTTAACAGATAAATGACAAATTTGTAAACGTCTTAAAAAATAAATAAAAAGACAAAAAATTAAAAAATTTGCCTTATATACATAAGTAGACGTGTGAGATGGGCGTGCCTATTTTCATGTGTTATTTGTGGTGGTGCTATACAGGGACTATTTGAATTCTTGCACTATGATTTATTACAGGAGTTTGCTTTTTTTTTTTAACAAAAAAACGTAAATATCATCATAAAATAAATGTTTATTTTTTTATTATTTTGAATAATAATTTTGAAAAACAATTGTTTATTTTTTATTATTATAAATAAAAAAAATTATAATTTTATTTATCTTTACATCATTAATTAGTATTGTTTTCTTCACATTCTCGCCCTAAAAAAATTATGATAATTTAAAGTTGGTGTATGAGATAAATAAATTTTAGATAAGAATCATTTTATTTAAAGTTCAAATTTAAGTTCCCTAAAATGATTCATCATTCGTTGAATATAAATATTTCTCAATACAAAATAATTAAGATCAAAATGACAAAAAAGAAAATAAAACAGTAAGTTACTTATTTTTATAGCGCACATGGGTGTATTCAATTAGGATTTTAAAAGACTTTTTTTTTTTTTTTATAATGAAGAAGTTTTGTTGTATTCGATTAATATTTTAACGTAATTAAATAAAATAAGTTGTGTGATATTCAATTGGGATTGCTTGGATTTAAAAAAAAAAATAGAAATATAATAATATTCAATCAAAAAGGCTTACAACTTACAAAAAGTCTTAAAGTAGTCAAATGAAAAACTGATGAATTATTTTGTAAAATGAATAAAATCCATTAAAAATTCAACTATTTTATGGTATCTAACTTTTATAAATTTTGTGAAATATTTTCAAATCGTACAAAGTTTATGATATAAATCCATTAAAATTCAAACTTCAAAATCTTGATTATAAAAATCTTGAACAATTTTATAAAGTCTTTAAATTCTTAATTTTTTTGAATTTTTGTAAATACAAATAGTCTTTTAAAATCTCAATTCAATACAACTTTTAATTTTAATTTTTGAGTTAGTTATGTTTTCAGTCTTTCAATTTATTATAATTTTCAATTTGAGTCTGTCTAAAACTATTTTTTTCCTCCTCGATGTTCTAAAATATAATATTTAATATATTTTTATATTAGGCTAAGGCTTTAGTAGTATTAGTCATTGTATGATGGAGACTAACTTGAAAAAATATGTTACATTGATGGGTTAAAATGAGAAATATATTATAGAGGTTAAATAAAACAATGAGAAGGAGACATTTAAAAAAATAGAAAAATAAAGATACTTTTTAAATTTTAGGACTAAAATCAAATATTAACTTAATTTGAGAGTAGGTATAACAATAGAACACAATATACACTAATCTGCATTTTTTTTAGGCAAGGCTACCAAAACCTCAGCATAAGGCCAAAAAAAAATTTAGACGATTTTTTGTATGAGATTCTTGTTATTTTTCTCTTCTCCCAAATTAAAAATACAATACACGAGTATAAATTTATACACGAAATAAATTTCCTTTAATTTTTGACAAAAAATTGTGTCTCTTATACAAGTAAAAAATAATTGATACACCAATTAACATATTTACTTATACTATATAAGAAAAATTATTATTTTTGTAAATGTATATATAACTTATAAAATAATGTTAATGATTCTTTGTTACTGATATCTTTTAAAAAATTAATACAATCTTAGTTTAGATAAATAATATCCCAACAAAGATAAAATATGTTAGCTTTAATATCAATTGTAAAAGAATTGTTAAACACATTTGACTACAATAAATTAATAAATAATGAATATTGCATCTAAAAAAATAAAAAATAAAAATAATATAATAATTTCACTAACACATTATTATTATTTACAAAAAAGAAAGTCTCATTTTTTGAATTTGTTTTAGGCCTCAAGATGTATTTGGTCAACCCTGTTTTATCCCTGCCTCAAATAGAGTCGGATTTTCTACCCAACATTGCACACATTCTTATTCTTATGTATAAAATAATAAATTTAAATATTATATTTATACAAAATTGTACATTTAATAATTCTTTTAAATTATATAAAAAGACATTATTAGCCTTTTTTTTTTTTTTTGTACAAGTTAGGTTTTTATGTTCGTAAAAGTTACAATGTTGAACAATTTTTAAACCTAATCTCATTATAATAATTTTTAGTTAGTTATTTTTAAAGTTCTACTATCATTTTTATTATGGATGAGATCAAGGACAGCATATTAAATTTCTATGTGATATCATTATATAGACTATGAGAATTCTATGTTCGATTTCAAGATCTCTAAAATATCTCACTGAAATTATCTTTGGTTTAATTATTATTTTAAAAGTTGATTGCAGATTTATATTTTTACGATTATTGCAATCAAAACTTTGAAAAAATTTGGGCTAAGTTTGGATTTCAATTTAGCTATTTTTGTTTTATTTTTGAATATTATGAGCAGTAAACATTAACAAATCTGAAGACTAGCTTGACAATAAATAAATAAAACAAAAGATTAACTTCATACATAAAAAAGATAAATATTAACATGTTATTTTCATGTAATTTAGAGAACCACATCGTATATTTTGTTTTATATTTATTGTTATTAATATAATTAATACTAGTAATTATTATTTGACAATAATGAGAGAATAATTAATATAATTAACTCTTAATTTCAAGCCAATTGGATTGATTAGTCAAAAGTTTCGGTTCATGCTTTCTTTTGGTTGTCCATTAAATGGAGTACTCAACCCAGCAAATAAAGGCTAGTGATTTGTGTAGGTAGGTACACAAAAGTGTCAAATGTATTTATTTTTTGGTTTAATTATATGATTGGCGATTGTAATTGTGGGTATTTTGGTTTTAGTTTATGTAATAATTTTCGTTTGATTTTGATCTTTGAAAATATTTTTTTTTTTGTTTGATTTTTAATCTCTACTCTATTTTAATTCGTGTAAAATTGGTTTTAAGTGAAATTGATTTCTTCAATATATATATATATATATATAACATTTGATTTTAATGATTCATTTATTAGCAATATAAAGAATTATAAAAACTAATTTAAATAAAATTCAATTTTACAAAGATTATGACAAAATAACAAAGAGAAAAAACAAAACAAAAATATTTACTAAAATAAAAAAAAAATTACATAGTTTAAAATTAAAAAAACACATTTATAAAGACCAATCATATTTTTAATCTTTATTTTATTTTATTTTTAATAGAAATTATGGAGATTTAAGAGAAACTCGAAAGAAAGACTAAGAAATAATCAAAGAAATAAAATGAAGAAAAAAATTATTTTTCCAAATAATCCAAAAGGAATTATAATATTTTTTTTTTTAGATTTAACCTTTAATTTTTTAGAAAAATGAACATTAGTATAAGGTTGTACATGAATAAGGTTAAGTCAAATTTGATCCAAACCGAAATTTGAATTATGTAGAAAAATTTGATTTGAATCTAAAAAATAAACTAAAATATTAAATTATAGGCTGGAATGAGTCAAAATTGAGTAAAGGTCGAGTGTTAGATTATCTAATTCTTTAAAAATTATTTTAAATTTGATTCTTAAATAAATTGTCCAATTTTATTGTTGTATAATATTTTTTCACTATTGTTTTGACATAAAAAAAATACAATAAATATTAAAGTTATAAATTTTATCATAAAATATTTGAAAGCATGAAAGTAACCTAAATTGTAAGAGTTTAAAACTGTATAAAAAAACTAAAATACAAGATACTAAAATAACTGAAGTCATGATTCAAAAATAATAAAAGTACCTAGAAGTCATGATTCATTAAATTATAAAAATATCAACCAAGTTGCAATAACAGTCTCCACCAAAGTACAAGTGTCCTAAAAAATCACAAAAACAAAATACAAGTGGTGTTTTATGTGAAAAAAAAAAAATCAAAATTTTAAACTTTAACATATCTATGTTTAATTCCTCACAAGTGTTAGATATTTGTTAGCATTTGACAAAAAGTAATAGCTTTCACTAAGTCTTCATTTAAATAAAATCTGTTAAATATATTTTTAGTTTTTATAAACTTTTAATATTTTAATCTTAATCTATGTAAAATAAAAATACAATTTTTAGTCCTTTTAAATTTTTTTAGCAAATAAGTTTAGTTCCTACTGAAATAAATTATGATTAATTATCTTTTAATTTAAAAATTTTGAATGGTTTTTTGTAAATATGTTTAGAATATTATTAAAAACTTCTCTACAAAAAAAAGTTAGATATTTTAAAGTTCGAATGAATTAAATATAAATTTAAAAATATAAAAAACTCAAGATAAAAGTAACAAAAATATATATTTATAAATTTAATTGTGAGTTTATTTTTTGTTGATGAACATTTTATATTATTGTACATATACTTGAAATAAATTCATTCAATATATGTTCATTTAAAAATAAAAACTAAAAATGCATATATAATAATTTTATAAAAATTAAAATTTTTATTTGTATTTTACATAAATGAAAATTAAAAAGTTAAAATTTTATAAGGACTAACAAAGTATTTAACCTTAAAAAGAATAACAATTTAATTCTCATGGAACCAAGCCATATAGTATATCTAGGTGAGGTCCAATTTTATTAGGTACCCAATTTTAAAGAGCATTTTTTTTTTTTTTTTAATTTTGAATAAGATTCAATAACTCAATCCAATTCAACCTTATTTATTGGGTTTTTTTTTTAATACAAATATCCCTTTTTTTAAATTTTAATACCAGATTGCCCCACTTTTAAAAAATAATACTAAAATGTCCTACTTTTTAGCCTCAGTTGCTCATCGCAATTTGGGGATGCGACCTTCTGAAGCAAAAAAATTTCAGAGTTACTAGATGGTCGCATCCTGGGGATGCGACCTCCTACAAGGTATTTTATTTTTTTTGCTTGTCCAATTTTGCCCTTAGGTATATTATATTTGTTATTATTAAATATTTTAAAAGTAATTATAACATTAAAAAATACAATTTTTTTATAAATAATAAAAATAATTAATTTAATAATATTATATAATTTTTTACTAATTATAATAATAAAAAGAATAATAATAATAATTAAAATAATAATAATAAAAAGAAAATTCTATTAATAAAATAAAAATACTTTTATTATTTAATATATTCAATAATGTATTTTAATATTATATATTCTTTGGTTGTTGAATTTTGTTATTGGGTATATTATATTTATTATTATTAAATATTTTAAAAATAATTATAACATTAAGAAATACAAAATATTATTATAAATAATAAAAATAATTAATTTAATAATATTATATAACTTTTAATAATTATTATAATAATAA
>NC_021160.2:6673175-6696711 GCF_000331145.2 Cicer arietinum | reverse complement strand
AAAAAAATACTACAAATAAAAAAAATACATCAAATAAAAATTAATTATTGTCATCTAAATGACCTCCAGTTCCACATTTATGCGGTCGTCGAACTCGTCTAGCCCTTTGAACAACTTGAGGTTGTTGTGGTTGATCCTCGTTGTAATCTGTTTGTGGATTAGAACCACTACCACCTGCTTTCGTATAATTTTGAGTTTCGACATTATACATAGAATCAAAAGCCGCATAAGCCGACTCATGAGTTGTGCAATGAGTACCAAACAAATTATAGAAAATTCCGCTCTCGGTCGGATTAATGGGAGTGGGTATTGTTGGCACTGAAGGAACGTAGTATTGAGTCAGTATATCTGCAACTTCATGAAGATGTTGTGGTGATGATAAAGACAATGTTTGGTGCATGATATTTTGTTGTGGGATTGATTGAGGCATAGAGTGAACATCAGGATAAGTTGAAGGTTGCAAACATGAATTGCGCAGGTATCTTTCCACAAATATGTATAATTTAGTGTGATGCCTAAACCAATTCATATATTCGTTAGTGTGGCGTAAAACACCTTCGACGTACTGACCTTGCAATATGTAATTCTGACGTTCATTCCAATGTTGATTCTCATCTTTCCAAACCACACTCCAATTATCATCAATGTCACGTCTCATGTCGATCTCATGGTAGAGCGTCATATCTTCTGGAGGTTGCGGAATTTGTTGATGAAAGCCGAACTAAAGCGCGACTCTCTCTGCATGATGTTTTTCGACGATATGATAGCAGTGCAAATAGGTACATGCAATCCAAGTGTTGATCTCTTGTTCGGGTACCTCGTGTTGGAATCTGAGATACTGTCTTCAACGAAACTGGATGTTAAAAAAACAGGCTAAAGTAAATATTAAGAGATATAAAAAAATTTAAAAGTGCAACTACATGAGAATGAATATATTACTTCTTGAACTATCATATGATCGATTGTATTCCGGTATCCTTCTATATCGTTGTGAGGAACTTTACTGAAATTTAAACCCCCGGAATTAAATCTGTTGAATATATAAAAAATAAAAATATAATAAAATTAGTAATACGGTAAATAATAAGTTTAAAAAAATAAAAATATATAAAAATTATGTGCAATAGCTACCTTTGTGCAAGTGGAAATATCCATGCACTGAGTGCATCTGGAGCAACACAACTCAAACGACACCATGCCCAATTTTGCAACAACAATGCACATCTTCCCATCGACATTACGTCGGGTTTCGTAGCAAGGCATAATTCTCTATAGAGTGTTGCTAAAACTGCCGAACCCCAAGTATAGTGGGATGTTTTATTTAAATCGCCCAAGATTGAAAGATATTTTAAATGTACACGATTATTGAATTTGTCTGACATCAACAATCCTCCAATCATACGTAATATATATGCTCGACATGATGCTTGTTTTTCTACTTCGGATGCGTTTTCACCAACATTATCAAAAGTATCTTTAAGCCATTTTAATTTAATAGAATTACCTTTTGTTGCTCCCTCAGGTGGGATAACTCCTAAATATTCTTGACAAACATCTTTAACATTAACAAAATTTGAACCGCTAACAGGAATAACAAACACATTTAATCCTAAAGTTATTGTGCACTCACCTATTGAGAGATGAAAAGTATGAGTTTCTGGTCTCCATCTTTCAACCATAGCAGTAATTAAACCGACATCGATCTTGTAGTTTCCAAGTTTGATCACTTCACCAAATCCAGCTTGTTGCAAATACGGTAATATGACTTCGTTTGGTTTTTTATTGGCATGACCATGACATTTTAGTTTATCCTTCGATGGATTCTGAAATTAATAATATATAAAATATTACACTAATATATTTGAAAATAATATATATGACAATAATATAAAATATTCAATATATATGACACTAATATAAAATACTTACAAATGCGTTGATGTATCGAAATTCAGCTCTATGATTTTTAGATAATTCCATGAGTAAAGTTGAAGAATGTGTGTTTGAGAAGTTGGAGATAGTGATTTTTAGATTAAGATGGAGGAATTGTGTTTGATAATGTTGGAATGGAGTGTTTATATAGGAAATCGCAGGGCCAGGTAACGATCCACACCTTCAGCCAACCTAGTGGGAAGTCGCATCCCCAGATAGCGAATTCAGTGGGAGGTCGCACCCCCAGGTAGCGAACTCTATGGGAGGTCGCATCCCGGTGTAGCGATCCACTGATGATGAATCCCAACCGCTCATTTCACTTAATCGATGGATGTGGATCATTGTTACAAGTAAAGGTGTGGATCCTTGTTAAAAGTAAAAGTGTGGATCCTTGTTCAAATTAATCTTGACCATCCAAATTAATTTATCAACGGTTGTGGATTGTTTAGTAGAAAAATATGAATCCTCCTAATTTTAGTTGGACCAATCAAATTGATCTATTCAATCTTTAATCTTGACCATCCAAATTAATTTATCAACGGTAGTGAATGGTTTATTAGGAAAATATGAATCCTACTAACTTCTATAAATAGAAAACTAGATCACACTTTATCACTACACCTTCTATCTCATCATACATTCTAACATTTCATACTTAATCAATTACATAATCATGGCTATCCAACAAGTCATTGTATTGTTTATTATAATGGTTCAATTGTCGATGGAGTTGAAGGGAAAACATTTGTAGGTGATTACAAAAAGGCGTTCAAAGTACATTCTAGCAACAACCTTGCTCGTCTAAAGAATGTCATTAAGAAAAAGTTACAGTTCGACGACAACGTGACGAAACTGATATAGTTTATCGACACCTTGTCTTCTTTGGTGAAAATACAACCAGATTTGAATTGATGAAGGTTTGTGATGACGAAGATGTTCAACTCATGTTTGATGTTGATGCACAATAGTCACAACTTGGCACCATTGAGTTATACATTACATTTGAAAGTGGTCCTACTTCAACAAATCAACCATCAACCTCAAACATGCCTAATCCCAACTATATCCCATCACAACACTATGAACCATACTCTATCCCTTATCAACCCGACGTATATTCTCCATCACAACACTATGAACCATACTCTAGCCAAAATGAACAAACTCAACATGTCCACAATGTCTCCCAACAACTTCATCACGAATCTCTCCCAAAAAGTCCACAATGTGATCTTCCACTTAGTGTCCATTATAATATCAACGAGGAAGAATTAGGTGATTAAAGTGAAGATGATGAAACATACTTCGATGAATCATCTGGTGATTCTGACGATGATGATGTTGATGAAGATATGGAAGCAGAAGATCAACCTATCCCACCTGTATTCGATCCACCATTCCACACGAAGAACATCAATCTATCCACCACAAACCAACCAACTGAATTTGATCACATGTTCATTGACGAAGTCCCAAATTTAGGTTGAACTCTTGAAGTTGGAATGAAGTTTCAGAACAAGGAGGAATGTGTACATGCAATCAAGCGTTATCATCTAAAACAATCATTGAACTTTGTGGTGCAAAAATCAGATTTAGAAAGGTACATTATTATTTGTTCACATCCAAATTGTTTGTTTAGATGTAGAGCTTCAAAATGCAAAAAAAGTGAATTGTGGGTGATTGGAAAATTGAATGCGCCTCATACATGCACAAATTTTGCACTATCACAAGATCATACAAAGCTCGATTCTAACATGATATGTGCAAGTATAATGCAAGTTATGAGGATGAACCCTTCAATCAAAGTGAATGTCATTATTGCTCAGATTCAGGCTTTGTATAACTACACAATTAGTTATAGAAAGGCTTGGTTGGGAAAAAATAAGGCAATCGAACAAATTTATGGCAATTGGGAATAGTCTTACAATCAACTTCCACGATGGTTATTAGTTATGCAAACGTTTGCTCCAGGAATCATTATTAAAATGGAAACAATCTCAGCTTATAATGAACATGGTTTGATAAATGGGATGACAATCTTTGATAGACTATTTTGGGCCTACGATCCATGCATATCTGCGTTTAAATTTTGCATACCAATTGTACAAGTTGATGGAACTTGGTTATACGATAAGTATAAGAGAACTCTATTGGTAGCAGTTGCACAGGATGGAAACGACAATATCATTCCCATTGCTTATGCTCTTGTGGAAGGTGAGACAAAAGAGGCTTGAAGTTTTTTTTTGAGAAATTTGAGATCACACGTCACTCCACAAACCAACATTTGTTTGATTTCAGATAGACACGAATCTATCAAAAGTGCTTACAATAATCTGAATAATGGGTGGCAACATCCTTCGTCAAAGCACGTGTTTTGCGTCCGACATATTTCACAAAATTTTGCAACGGAATTTAAGGATAATGCTTTGAAGAACAAGGTTATTTCTATGGGTAATAATTTAATTCTTACTTCTTATCATTAATTAAAAATTATATTATGAAGTTTTATAATTAGTGTAATAATGCATTGTCTGCTGTTTCAATACAGATTACTCAATCAATGAGTCTACATATCGATACTACCGCAGAGAAATTGACATCGTAAACCTAGAAGCTTTGAAATGGTTAGACAATATACCGCGACAAGATTGAATTCAAGCATTTGATGGAGGTAGCCGTTGGGGTCAGATGACCACCAACTTTGTGGAGTCGATGAACACAGTATTAAAAGAACCACACAACCTTCCCATCACTGCTTTGGTCCAATCAACATATTATAAAACAGGTACACTATTTCCAACCATGACAAAACAACACGCATCAATTTTAGCTTTTGGTTAGATATACACAGAAAAATGCATGACTTTTATGAAATCGAAAATACGTAAATCAAATAGTCATAGAGTCGATAGTTTTGATCGAAGCAACCATACTTTCATGGTCCACGAGACAGTAGTTCCAAAAGAAGGGCGACTAATTGGTCGTTTTAGTGTAAATCTTCCTAACAAGTGGTGCGATTGTGGAAAATATCAAGCTAAACATATGCCTTGTTCACATGTGATAACAGCATGTTCTAGCATAAAATATGATTATTGGAGCCTTATATCCGATGCGTACATGGTGGAAATAGTACTTAAAGTCTACAGTGAAGCGTACCAACTGATATCAAACGAAGGATATTGACCACAATATGAAGGTGTTAAGGTGTGTCACAATCCACTAATGCGGAGAGTCAAGAAAGATCGCCCAAAGACCAAGCGCATTAAAACAGAAATGGACACTACAGAAAGAGTCCCAAGAAAGTGCAGATTATGTCGGATATCTGGTCATACTAAAAAACATTGTCCAAACACTGCTGACACATCTACTCAAAATTGATGTATTTTTTCTTTTAATTTAATGTAATTTTATTTTAATGTATTAATATAATTTTCTTATTATTAATATTAAAATTATTATTATTATTAAAATTATTATTATTATTCTTTTTATTATTATAATAATTATTAAAAGTTATATAATATTATTAAATTAATTATTTTTATTATTTATAATAATATTTTGTATTTTTTAATGTTATTATTATTTTTTAAATATTTAATAATAATAAATATAATATACCCAATAACAAAATTCAACAACAAAAAAATAAATAAAAACTAGTAGGAGGTCGCATCCCCAAGATGCGACTATCTAGTAACTCTGAAATTTTTTTGCTTCAGGAGGTTGCATCCCTAGGTTGCGATGAGCAACTGAGACTAAAAAGTAGGACATTTTAATATTATTTTTTAAAAGTAAGACAATCTAGTATTAAAATTAAAAAAAAAGGATATTTGTATCAAAATTAAAAAGTTAAAATTTTATAAGGATTAATAAAATATTTAACCTTAAAAAGAATAACAATTTAATTCTCATGGAACCAAGCCATATAGTATATCTAGGTGAGGTCCAATTTTATTAGGTACCCAATTTTAAAGAGCATTTTTTTATTTTTTATTTTGAATAAGATTCAATAACTCAATCCAGTTCAACCTTCTTTATTCGGTGGACCCGGGTCAGTTTTACCAAATTTGCTGGTATGGCTCAACCTATAAATACCTCTACATTAGTAATTCAAAAGATGGATTAAAATATATAAGCAAACACAAAAAAATATTTCAATTAGTTGAAACTTATACTATTTATCAATTCCACTTTTTACTAGCACATTTAATTTGTTTTCAAAACGTGCCTTTGGAAAAATACTAAAGCCACACATAACAGCAATGGTAGTGGTTGCTATACAGCTTAATTGATTGATAAAATATAATAAATAAATAATCATAGATAACCAAAAGTGTCGGCACAACCAAGACTGTGCTAAACAACTATTTTCAATACTTATTATGTTCTTTTTAAAAAGAATTATTTATTATCCATAGAAGCTAAATGTGGTACCAATAATCATGATACAAAATAATTCAAAATTTAAATTATGTAAAAATAAAGAAAATAATGTGACTTTCAATGATTTATTATTGTATATTAATTATATCCAACAAAATTATAATAATGTGGAAATTGTCACCTATTTTTAATTTTTCTCTCACACACACGACACTGTTTTTAGTTTTGTAATTACATGCATTTAAGTATAGAGAAAGGAATCGACTTCTTATTTCGAATCGTTGTTTTAAAGTTATTTATATATATACAAAAAAAAAATCAATACATTTTATTATTATTTTTTTCATATAATCAATATTCATAATTATTTATCATTTTATTTCTCTAATAATAAAAACTACGAGTATTATTGATAAAATAATAATTAATGTTACATTAAATTTTAAAAATAACAAAAATAAAAAGAAAACAAACCAAAGAAATATATAAAATAAAGAATAGTGTTATTTGTTACGAAGAATTAATAAATAAAGAGGAGAAAAACATAAAAATAGATTGATTTTAAACGAAAATTAGATGCTTTCACATAAAATTCTTCCTTGCTTGTGCATCCTCCTAAAATGAAAATGCTTTTATTTATATATGTAATAAGTTTTGTACTTTTTTTTATAAATATTTGTTTTGTTTTATTTTTATTTACTCAATAACTTTCAGCAACTGTATTTTATGTATTATTATTTGACCTTGTTAATAGGGTAACAGCCAGAAGTAACATTTTCTTGTTACAAAATGAAAGTTTCTATTAACCTTTCTCTTGTTTTGCCGTTTGAGATTTGTCTAACTACCCGTTTACCAGCAATTTTTTTTATAAGATTATTGTAATGTTCATTGCATATATTAATTATACTATCATATGTAATACTACACGTCTTCAAGTCACATTCATTGGCTTCATTAAATATAATTTCGATTTTTTATAGAAATTATTGTACCAATTATTTATCTTTACTGTTGTGTCTCTTCCCCCATAACAAAGGAAACAAGACAAAACAAAAAACTAACCTCCTTCACTAATAACTACTACTTAGCTAAATTGGTAATTAAAATAGATTTAACGGATGAACCATGATACTTATTCTATCCCTCGAGTGCGATTTTTATGAAAGATAAAAAATCATTAATTTCTAATTGAACCAGGAGTGGGGGTGGAGCCGAGAGAGACAAATAAATAATAATGTCGGTCGTTAGGACATAGTTGTATTTCCTATGCTTTTTTTTATTTATTTTCATTTGTAGGTTATTCACAAGTACTAAATAAACTAATGAATATTGTTAATGGAGTCCAATTTTTTTTTTAATTAATTTTTAATATAATTTTTTTTTATAATACCTTTAATTATTTATTATCTTATTTATACTTAAAATTTAATTTATATATAATTAATGTAAAAAAATTTACACTATCAATTAATCACAATTGTTAGATCGTTACATATATTTAATTTTTGTCAAAACTATCTTTAAAATCAAATGTTAATCTAACAAATAAACACATAGTAACTTGGTTAGCTGAGAATAACAACTATAACAAACACAAGATTAATAAAGAGATAGAAGGTGTAGAGAAAAAAGGAATTTGTATTTTTTTCATTTTATTCTCTTATTTTATTCCTTATATTAAAAGAGAAAGAGACATAAGTAACTTTGTATTTATACATAAAATTCATGAAAATTATATTTATTTTTATATTATCCGTGTCTTTATCTCTCTATTAATAGGAGGGTAAAATAAAGAGCAAAAATTGAGGATCCAAATCCAGAAAAAAGATAAATTAATCAAGGTGTAGAGAAAGAAGAGAGAGAAGAGTGATAAAATGAATGATATATGACAGGAAAACAATGAAAAAAGAGGAAGAGGGTAAAAAGGATATCATTTTGAGTATTTCATCTATTTGATATTATTTTTTCTGAATAATGAAATTTTAAAAAATAATTAAAACAAAAAAATATTTTGAGAAGCTCTTTATAAAAATTATTTTGAAAAGTTGTCTTTTTTTAAATGTGATTTTTATACATGTTAAAATCTTTAATAATGATCATCTAAATTATTAAATGTTAAAATTATTATTTTTAATTAATAATAAATAAGTTTAAAATAATTTATATTATTTTTAAATAAATTCCTCTTAAAAGTTATTTTTAAAAATATAAAATTAAAATTAATTTTTAATAACTTTAAACAAAGTATCGATATTCACATAAATTTTACTTAATAGGAGAAGACGAGTTAGAAAAATAAGTGTTGTTACCATTGCTCCCATTCAACCAATTTTTTTCAATCAAGCCATAGAACCAATCTTGACCTATGGAGTTGTAAAATCTTCAAGCATAACTGGCTATTTGGGTTGACAAAAAAGTGGCTATTTATGTGAGTGAAACTATTAAATTTGAAAGGAAAAAAAATTATAAGGTTACCACTTTCCTTCAAACATAAGTGACCCAACTAATTTTTTTTTTTTGAAAAGGCCAACTAAATTTTGTAATCATCACTTTTTAAATGTATTTTATGGACTCACCAGTCACCACCATATAACATACCCCTTCCCACCAAATATAAATTTTAAAATTTGATAAAAGAAAAAATAAGTAATTGGTTATCCTTATCTTGTTAAAAAAATATACATCTAAGTAAGTTTTATCTTGTTTTGAATGAGAGCATGTACATCTAGAACCTGATTGGTTTTCATTTATAGTTTTCATGTTTATTATTTGTTTTACTTACAAAAACATTACATTATTCTTACTTTTTTAATAAAAAATAATGAATATTTTTTGTTGTTTTCATTGTATACAAAAGAAAAATACTTATTATTACGACAGGAGTTTGGCAAGAAATACAAGAATTTTATGTGGTAGCATATCACATTTACAAATAATAATCATCTATTCTTCTATATATAATCATAATTTGGTTGGTCAAAGTTTATATTTTTATGCATTTTTTTTTTTATGAATCTTTTGTAAGAAATAGTGTTCCTCTCTCTATAATTAATCTAGGGAAATATGGCTTTAATTTGGTGGCTAGATCCATAATCAAGAATATGATGGTGTCTTTCTCAATGGCTTCTTTGGTAGTGTGAAGGATCCAAATATTTTGCATGTCGATATATATAATTGGTTTGAATTGTGATATTATGAAAATCATAAAAGTTTTAGCTTTCGGTTTCAAGTTTTTTTACTCAAAACTAGGTTAATTTATATCATTGCACAAACATTTTAAAATAAAATTAGAAATATAATCAAAGTTAACAAGAAGTATGAGAGATAATTTTTTTTTATTCGAAAACAGTTGAATATATCAAAATCAATTTATTATTTAAATCTTCTTGATTTGAATACACTTTTATAAGTTAATGCTACACGAATCAAGTTTTTTTAAACTATATATAGTTTTTTCTTTATTTTTTCTCCTTGTTGTTTTTTAATATAACCAAATAAAATTTACAAAATTTTGTAAACACAAAACAAAATGATATACTTATAATATATAACTCAAAATAAAAAAGACTATTTCTGAAAACCAAACATGCCATAAACAATCATTTTATATAAAGACAAAAGTTTTCAGAAGCATGGAGTTGTTTACATGTACAAATATCATCACAACTAAAGCAAGATGCACTGGATCAATCATCAATACAAAATATCTATGTCTACCACTAAAAAAGGATGAGAATAACTATTATGAAAGAAAAAAAAAGCAAATTGTGAATCTGAGAGCAGATTCTCACTCAAATCAAAAGACATATAGGTAGGCAAATTATTATCAATAATTCATATTAATATTTAACAACCTTTTACACGCCAGAATAATCAAATATCACTCTCGTTTACATTAAAGGGTTTAAATGAAAAGATTTACGTCTTTTTCAGTTTAGTCAACGGTCTCTGCAATTATATATAAAAGATATTTGACCTCCATAATAAATTTTATTTATTTCTAGGCCTAATTTGGACTATAGTAAAAAGAACAAGCTTTCAATTTTAAAGATTATGTAATCCATAAATCAGTTGGAACTTCTAGGTTCAAATTTTCATACTTTATATAAGGGCTTAGGATACATGTTACAAAAATAAGTAGTAAATGCAGAAAAATGTTGACTGCTATATAAATTAAATCCCCCACATTTTACTTGTTCAACATACAACTCTTCTAATTTATTTGGACAATCAAAAGAGAAATTTAACAAAATTAATGATGGCATGAATTAATTTCCCAATAAAGAAAAACATGGACTAGAATTAACTAATATTAGGCTCTTAATACAAGGTTGAAATATTCATCTATGACGAAAATTGTAGCTAGGACTAATAACATTAAAAAAAATTACCCTATGTTGTTGATTGTGTCAAAGAAGCTCCCTGCATTTTTGGATTGACAGTGAGTTAGGTGAAATCACATTATGTCACTTTAATTTCACCAAAAACTACACTTCGAAGTTTTAACAAAATCGCAGTGCCACTATAAATTCGTCAAACATGCAGTTATTTATTTAGCAGAGAGCTCCAAATACAATCCAAATCCTCCAAACCATTAATCTCAAATGGAAGCCACACATCTTCCATCAACTTGGCTTCTGGAATATGAGTCATTGATGATAATCCATGATATTCCTCAAAGAAATCAATACCATAAGAAACTTTGAAAAAAGTGTTGTCTTGATTTTGTAAAGGTGACAAGAAATTGTCTTCAAAATCCTTCAAGTAGTCTTCTGATTTTGAAATAACACCATCTTTCAACCAAGGGAAATCAAATACTCCAACTTCTTTCTTGTCTTTGGTGAAGCTTATTCCACAAACATCTCTTTTTTTAGACTTTTTGTTATTATTCTCAAAAGAAAACCAAATCTCAGCTTCAACATCATCATATTCTCTTGCTCTCTTATTCTTCTCATGCTCCATTTTTTATATGCAACCAAAGTGCCTTAATTTTCTGTCAATGAAAGATCACAAACAAAAAATGTTATCACCTTTATAAATTCAATAAAAAAACTTTATAAATAAAACACTATAAATTCAAAATCTCATTTACACACTTCTTAATATTAATCAAAGACAAAGAACATAAATAAAACACATCAAATAGTTGCATTGCACTTAGAGAAATTAAAACAAAAATTAATAAACAAATAAATAACAAAACCTCTTTTTTCAATGTATGTGAAAAACAAAATGTTGAAGAAACAATTGATACAATTATTCAGATGATGATTATGGATTCATGATGATGAGAGTAAAGGGTAGTTGAATTAATAATAATACCTATGAGATGAGTCTTAAGGTTAAGGAAAAGGGGCAGCTAGGACTTAGGTACATATATATATATATAGATATGAATAATATATATGTATGTATGTTTTTGATTTGTGTTTGGAAGAGTTGGTGGTAACGTAATGTAAAGATAACTGAATAGAAATGGTGAGCTTTGTACACACGCTAAGCTTTTTATAAGGAAAAACCGTATCACAACTCAATTACAACATAACAGCACACAAAATTAATCACACGTACACATGTTTTTAATTTTTTTTTTCACCTTTCATCACCAGCAATGTGATGTGAGATAGGTGTTAGTTCCTCTTTTTTCGTTTCTATATTTGGTTATTATAATGAAATACCACAAAAGATATATCAAATGATTTACATCTTTTATAAAAGCTTTGTGTGGTGGTGGTAATGTGTTTGTGTTGTTTTGACTTGTGAGTACACAAAATAATTGTCCATATGGTTTTAATTCATGGTTTTATGGTAATTTTCAGAAATGTAATAAATGTGTTAATTCTTCATTTTTTATTTATTATTATTATTATTATTATTATTATTATTATTATTATTATTATTTTTTTATATAAGATTGGTTTGATTCTTTCTAGTAGTATTTATCATCTATGTTCTGTTTTATATTTTTGGGGTTGATTCTTTTTTGCTGTTTTTCTCTAGTAAAAGAATTGGTAGAGTTGTTATTTGTTAAGTACCAATAGCTTCACTTATGGCATGTCATTATGTGATTTATGTACTTCTTTTTCTTCTTATAATCTATCACTCAAAAACAAAACATCACATCACATATAAAAATGCCATTGTTGATGACCACAATTTTTAAAAATAAGCTTTTTTTCCTAACACCAAGACTTTTAAAAACACTTGGAAAAAAGGCCATATGGATGAACAAAATATATTAATAAGTAATTTAAACAATAGCTTCTCAATAAATTGAAATGAACTTCCACATCCCTACTTTTTCAAAAAAAACTCTTCATTTAACATCTCCATCAACATCAACAAACATTTTTTTGTTAAGTGAAAATTCATAAACTTATTTTAATAAACTCTGGTAGATAAAAAAACTAATCCAAACAGCACCATAATCTCTAGCAAAAGTCTAAAATGATGAATACACCCCTTATAATCTCTAGCAAAAGTCTAAATTTCTATAGTAGCTACATTGAGTATAAAGTTTACATAACAGGGAGGCTCTCATTTCATTAGTATTAATGACTGATAATTTTAACACATTCAAAACCAGCATGCACCGGAAACCGCCACCTGAGAGCCAGCCCACACACAACATCCTAGCAAAACAACATTGCCTCTAAACCGAACCAAACCAACCTCCGTGTTCTCATTTCACAATAAGGTTGTCTACAAAGGATCTATAACAGTTCCGACTTTTCTCCGAACCCTTTCGTAGTGAGAGCTTGGTGCAGCCACTTCAATCCTCAACTGCTAGCAACCTTGGATTCGGTTTACACTCCAATTGCAGTTTGGAAACTAATGTGATGTTAACTTCTTTGTATGACGATGTCACACTATCCCTTGTCGGTGAAGGACTGTGAAGATGAAAATACAAAGAAGCGTACAGAAGAAGTGAAACTAATTCACACAAATCAGTTGTACAAAGGAAACTACACACAGTAGTTCACTTCATCCCCCTCGAAACTATCTCTATACAAACCAACAATGATACTCGACACATTCTGCACCGATGACAACATACATTGAACTCATTTACAGCTCAATAACACCGAGTTTATGACGTGCATGAGGAGGCGGATTGTGCTAACTTCTGAAGGGGAAGTAGTTGGTAAATTACGATGATGGTCTAGTGTTCGGTACACTTGATCCAATATTGGTCGCACATGCGCTGCAATCCTTGTATCTGCAGGGTTTATAGCAGCAGCCACATCTGTCATCCATGCCAATTTTCTGGGTGTCTCTGTATTGATGTCACAGGACAGTTGCTGTAGAAGAGATAAAAGTACTCCTTGGCTTAATGGCAACGGCACAATTGTCAAGATACCGGTTAAATCAACCTGGTTATGAAGAGATTTGAAATTGAATGTTAGAACTACATTGACTTTGTCTTGACATAATCTTGCAAACTACAAAATGCATTACAAACTTCATTTCACATTGATTATTAGTTCTTCATAAGTACCATTGCCAACAAAATGAAATTCTGAGTTGTTACTCTAGTCAACTAAACATATAATTGTCACACACTCATACCTGAGAACATAACCAAGAAACTATTGAAACATCACTTCTATGAAGGGCTCCAGTAAATGCTTCCTCAAATTTTCCCTCACTTATTAACCTTGATAGTTCTTTGGTTGGATCCTCAGTCTGTCAAACAGTATGGAATATTAAGAACACCATTTGAAAATAGGAAGATTAAGGGGAATGACAAACAGACATACCATCTCATGCAAACCATTGTTGATTTGTGTTACAAAAGGATCGACAGCCACTTTGGAATTGGCTACCATTTCCATAAGTTTACGTTGGCCATCAGCCAATTGCCCGCTCAAAGTTTGAGTGATCGATGATGCTGAATTAATTGTTTCCTGTGAAATCATGACAGCACGTATTGAGTATTCAAACATGATAAATCAGATATTCAAGATTAGGTTAAAGAGAGGAAGGCTAGTAATATATCCGATCAAGGTAGTGAACTGAGATTCAAGCCTATAAAAATAACACGACCTTTTTTCTAGTGAGAAATGAAGTAAAACTTATTTAAATAATTCAACACAAAATGAAAAGAAGTCCTATTACTAATTAATCTAACATTTTTGTACTTTTCAAAGGAACAAATTATTCAGCCATATGCAACAGAAAACTATTTAATTACATATTTGCATCTAACTAGTGTTAAGAGTTTCACATTGTATGACCTGAAAATGTGTGTTTATAAATGGTGGATAATCTTCACCTTACAAGCTGATTTTGTATAGGCTGAGTTAGGCTCAACCCTAATTCTAAGATGGTAACAAAGTCTATCCAAGTCCTACGGGTCACTTGCTACCAAGTCACCATTATTGAGCCACTCAGGTCACGCTCCAGATGTCCAATGTTGGGCGTGAGGGTGTGTTAAGAATCTCACATCGTATGGCTTGAACATGTGTTTATAAGTGGTGAACAGCCCCCACGCCTTACAAGCTAGTTTTGTAAGGGTTGAGTTATGCCCAACCCAAATTCTAAGATCTAGGATCACATAAAGAATAGTGCCCAATAATAGAAAGGCAAGAAAGTCTCTTGATGGCAGGAAAATTAATGGTAAAGATAGAAGTCATATTATCTACTTTTAGAACAAGCATCCAACGCATACCCTCAAAGTCATGGCTAGAGGAGAATGAGTAGAATCATATTGCTGTTGAATAGCAGTTGTGTGCTTCAAGAAACCGTTCTGAAAAGTGACATCAATTTGCTCAAACATCCCTTTGCAAGACTTCTCAAAAGCAGGAACTAATGTAGTTTCCACACTAGTCCTAAGTGCTTCCTACAAAGTACAAACAACACCACAAGAAATGATTAAAGAAAGCTGCTTACAAGGGAACCAAATTCCAGACCATCTTGATAGCAAACAAAAAAATAAATCCAAAATATAAAGTTAACTTGAATTACTCTATCATATGATTTGCAAAGAATAGCTAAGACTAAACAATGTATATTGAATTACTCTATCAATATTACTAACTTTTCATGGGGACAAATGGATTTATGGCATGAATCAGTCATATTTTTCTAACAAACAAGAGGTTCTTAGTTGTCCTATTATTTTTATTTTACAAATTCAACGACAATGGATGATCAATCAGCTCAAATGCCACCAGTTAGTTATACATTTTCACATAATGTGCATGATAATGAAAAGGCATGATAAGAATGAAATCCATACATTCAACATGTTAAAAAAAAAGATAAGTAAATAATGAGTGTTTTTAAAATACATCGTTGATGTTGATTACTTGCTGTTTACCTGAAGAACCTGCTTGCCAGAAGTTTGAAAATGTGCTTGGATCTGCCTAGCCACCGTAGCTTCAAGTTTTGAACTAACTAACTTTTCTAGTTGATTCAATGCTTTCTCTCCCACCCCCTTCTGCAGAATTTATAGCATAACCTCAGTCAGTTATATTGAAACAAAAATTGCCACTTCAGCAGTGAGAAAAAAATTGAAGTGCCAATTTACCATATAAGATAGAAAATCAAATAATACCAATCCGTAAACCATAATTGGCACACAAAGATTTCTGATATAAAACATTTAAGTTTGCAATATGGCACCTTGCAGACAAATTAGGGATTATCCAAAGCAGATTAACAAAAAATAATTTTGCCGAAAATATATGTACTCTATTTGAAAAGCAGCATTTTTAAATATATTGAAATTAATATAAACCTGGAATGACTCTGTCATAGCTGTTGATACTGCTTTCTCTATATTTTGACTAATCGAACGAGTAATGGTTGTTCCAATTGAAGATACTTCCTTCTTAATGATTTTCTCCAATAGAGATGTCATATCCTTGTTTATGTAATTTGAGATCAAATTTGTTATTTGCTGCACATGGTCTCGCTCTAATTTCTCTTGCTTTGCATTTTCTTCTTGTATACGAGCCCACAAAGCATCATTGTTAGCCTTGACTACCTTCTCTATGCTTCGACCCAATGACCCTTCTAATCTTTTGCCTTCCTTAGTAACGGGGACCGAAACCATCACATTCATCTGCTTTTGCATTTCTTTTTGCATGCTTAATAGCTGTAAAACAAGAAATAAAGGAGATCAAGATAAAAAAAAATTAAACATAGCTCGTTGTGTGACATGAGTATATACACATGAGTCAACCAAATAAACGATATGATAGGATGTCTTCCTAGACGGCTAGACCTACGAAATAACATTCAACTATGCTCTACTTGTAGCATGTTAAACCATTATTACAGTACACAAAACAGTCATAACAATCGGCACTACCAAAATTATTGGTAAGTTTATGAATATATGGGTTGTATGGAGCAGAGTATGTGAATAAGCAAAAAAGTAATAGTAAAGTTCAAATATAAATTAATGACCTGGCCCAGCATCTCGTGCATATTAGATAATTGAGGCAAAGCAGCCTCCATGGACAAGCCACCTGAATTTCTACCTTGATCATTTGCTGAATCCGTTGAGTTAAAAGGGCTGGGAGAAGCGGAAGATGTACCAGACACTTGAGAAACTTTACCTTTCTGCCTTTTACCTTTTGCGGAAGGTGCTGGAGTCTGCAAAGTTGCAGCCACAGCTTCTGATTCCTTGATGTTTGCAGGTGCCTCCTTATTTGTGTCCTGAACTTCTCCATCGATCGATGTACGAATTTTATCAGGCGCATCGATAGTATTAGTATTATCAGCCTGAGGAACTCCCTCGATATTATAGGTGTCTCTGGCCATCTGAATGCCAAGACCAGAAGCCTGAGAGTAGAATAACTTCTCTTTCTTCTCAGCAACATCGGTGTGCGGGCCTCTGTCTCTGTCATACTCAGTGTTTTCTTGATTAGAACCTGTGTCACCCACTACTTTAACCTCTACTACTTCTAACTTTTCTGCATCACTGTGGCCAGCTACCCCTTGAACATCCATACCTTGAGAAGTATGGGAATTAGCAGAAGACAAAGTAGCTTTAGAGAATATCTCAGATGGAGTGACCAAATGAGTCGGGTGTTTAAATATTGTAGGGGTATTAGAAATCACAGAAACACCATCTTGTAGAACTTTGTCATTTTCTTGCAAATTGTCACTGGATGTAGGCGCATCAGCCATAATATCTTTTTCAGACTCTATTCTCTGCTCTGCAGAAGAATCAAGATTTGTGGGCTCATTGCTGTGATCAGCAGCACTTGTTGAGGTGGTCTCTAAAATATTAGACGAACTTTTGGAACCAGATAACTTCCGTGACAATCTTGGACTCGGAGGAAGTGGAGGTGGAGCAGCGTGGACATGCTCTAAACCATCATGAGAAGATAAATCATTTGGCTTGGTCTCAGTATCTGACACAGAAGCTTCAGGCAGACCACGAATATCCGAAGCAGCCAAATTTACAAGACTTTCATTATTAGTCAAATGGGCTTGTGGCATATTACCAGTTTCCACATCAGTAGATCCATCCCAAGCATCAAAAGCACGAGACACAATGGGTTCTGTTTTGTCAAGTTCAACATTGTCTAAGGGTGGAGGCAAACATTGTGACAAATTGAGTCCATACTGTTGAATAGCTTGTGTTTGAACACAATATATCTGTACGAGATGGTCCCCGTCTGGTAAACTATCACTAGTTCCAATAAGGCTTAATATGGGCATTGTAACTGCAAACTCGGAAATATAATCCATGCGAGTTGCAGTTGGATTGGGTCCATACTCTATGTGCACAGCATATATAGTGTTTTTCTTGGCATTTGCTAGCAGAACCAAACCAGCACGAGGCAATGCTACAACTTGATTAAAGAATGTATCCTCGGGGTTTGCTTCAGAAGAACTTGTTATATCCAAAGTCTGAACACAAATCCAAGACTCAGAATCACTAGGCAATAACCAACCTTCTTCGTAACCAGATACCCATATCTTCACTTCCTGATTTAGTGGCCCCTGCAGTAAAGGAAATATATAGAAAAAGTATTTAGTTTATGAAAGGTGAAAGGGGAACCTAGATACTGTGTTTCCAATAACGGGAAACTAGTAGCATATACCGCTGTGACAAGAACGATGTGATCTGGGCGATGAGGAGCAGTCAAGAACGTCACAGAATTAACAGGTTTACCATCATGTGGTCTTAAAACAGCAAGTGGTGTTGCCTTACGTTCTTCCCATATCTTCACCTGTTGACACAAACAAATTACTTACACGTGTGAAATAAAAAGAAGGAATGATAATAAGACTTCTTTCAAATAACATGAACCACTTAAAGCAGGGGGGGTTCAAGATTATATTAATCTTTTCAGAGATTCCACTAACGAAAAAATTGGATGTCAAAAAATATAAAAGCGAAAGAGAAAGGCAAGAGAGAGCCAAATGCAGACCGTGCCATCTGCTGATGCTGAAGCTAATCGACTCTTCATCCATTGGCACATTGACAACTCAGTGATATTGTCATCATGCTTACCAATAAGGTTCACCCCGTCAATCAACTTATCAATGGCACATTGGAGAGGCTCCTCTGCAGAAAAAGTTTTACCTTTTCCAGCTTTCATAGTGTCAATTTTAAGGATACAGTTTCCAATAGCAACAATTAAAATCTCCTGTTGGACAATTCCAATTATAAGCTAAGAGTTTAATGGAGTTAAAACCAATTGAAAAATAATAAACTTAAGGAACAAAATTATGAAGTCACTGTTACTTGTTTATGGGGATGCCAGCATATTCGCGGATGAACTGACTCACTCTCTCCTAATATTTGAATAGCTAGGATAACTTTTCCAGTAATTTGAGGCTTGTCTTCCTCGTCAGGGCCCTCATTGATTTTCCATATAAAAATTCTCCCATCAGTGCTAGCACTGTGCATGCAAGAGCATATTCAAAGGTAAAAATATTAATAAATGTAATATTACAAAAAAGAAACCATGACAAACAGAAACGAAAGAAGATATATTTACCTGGCTAACAGGTGAACATCCTCAGCAAAAAATGCCATGTCGGATACTCTCTACATAAAAAGGCGATATGCATAAATTGTAGGGGGTGTGTACTGGATATGGAATAAAAGGGGGGAAATAACATCATAAGAGATAAAGCAAGCTTTGCAAAGAGCAGAGAAACAACTCAAGAGTAATATTTCTTTCTCAGATATCAAAAAAGACTCATGACATCATGTGTTTATACTATATCTTTCTTTTCGGCAAACAACTATCAAAACTCAGCATGATAAATCAAGAGAAGACAACAAACAAAATACAGACAAAAATTAAATAAGTACAAAAACATAGTCTCACATTTCATAGCTGCAAACTTTTTCATAAGTTTATGGAAATGAGAAAATCACATGCCTTTTTTACATTTTCATAGTCTCATATTTCATAGCATCATCATATGAACTTGAGTTCATAAAATGTCAAACAGGAAAAACGGTTGCTATTTGCTACCCTAAAATCACCAGGTCAATGCATCAATCAGTCCTAGCATCAAGAAGCCATAATCAACTAACTAAACAGTTTCCATACATAAAAAACAATTCAATACCATAACTACTAAACTCAAATCCCTACAAAGTATAAAAAATTAAGAGTAGTCAATAAAACCAAAGCTATTCATAAGCACAACTTTAGAAGTTGTTACAATATGACGGTTATTTTGATTGACAGGATAAAAAATCTTTACACATGGTTTATATGAATTAAATCCAAAACTTTAACATCAAAATGCAACACATCCCACCTGAGTATGACCTCGAAGCAAATATCTCAATGCAGTATTGATATTAAGGACCCGAATAGCCCCTAATTTAAGTCCATAGCATATGTAAGATCTATTAACCGCGATTTGTCGACCAAGCACAAGACCAGGATCAGATGCATACTTAGTGATTGGAGTGACTTCAAGCTGAGGCTGCATTTCCCCAGGCAACTTAACATCAATATCATAAACAACATGTTCTCCTTTCAAATGCCTACCCTTTGGAACCTTGCTACTCATCATCCTTGTTGGTGTAGACTGAGGACTTGCCATGTTGACAGGAGAAGAACCAGCAGGGTTTGCTGCTGACACTGAAAATTCAGAAACTGCTGATGTGGATGAAGATGGTGAATACATAGTCATAGTCATAGATTCTTGATTTGAAGGAGGGTTTAACATAGCCATTAAGCGTGCACCTGAGGTAGTATTTGGATTTGGAGATGAAGGTGAAATAGGAGATGAAGAAGAAGAAGGAGAGGGTTGAAAAATTGGTCTTTGAGGTGCATGCATTTGAGGATGGTGATGAAGAATAAGAGGGTGTTCTTGATTTTGTTGATGATGAAGATTTGGAAAAGGAAGATAGTGAGGATGATGTTGAATATGATGATGATAAGGGTATGTACCAGTTGGTGGAGGGTATGAAGAAGAAGGGGTAGGAAAAGAAGAAGGAGGGGGTGTAGATAGAGAAGGAGAAGGAAATGATGGAGAAGAGTTCAAATTTGAAGAAAGTGGTGGTAAAGGATTAAGATTTGTTTGTGTTTGTGTTGTTGTCGTTGTTCCTTTGATAAGCTTTTGCAAATCAAATTGTTGTTGTTGTTGATTTGGATTATTACCAGAAGATGAAGCCATAAACTTTGACCCAAAAAACAATTTTGAATTGAAGAAAAAGGGTAACCAAAAAATAAAAACTTTCAATGGGGATCCAAGATTGAGATCTGAAATTGATGTTGGTGTTTCTTAAAATTGTAACTTGGAACTTTGTTTTGTGTCTTCCTCGTACTAAAGTAATCTCAGAAAAAAAAAAAAAAAAAAAAAAAAAAAAAAAAAAAAAAAAAAAAAAAAAAAAAAAAAGGAAGACAAAATTTTGGTGGTTTTTTTTATAGACAAACCTCTTGTAATATTTTCTTGTGTTGGTCTTCTTCTTCTCTTATGTGGTGGGAGTGACTGAAATTGGACGAATGCTAGAGAGGATTTGTGTGAGGAAAAGGGTTAATTGATAATTTATGTTTTTGTAACATCCAATTAAGCAGATTGCTAAGAAAGGATGGAAATTTTGGAGTGATGGCAATGGCAATGGCAAACATCATAGCATAGCACTACAAAAGATGGTAGAATATGGAAATCATAATGAATATATGTATTCTATTATTTTTTATTTATTATTACTGTATTAAACTTTTTCAATCAAGTGATATCATTGATTTTATTTTATTTTTAATAAAGAAAAATTAGGGAAAAATAATGTATGAGTCCAAAATATTGATTTTATTATTTTCATTATACCAATATTTTTAAATTTAAATATATTTAAAAAATTATAAATGATTTATCTACACAATCGGTTAAAATTAGTCATATATTCTCCTAATTTTTTTAATGTTTGCTTCATTTAATATAGGTATAACCTTTTTTATTTTAATTCTTATTGTTGTGTTTAGTCTCTGTAAAATTTGTTCATATTTTAATTTACTTCTAACTCATGTTTAAAGTTTTACTATATATATTATACAAGAATTAATATATATTTATTAATAACGTAAATCTTTTTACACTGTCATCTTTAAATTGTAGTTTATTGTCAAACACCGATATTATTGTCTTGAGTTTGAATCCAAAATTTCGTAGTTATATGCATAAATTTTATATGGTAATTACCATTGTATCTACATATCAACAAAAATTACAATATTTAAATAATTAAATTTGTTTATATTTACCTTAAAAGTTATATAAAAAATGACTTGTGATGCATTGTAACGTAAAATAGAAAAATTAATTAATTGTCAATTAATAACAATGGTTAAATTATTTAAAATATTTAACTTTTATAAATAAACAATCTCTAAAATTATCTCTGCAAATGGTTGTTATGTGTTTTACACTGAAAATGTATAATAGATTAAAAATACAAACTTAAATTTATAAGAAAAAATATATTTGAATATATATTTTAACTATTAATGAACAAAATATTTTCCTTTTTTTTATTCTCTTATTAATGTCCCCAATATTCTTTTTAATGTATATATACACACGTCTATTTCTAGTGTTTCAAGGTAGTCGGACATAAAACGTGGATGTTCTCTTAGCTAAATTCAAGTTATGATTTGTCTTATTGTAGTCACCTTTGCGACTACTTATTATTTACTTTAGACCAACTAATTTTATTATATGAATAAATATTTTTTATGAAGGAAAAAAAAAAGTTTACGTAAGCGGATCAATTTTTTTATCAAAAAAAAAGAAAGTGCTCATTGGGGCTGCTGGGAAAGAAGTCTCAAAAAAAATATTTTACAAAGATAGTCATATATAATTATTGCTAACAAAGTCTTATTTTAAATTAAAAAAAAAATCTTTGTTAGATAGACTAATATATGTTATAATTTAAACTATATACATGGTAAGTGTAAAGAAATTTTAGACCGTCAATTAATCACAACAGTTAAATTTAATAATGTTTGTTTTTTGTGATAACTATTTTTAAAATCACATATACAAGATGTCATATGATTAGTCATGATGCGTCTATGATACATAAAATTGTTAACTCAATTGTATAAACATCCATACTATCTGCTAAGTATTTTTTACATTACAACAAGGGAAATCAAAAGTCAATATTTTAGTGTGCTAGAAACAAAGTCACGCTCATTAGGTATGTTACACATTTGTCTAGTCGTGTTGTCTCTTTGCAAGGTTTGGTCGCTTATTTCTTGAAAACTTCTTTCACTGTGTTTGACTCTAGTAAATGTAGATTGTAGTGTTGCTCTGGATTTGGCATTGGTTTGCTTTGGTGGTCTGATTCGAAACCACAATGGTCCATTTTTTGTGTGGGTTATGGGAGAGAGGTGGTGGTGTTTGTATCATTCATATGGGACAATTGGCTATTGTACCCCCCCATTTAAACCTATACCCCCCCAACATAAAAATTTTGTTGTAAAATACCTAAAATACCCCTAAAAAAAACAGTAAAACTCAAAATAACAAAAAATTCAAACACTTTACCCCCACACTGAAAAATCCGGAAAAGTAAGTTTTCGGAAAATTTGGTTTTTACCGGAAATTTCAAAAGGATTGAAATTTCCAGTAGTTCAAAATACATACCGGAAATTTCAAAAACGAAATTTCCGGGAATTTACAACTACCGGAATTTTCAAATTTCCGGTTTGTCTCCCGGAAATTTCGTTTTTGAAATTTCCGGTATGTATTTTGAACTACCGGAAATTTCAATCCT
>NC_021160.2:6641026-6667507 GCF_000331145.2 Cicer arietinum | reverse complement strand
TATTCAAATTAAAACTACCGGAAATTTCATTTTTCAAATTTCCGGTAACAATTATAACTACCGGAAATTTCGATGCAACTTACCGGAAATTTCAGGAAGTTCAGATTTTTGGGTAATTTTTTTTAACTGAGAGTAAATGAATTTTATGAATTTTTTAAGGATAAAATTGGATTTTCAACAATTTGGGGGGGTATAGGTTTAAATGGGGGGGGTACAATAGCCAGTTTTCTTCATATGGAGATTTATTGCCTTGTGTGGGTTATCTGACCCTTTATCACGTGATTATTCATTTTGAGCTTCTCTTAGTGTCGTTTTGTATTCTTCTACACTTTTTCCAGAGTTTTTATTGCACATTTGTTCTTACAATTTTGAGAGTTAACTAAACAAATTTTTTTTATTGTAAATTTCGAATCTTAGTGAGGCATCTCAGAAGATCTTAGAGTGGGACATCTCTAAAGGCATTTTTGGAATAAAAACTTAATAAAAAGATAAGATAAAATAAGATAAGGGTGAGAAGTATATTCATCTTTTTTCACTATTGTAAATTGTTGTACAATGATTACCAATTCATATGCTCTCTTGAATTTTTTTCAACTGCCCCTCAAATTAAATTATAAACGACACACGTTCTGATCTGGTAAATGTCCACATCCGAAATTTGCTAGCTGTAAAACTCAGTAATGAGCTTTGCCAGTATCTTATCAATAGCATTTGTTAAATTTCTAGCACTTAGGGATAAATATTGCCAATAACATTTCACTGGCTTTTTATTTCAACAGAACAATTCTATTCAACAGAAGTAACAAGAATGAAACAACAGATCAATTAATTATGCACACAAATATAAACAAATATTCTGTTTAAGTCAAAGAAACAAAGTCAAGATTAAAAAGAAAGCATTATACAATTATCTGATTTTATCAGCAGGGCACGTAGAACGTATATACTTTTATATATCCAAACCCAAAATAAAAAGAAAAGAATACATAAGAACTACATTGAAGCAAACAAGTTGTGATATGTTTCACTTCAATTGCAGCAGCCTCTGCCTGCAGCAGAAGGGCCATCCCTACCTCCAGATGGTCCAGGAATTCCACCATATCCTACTTTTATTCCATAAGACTGCAAGCATAATAAACTTATTAGTGAATTGTTCCTTGAATCAGATTCAGAAGGAGCACCCTTTTCACTTTATAATCATTATCCCCAGAACCATGCACATATTGTAAAAATATAAGGTACAATGAAGTTAAATATCCCACACATCTTTGATTCTACTATAATAATATGAAATTCCAAAGAAGTGATAAATCAGATAAATACAAAAAAAACTAACCTCATTTGATACATCAAAAAGTCCATCTTGAATCTTTTTGTATATGGTTGCAGCTGTTTTTATGAATGCCTGTAAAAGGATAGGTTATATTAAAACTTCCATAAAGATAATTTTCCAAGAGATTCAACCTAAGAACCTAGTTATTTCAAAATCTGATTTTCTTTGGCGGAGTGGGGGCTGGGAAGTAAATGAATAAAATACAAGTTACAAGATGTGACTTCTGACCTCTTCAACGTTCTGAGCAGTTTTTGCTGAGGCCTCCATGAAGATCAACCCATGCTCCTTTGCAAACTGCTCACCTTCCTCGGTGCTTACAGCCCGCCTATGAGCAAGATCACATTTGTTGCCAATCAGCATAATTGTCATATTTGCATTTGCATGCTGCCTTGCATCTTCCAACCAGCTAGCCAAGTGATTAAATGTCTCCCTCCTATTGGTAAACGCAGGGTCAGCATTATTATACAACCTTATTTAAAATAAACAAGGCATAATTCTAACATGAAACTACATAGACATGCATGCTTGTCCCGCAAATTCTGTAGCTCCATCAAATTGGATACGCTCAAAAAACGGATCTCCTAGGATATAATATAAAAACGCAAAATGTTTTTCAATAAATTTGTTTTTTGTTGGAAGAACACATGTTCCCTAAAAAAATTCTAGAAGTAATTTAGCCCACGTTATAAAATTGTGTTCTATCAGTTTATTTTTTGAAATAAACAAATCAAAATGATTTAGAAATTATATTTCAAGTGATGCTTGAGATGAATTGCAAGGTGGTAGCAGATCTAGTTAATAATCCAAAGGAAGATCATTCTGCACTAGGTGCCAATATCATAGGATAATGTCTCTCTTTTCTTCCTTTTTTTTTTTCTTTCCAAATCTTAGTGTGAGGTTATTTAAGAGACATGTCCCAGCGATGTTCATAATTGCCCGCAATGTATTGCTTCTTTATTTTTTAGTGAAATAAAGTAATTTCCTTTTGAAAAAGAAAACAGATAATATTGCATATGCAGTAGCATTTGTGCATAAGATGGATTCTTTGAAAGAAATTAATTTCTTTGTAAGTGAAAATAATTACTGTATTTTAGGATTTCAAACTCAGATAACAGAAGTCCAAACTTGAGGATACCTGGTTATATCATAAACAAGCAGTGCACCTGCAGCCCCTCTGTAATACGACCTTGTAATAGATCTGAAGGATTCTTGACCCGCCTGAAATATAATGAGGAAATTCAGAATTCAGCTTCACAATTTATAAAACCCAAACAACTGATGAAGAATATTTTCCATCAAAGAAATCTGGATAATCAATCTATGCTGAAAAGGGACTGGATTATCTCATATTGAAAACTTGAAATTTCACCTGACCTTGTCTTGTTGAAATTTTCTTTTTAATATATCTCTCTTCATAAATATCAAGTGGGAACACTGTCAAAGATTTTTGAACATTATAAAGAGAGATATAGACGCACAATTTCAACATGTCAAGGTCGCATAAAATTTCAATATTAGAGGACCTATTTCCGCTGTCAATCTAGAGAAACTAACCATTTGAAGAATGAAAGGCACTTTATGAGTCACCAAATCCCGTATCCCACCCAGGACTCCCATCTAATAGATAAATTTTTCCATTCATACCTCATGACCACTTGAGAAGATGGGTTGAGAAAACTATCATACCTCTACAAAGCCAAAAATTTATTTCATGTGTATTGTAACTTATGGATAAATTCATGAACTTTCATCCCCAACTAATTTTAGGTTTTCAACAATGTAAATGGATCAGCTTCCAAGGACACTTTACACCACACTCAGCATAGTGTATTCTTTATCACAAAATGGCATGGATATCAAAGTTATAAGGAAGACTAAAAATATGACAAACGACGGCATCGACCCTAGGCTATTTACCCAATATGGTTCCTATCTGCATAACTATAAGAAAATCAACCAGTCATTCAACATAAAATAATAATTTGAAATGTCATCTTCAACCAAATAGAAATCTTCAGGTTGGATAAATAATTTAAAGGGTGAAACTTCACCCGAAAATGCCTCAATAAACGGCCCTGGATTTACATGATCACCACAACCAATTACCAATTCCTAGAAATGAGAAACAGCAATACACGTTTCGCAGATTTCTAAATATGAACATTAAACAAGTTGGAAGGACTTATGAACAGAAAGAGTTTGTTACAAACCGTATCCCATATTTGCAACTTGATTGGCTTATTATCAATAGTGATCATCCTTGCACCAAATTCAACACCAATGGTCAAGTCATGGACGGGTTGAAAGCGCTTGTCAGTGAACTGTAGTAGAAGACACGACTTTCCAACTCCTACACAATAAAATACAAAAGGTCAAAGACTCAACTCTCTCCTCATGAACTGCCACTACCAAGGCATAAACCACATAAATACCAAAGAGAAAAAGGACTGTGCATTGTTGGTAACTTGGTGTAAATCAATTTTACACAGCCAGTTTATAAGAACTATTTATTTTGATCTCACACACAATTGTAATCATTATCATAAAATAACTCTACAATCATCGTCTTGTGTTGACTATAGTATCATCATTGTAAAACTATTTACACCGACAAAGCATGCTTATTAAACTCAATAACAAAACACAGATAAAACGAAAAGTAACGATAAAAGTTCCATCACAATTCACAATTACAAAATAAATAAATAAATGCAAACACAATGAAGAAGAGTCCACTATAACTACCATAAGCAAGATTGAAAAAGCAGGTACTACAACACAATCACAAAACAAAAAACGTAGCTATAATTTTATCAATTCGATTTAAATTAACTAATTAGATACTTATGTTGATTTGACATAAAAACAAAATTGTGAGCTTGTGAGTTGTGACCAACATCAAATATCTTTAGTCGTCACATCATAAATATGAACATAAAATAATTCTCAAAAACAAAAACCCCAAAAAAATATGAAACAAACTAAATCCGATCGGGACAAGGTTTTGACGAGGCTTATTAAGAGAATTGAATAACTATAATAATAAATTGAGATTAAGATTAATAAAAGCAGATCAGAGAGGGTAAATTGAAATTACCAGTGTCACCGATGATGATGTATTTGAAGAGGTACGCGTAAGACATTGTTTTTGCTCACGAGAGAGAACGATGAGGATGAAGAAGAGGAGAAAAATAAAATGGAAGGAAAAAGGAAAGAAGGAAAAAGAAGAGAAAAGAAAAATTTATTAGAATTAAAAAATCTGAGACAGCAAAACCAAAAATAATTATTATAGAGTTTTCCAGCGAAGCAATAAGTTTTCTTCTGAATCTCGAATTCCGTCACTATTCCTTGCTTCTCCCTCACAACTTTCTTCTTCTCTACGAAACCGATCAATTTGTGTAAATTTTGAATCTATGGCCTAGGGTTGCAAATACGTATAATCCATTATTTTAAGGGATTCAGTTACTGCGCATTTCATTCACGCATGCACTTTGATATTGATAATCATTTAATTTAATTAAGATTAGGTTATTTACATTTAAAATCAATATTTAAGTATTTTAAATAAAAAACCAAATTTAAAGTTTAAATTTTTTTTTACATGTGGTTAAAATCAGTAACTTGTGTTTTTTAATGCGTCAAACAAAAAGTAAATAGATTTAATCAAATTTCATATTTTAAATTAGGAAAATTAAGGTTTTGAATCCTTTTACTTAAATTAATGTGTTTTATTTAATCTATTGAAAAACTAGAGTAGTTCTATTATAATTAAATAATCTTAGAATATAAAATGATAAAAATGTCCCTTCATATATTTGTATGATTTTAAACCTTTATACTTTTCTAATATTGTTTTTTTATTATTTTTACTTTAATTTTTATTTGAATTAGATGTAATGAAATTTTTTATATGATTTTATAATTTTTGTTTTATACTTTATTATTATGATAATAGTAATAATAATAATAGTTTTTATTTAAATATTTTTATGCTCAATAAGATTTTAAATTATGTTTTAAAAATAAAAACCCCTATCATTTAAAACTTTAATTTCACGTAGGAGAAGAAAAATTTATTATATAGAAGACATGATTACTTATCCAATCACGTTGACTATCACAGTAACAGTTTCTTTTTACGAATCTCACCTAATTAATTATAACACTGGATTTATACATATAATAATCAATAATGTATCTCTGTCCTATTATTTAGTTGTATTTTTTGGTCAACTATTTATATCCAATTATGTCTTCTTTATTTTGACCATCAAATAGACACGCGTTTTTTTAAACAGCAAATGGACCCAAGCTCACACCTTTTGTAAGTTGGGCTATCTGGGCCTATATGTTTGACACTTTCTAAGTTTATGTTGGGCTAATAGAGGCTTGCTACCTGCACCTCCAGTTTCTATCCACGTTTAATAGAAATATTGATTATTTAGTATTGAATGAATCAATGTAAGTGAGTTCTTAATAGTTAGTAGTTTTGGTTGAAGAGTTAGTGATTATAGATATCAATTTCACAAGTTCATTAATTATTGGTCTCAGCTTATATATTGGAGAGACAAAAAAAATTCATAGTTATTAAGATTTAAAAAAGGAGATTCTTAACGTTAAAAAATCCTTAAAATTTTGTGGACTAAGAGAGACTTATGAGTCTATTTTTTCAAATTTATCTTTCGATTTTTTTTTCAAAAATAATATTTGATAACTTTTTTTTCCAAAAAATAAATTTGTTCTCCAAATTCTTCGATAAAAAAATTTCAATTTTTTTCCACTAAAATTTGATTCGAGAAAAAAATTGATTTCCATAAAAATAAATTTCAAAAATTTTAAAAAAAAAAATTATAGATTAATAAAACATTGGGCCTAAAGCTCCCTCACTTAATCTTAAAAAAAATAATGAAATAATAGATCAGAATTTTAAAAAATTATTTTAATAAGGAGCCTAATATTAAAGAATTTAATAGATAATTTTTTAAGAGTGGCTTTAGACTTTGGCGTTTAATTGACGACTCTAAGTGCAAGTATCTTGAGTGTTGTAGTTAATAATTATTATTTTCTCTTTTTTAAAATAATTTTTGTATCGTATTTAATTATTTTACAGATAAAATTGATAAATAACAAAAAAAATTGTAATTTTATCAAATTATATTTATTAATTATTAATGTATTTTAATAACCATGAATATAAAGTGAAAAAATAATAAATGAAAAGTAGACATAGTATTAAATAATATGTACAATTGAAGAAGAAAAAAAACAATTAGATAATTATTATTAGACAGAAGAGTAATGAATTTTTTAACTGTGATTGAACTATTTGAAGCACATTTTATTAGATGAACTTGAATGCAGTTGTGGCCTATATTCAGCCAAGTATATAGCTTTATTAATTACCTTTGAGAAATAAAATGATTTAAATAGATTAGTGGTCCCAAAGTAACTTCATCATCATTTACCTCTAACTAAGCAGAATCATCCATAGACCACAAATGTAAAATGAAATTGAAAGCTTTTCATATACCTGTCTTGGAGGGGCCATAGTTAATCAATTTAGTTCAGAATGCCATTGACAGCTGCACAAATTTGCTGTGTTTGCTTTCTCTGGGTCCATATAATACATGACCACTCCTATTTCAAATTAAATGTGAACATATTTGTCATATTGAAATACTATTAGCTAATTAAAATTGTGTTATATGCAAAGTAAAATTTGAAAATTAAGACTTGAGATTAACTAGCTCTACAGTTCTTATCTCATAAATACTACTATTATATTATCTATAGAGCTTTTGTATTAAGTAATTAATTGTTTGATTGTCATGTGATAGGAGTATGAATTTCATGATCACATTTGTCCATATATAATGATAGGAACCAACCCTAGCAACAAACTCACCTATAGCATATTGCAACTCTGCCCTTGTCTTATTGACTGGTTTTGGCTTTAGTCTTATTGTAATAGTTTTGTAGATAAAATAACATTGTGCTAACCAATAGATTTTAAAAAAAATTAATTATTAAAGAGTAAATATCCAAATTGATTCTTAATATATCCCTTACATTATTAATATTTAAAATATCATTGAAATTACAAAATGTTAATGAAATTCGATCTTTTGTTTGAATCTGTTATCAAATGTATCATTAACATTATTAATTTAATTTAAAATTCATCTTTGATATTAGCAACATATTATCATTTTAGTCTTTTTAGATATCAACTTATGGACAAACATGATTAAAATTTTGCAATTTGAATGATTATTCTAAATATGGATAATGTAAAAATTAGATTTTTACCATCCTAAAATTTCAAAAATCAATTTGAATATGTATAGTATGGTCAAAACTTGGACAGCTGTAGAAATAAGAGGATTTGTCACATATTCATTCTCCATTTCATATGTAGATAGATGAAAAACGTGTAAGAGAAAATTGAATAGAGAAATTTTATTTCAGTGGTAGAGTGAGTTAAAAATTTCATATTATTTTTGAAAAATGAAGGTTAATTATATAAATAAGAATATCTATAAATTTAATACATTAAAATTTTGAGTTAAGATATAATATTCTAGACGGTTAAATGGTTGTTCTTTATTGGATTTAAATGATATTAGGCCTTCCCTTATAACCTAACATTTGAGAGCTTAGGAGGAGAGAGAAAAACAAAATTACATTGAGTAAGGGTTTTGAAAGCTTTTATAAATTCTTCAAATCCTTATTATAATACAATCAATATTAAATCTCAAAAAATATAAAAAAAAAAAAAAATTATCTATTTTTTTCTCTACTCTCATCCTCCAAAGCCCTCTTCTCCCCACCCCTACATACTCCCAAAAAGAGCATAAGAAAATCCAAAAAGGACCACCTGTAAAACTTAGGCAACTTTGGCTTTATTTAATGAAACTAATTATTTTTACAAAAAAAGGGGTCTTGGCTGCCGTCTTTACCAATTGAACCCTTTTTCCATTTCTCTTGTCTCTCCCCTCACTTCTATCTTCTTCAATAGCATCTTAAATATCCCCTAAAGAGGTGTATTACCTCCAAAAGCAAGAAGACTCATTAGAAGCTCTTTCAAGTTACTATCATATATTGTTGAAAAGTCAATTTTTTTATAAAGAAAATGAAGCAGCATGTATGCATCTCTTAATTTTCTGTGAATTAAGACTATAAACTATTTACATGACTCATTTGTCATCTCATCACACAAACACATATATTAACTCTTTGTTATTGTGTTATATTACTATGTATATAGTCCTTGATAATTTTGTCAATATTTTGGTTAGTTTTGCCATATATATGTCATATGTGTTTGTTTATCTTATCTAGAAACTTTTTGGATTTTAAGATTCACTTCAATATTGTTTTTTATGTTGCAGATTCTAGATTCTGGTTAAGCTCAAGTTTCTCGTAGAGGATTGCAAAATTTCAATGACTATATATGATTTGTTTGCCTGGCTCCCTGAATGCCAACTCAAAAAATTGTCAGAAAAATTGACAATCTTTTTATTTGGCATTAAGGGAGCCATGCAGGTGCTCAATCTCACATTTGATAAATTTTCCATCTTCAATACCAACAAGAGTAGACATGTTTTCCATCATATACATACATGCTTTTTATGATTTTATTTCTATTTTTATATATATATATAATAACAGTGCTAATCTTATAAATATTGTCTTTCACCATTTGAAGACATGTTTCTTTCCCTTCTTTTTTTTTTTTTTCTTCTTTATCTTTTGCACTATCTTTCCCTGCTACGCTTTCATTTTGTTATGTAATTACGGTGTGTTTAGGTAAATAAATTAATTAAGTGATTAATGAACAAAAATTTATTATATATAAGTTATTTTTTTGTCAAAGAGAAAATAAGAGTAATTTATTTTCATATATATATATATATATAACTGTTTTCATAAATTATTGTGACACAATAAATTTATTAAAAGAAATCATATATAACAATTTATGAGTTCTTTCAAATATTTCAAATATCACACAAGTGTTTATATTAGTAGATAAACTTTAATTTTTTTGATAATTAAATCAATTCGAAATCACTCTAATTTAATGTTGCTCTGTTAAAGAGCATATATAACCTGCAGGTCCATGTTTGATTGGAATTGGGGTGGGAAGACAATGCATTGATGGAGTTCATGGGGGCCTGGCTAGTGAAGGGAAATTGAGTAGTGATGAAAGAGTGGTTCAAGTACTGCAAATATTAATGACAAAGTGAGTGAATTATGTAGTTGTCAAATGCTACTAGACACTAGTACTACCATATAATTGTTACAATTAGTAGATAGTTATTATTAATGATTAGTTGAATGTTGGTTATATTAGCTACTTTAAGATTATTATATAAATGTATTTTATATTTATTGTAATTAACTTTTTCATTCTATTAATTTGTAATCATCTTTTTTATTAATTTATTTTTCTATCTTATAAACTCTACTCTATAGCTACTTTGTGGTATGTGTGGAGTCACAATTTTATTACTGTCAAATGCAAAATATTTAAATTTGACAGTTATTTTAAGATTGGGCAATACATCAATATTTAATTAAAGAAATAAAAAGAAATCGCTAGAAGGAGGGCTTGAACCTCCGACCTTGTGGTTAACAGCCACACGCTCTAACCATCTGAGCTATTCCAGCTGATGGTATTATTTTTCTAAGTACTACCATTATTGTTATGAGACAGTGTGTATGCAACCTGATCAGTTTTCCTATGTTTTTTTTTACTAAAATAAAAATACATCTATTATATCAAAATTTATTTGTCAATCTAAATTAAATAAACATAACAACAAGATATAAAATCAATTAATGTTGCATTAAAACAACGAATAAAATAATATTGCACTCAAACAACATAAATACAGAAAAATGCAAAATAAATAATTATATGTCAAAGTAAACTTATTTAAATGAAAACGAGAGAAAAATGATGACTATGAGTTATTCCAAACCAAAAAATAGCTCAAAACCTATAAGAAAAAAAAAAAAGAAAAAACTCAAAACCTATAAAAAAAAAAAAAAAAAAAAAAAAAAAAAAAAAAAAAAAAAAAAAAAAAAAAAAAAAAAAAAAAAAAAAAAAAAAAAAAAAAAAAAAAAAAAAAAAAAAAAAAAAAAAAAAAAAAAAAAAAAAAAAAAAAAAAAAAAAAAAAAAAAAAAAAAAAAAAAAAAACAAAAAAAAAAAAAAAAAAAAAAAAAAAAAAAAAAAGGAGTAGACAATTAGATTTTTACTTACGGTGCGTTTGGTTTAATTTTTAATGGAGGGGAGAGGAGAAGGGAAAAAAATAAAGACATGTTAAATTAAAAAAGAGAAGACAAAAAATTTGTATTTAATTCAATAAAAAAATATTTTAATTCAATAAAAAAATATTTTAAATAATTTTTAAATTATATTAACTTTATTTTCTTCAAATCCTCCAAAATAAAATAAGAACAAAAATAACTTTAAAATCTTAAAATTTCAACCAACACACTTTAAAAAAATACTTCCTCCCTACCCTCCAACCAACCCAATAGACTCTTTAGTATAGGGTGCTCTAAAATATATGATATATGATAGTTTTTAATTTAATATATCTTTTAATCTCTACAAAATTTCAACTTTACAATTTTAATTTTTGTAAAATAAAAATACCATTTTGAGTTTATGTAAAATTAGCATGCATACAGTTTTAGTCTATGCTATTAAGGCAATATATATTTCTTAATAAATTTTTTCATACGTATTTATGACATTATAAAAAGTTAATCAACAAAAAATGATTTTAAAAATCAATTTCTAGTCTTAGGTCCATATTTTTATTGCTTTTATTTTGATATTTTAACTTAAAATTTATATTTAATTCATCTAAAGTGAAAAAAATTTAAATTTTTGTAGATCATCTTTTTAAAATGTTCTAAACATAATTGTAAAAAACTATTTAAAAATAATAGTTTAAAAATGTATAGTTTTATTTCAGCATGAGCTAAAAGTAATATTAAGATAATTTTGTAGAAACTAAAAAATGTATTTTTATTTTATAGAGATTAATATTGAAAATTCAAAATTTTATATTTAAAAACATATTTAACATATTTTAATTTAATATATTCTTTTTACCGTGTTTATATTTAATATTATGTTCGAGACATTGATGTTTGTATTTAATATATATCCCACACATTGATGACTTGGTATGTTTGTTACATGCACGACTTGACTTACGACTTACTTTAGCTTTGCTCAATAATTTGATACTTATAGAATGTTCAACATATAAATGAAGTTCATAAGAATTTAATCTCTGAAAACATGAAGGTATATAGATGCAATTACATCACTTTTTTCCCTTTTTACTTTTAATATAAATAAGAATCACTTACTCTGTTTTGGTACTCTAAATTAGTAACTGACCCTTTTCAATGCAATGATTTTGTTTGGTTTGCAGCAAAAGATTGTATCTTTTATTTTTGTTGTTCTTTATGTGTAGTTATCCAATCACGAGGACTATCAACGCACATTTCAACACATCCTTTTGTATGGATTGAAATTCACATTGTGTCACTAACTTGTGTAGATTTTATTTACGTTTGTAAAATCCTTATTTTTAACTCATATAAGATAATATATTAAAAAATGTATGTGAATGAATGTTTTGTTAGTATTATTTAAATAAAAAGAGTGAACTAGAGTGAAATGAAATATTGATCAAATTTATTGTTTAAATATGTTATGATGGAATAATAAATTAAATTTAGATGAAAATTAAAATAAATAATGAAGAAAAAAAATAGAAGAGATGTCACAACTTTCGTAAAAAAAAAAAAAGAGAGATTTTAGTACTTCCATTCATTTATAATTTTTTTAAAGATCTAAAAAATGAAATATTGTGTCATTTTATACTTATTAAATGACTTACATGTGAAAGTTTATCGTTAACTATATTTAATCTAATAGATTATTTAAATGGTGTTTGATGTGTGAATCACGCATTTGGTACTTCACCCAGAACATAAATATCTTATCAAGTTTAAATATTTAAATATTTAAGAAAGGAGAAGGTATAAAGTAGGATGAAACATCATCCAAATTCTCTCTAGGACATTTCTCTGTCTTTCCATGTTTTCTTTGAACTTCTTTATCCATTGTAATGCCATCTCATTCATATTGCACATATTTGTTTAGGATGCGATTATCTGAAAGATTTTTCTCCCTTTTTTATAATGTCTTATCCTGCATGTACTCGTTTATTTTTTTTAATAAATTTAAAAAAGATTTAAATATGTTTTGGTCTTTGCAATTATAATATTTTTTTTATTTTGATCTTCGTAAGTTTGTTTGTTTGATTTATATTCATACAAATTTAGTTTCATTTTAAAATAGTTCTTCCGTCAAATTTCTGTTACAAAAACACTAACATCGTTAATATGTTTTTGATCCCACCAAGTGTTTGTGAGAATGCATAACAGAAGTCCTCATCCTCATTCAACACAACAACAACAACAATTTGAAGTACCTTGCAATTGAGTTTTGTGTCTCACCTCAAGAGTTCCATACCTTTCTCTTTTTGATTAGCATGAAAACTTCACCTAGAGTTTTATTTCTTTTGAGAATTATTGTCACTTCTAGTAGTTTATCTATTGTTGTTGACAATATTTCAAAATGGAATCCATGGCTCTAGGAACCATATTCAAAATCATGGAGTCACCTTGGGAGAATGTCACTAACTAAGAAAGCTCACAAATCTTTTAAATGTAAACAAAATCTATGTAGGTCACAATAAGATATTTTTATTTTCCAGATTCAAATTAACATTATCCTTTGTTGAAAAAACTATTTTTTTTTTTGTAAAACAAAAATATTCTTCTTTATAGGGTTTCAATTTTATCTTCCTAGATGAATGAAATAAAAACCTCATTTTTTTTCAACTTTTTTTTCCACATTGTGTATATATCTTCCCTTTTCAATTTTTTTTCACAATCCATAAAAATAAAAAAGGAAAAAATAAAGTGGTCATAATTAAGAGAAAATTAATTATATTTTCAATAGCATTAATGTGTTCTCTTTGCATTACTTGTCATTTTACATCAAAACAAAATGACTTCAGATCATTCATCATATTAACATCATCTAAAAAAATCAAATTTGATGTGTGTCATGTCACATTCTTGCATTTGTCACAAATTCACTCTTAAAAAGAGTCCAAACCAAATGCATATTTAAATCATGATACTCATTTCCGAAAAAAAAAATAGTCTCACATGGAGATCTATCATTCATATTTGCATATAGTATATTGTATCAATATACTATTTGTATCAATATACTATTATGACATTCTTATGCATGTACAAAAATTTCAAAATATTATTGTGGGCCAAATTTTAATTTTTCGATTCTTTTTGTGAAATACAAAATTTACTAATAAATTGCCCATAAAAATTCATTGTTATTTTCATCCATGCATCACATTTCAAGTTAAAAAATCAAAAAATAAAGAAATCATCTTCATATGGACAAAAGTGCATAATTTTTAATTTCATATTGAAAGAATTGATCATTTCACATAATACACTCAAAATTAGTCTCACATGAAGGTCTAAGTGACATTAACATAAAATTCACATTGCATATGTTGTTACACTACTATATAATTTTAACAATCCTAATAGTATAAGAAAAGCTAATTGTAAATAGCCAAAAATTAAAAAAAAAATAAAAAAAAAATTAGCATGCACTGCTTATTAAAAATTGAAGAAAAACCAATGATTCATCCTTTTGAGTGTATTATGTGATTCATCCAATTATTCATTTAGCATGTTAACATATTATTTTCATTTGCATTTGAATTTGAAATAATGTTAATCATCTAAAAAAAAGTTAAATATTTAAACAGATAGTCTCATGCTTATGAAACATTGCTACACATTTGCATCCTAATTTTACATCATCATATTTTCATTCATGCAGACATTTTTTTTCCTGTCTAACGAGGGGCAAAAAATAAAAAATTAAGATTAATGTTGCATTCATGTAAAGTTTTTTTTTTCACGAGTGGTGTGTGTTCTTGAAATGATGCTTATTTGCAACAAAACAAATGTTAAACTGGTCACTGTTCTTTGAAAAATAAGATTTGTCAAATTATAAATGAACTCAAAATCAATTGAGACTCTTGAGAGCATACTTCATAGTCTTTTGTTGACAAAAAACATCTAAATATAATGGTCAAACTTGTTAACTTATGATTGACACAATTAAAAAAAAAATCCAAGTAAAAAACTAATGTTATCTTTCTTTGAACCATTCATTTAATGAACATGCATGTAATGTGTTTCTACTCTTTCATGACCCCGTTAATGTCCTCGTCTATACACATTTCTTCATTATTCTTTCCTTTTCGATCTTGCCTCAATCTCTTCAAAAATATTGGTCTCATACATTGAATTTGAAAGGAATACCTAATTGATTTCAATTAATCAAATCTCAAAAGTAATACTTTGAAAGTTCAAAGTTGGTGCAAGTCCTTTTAAAAAAAATTGAATAAAGAAAAAGTCCGTTAGGATTGAAAATCTGTAGTGACGTCCTAAGCAAAAGTTAGGGAAAAAAAATTTTGAATAGACCTGTCAAGTTTTGTCCTGATATTTTTTTTTTAAAAAAAATAAACAATCATGGTTTAAAATGAATCTTACAATTTGTCTTTCAACATCCAAAAACAGAAACTAAAAACTTATCCCTTGCTTTCCCCTTTTGAGCCAAAAAAGTGAGACTTTTTTTTCCTTTTCAAATATCCAAGACAAATATCACTTCTATATTAGGAGTTTATTTGATATCTCGTCACCTTTGTATTGCTTATGATATACAAAAAAATAGAACTAAAATAGTCTATCAGTCAAAGTTTGTAGATAAAGGAGATTGAAAAAATAAAAATAAAAATAAAAGAAAACATGAAAGTAAGTGCAATACAAATTTTGGATTGATATCCTATGAGGTAAGTCTTTGATCTAAAAAAATCATTGTCTTAATTGACGTTGGGATAATTATTTGAGTTTGATACATCATTTTTTTTCCCTTCAAAATTCTCTTAGTCATTCACCACATTACATGTCTAAAAGGTCTATTTTGATAAATGATTGATTGTTCATTATCTGAATTTTTTAATTTTAGGACAAATTACAAATCTCGTTTGCATTATGCTAAAATAATCCTTAAGGACTTGCACGCTCATAATTCTTTCAAACAAAGAGAACACTTTGACAAAATAGTGGAGATCATCAACAAGATCAAATTCTTTGTACATAAACAAATGATGATTATCATACTTATCAACGAGGGAAATCTTTCAAATGATGGACCAAAATTGAGGTATTCAATATTAAACAGAGATAATACTCCTACCCTTCATTCATATTCATATATTCTATAAAACAATTGCTCATTCATTCAACTCATTCTCTCAACACTCATTTCTTACACACACACAAAATTTCTCCCCAAACAAGGTCATTGCATCCTCTTGTTCTAAAAAATGAACAATGATATCAAACAAAAAGCTAAAGATTTGGTGTGTATCTTGAGTTTTTGCATGAGTAGATACAATCATAGAGTGTAGATCCATGCATCTTGCGTTAATCATGTATCCATCATTCTAGCATCATATCATGCATTTCACCTCATGCATCGTGGCATAACTTAACATAATTCATGCATCTTGCATCATGCTCATGTTTAAAGGTCTCGCAATCTTCTAATTATATGGCATGTCGCATGCTTGCACCAAGCACAACGCTCGAATGACACACAAATTATTGTCCAAATACCACTCAATCCCTAAAAATTCGCACAAATTGACTAATAGACAATCTACTTAGTGATTAAAATAAGATTTGATCATATGAGAGTAACCTTCAAGATGTACATCTTGTTTGGTTATGACTAATACTTTGTTTCAGTTATGGTAGCTTATTGAATGTATATTTTGTCTGGTTATCACAAGCAAAATTTATGGATAAATTTAGTTGTGGCAACAAATACTAGTCTTATATTTCTAGGACATGAGTTATGACATCTTAAATATCCTATAAAATCTGAAAAGGTCTAATTTTCATTGGCAACTCAAACACTAAATCCAATATTTCATTGGCACCTTAGAGTCAAATGTTCATTGGCACTCCAAATCCAAACATAGGCACCTTAAAGTCCAATCTTCATTAGCACTCCAAAGCTCAATATTATTGGCAAAACAAAAAGGTCTGATTTTCATTGGCGACTCAAACACTAAGTCCAATCTTCATTGGCACCTCAAAGTTCAATCTCCATTAACACTCGAAAGCCCAACATAGGCACCTTAAAGTCCAATCTCCGTTGGCATTCCAAAGCCCAATACTATTGGCAAACAAAAAGGTCCATTTTTCATTGGCATCTTAAACATTAAGCTCAATCTTTATTGACACCTCAAAGTACAATGTTCATTGGCCCTTCAAACCCCAACATGGACACCTCAAAGTTCAATCTCCATTAGCACTCCAAATCCCATTATCCATTAACAAACAAAAAGTCAAATCTTCATTGACATCTTAAATAGTAATCTCAATCTTCATTGGAACATCAAAGACCAAAGTTCATTGGCACCCCAAAGCCCAATATTTATTGACAAATAAAAAGTCAAATTTTCATTGGCAACAACAACACAAAGTCTAATATTCATTAGCAAACACATAAAAAATGTCCAATTTTCATCGACATCTGAATCCCAAAGTCCAATATTCTTTGACGCCCCCTTAAACTCAATCTTTTTTGGATCTTTAAGCCCAATATCCACTAAAATCCACAACCATCGTTAGTTGGTAGCTTAGAATGCTTTGATACACCAAAACCAAATATCCATTGGCATCCAAACATGTACCTTTTACAATCCAACGCCTAAGATCTACAAGGCACCTCTAATCCCAAAGCCCAATATTTCATTGTCAAACTAAAAGTCCAATTTTCATTAGCACTTCAAATGAAGAGTCCAATCATAATTGACACCTCAAACACCCAACACCAAAGATCTACAAAACACCACATAAGCCCAATATATGTTGGCATCCAAAAGCTCAATGTTTATTGGCAATCCAAAGCCAAACTTTTATTGGCACTACAACCCAATTTTCACTATCCATCGGCACTACAAAAGTTCAGGATTCACCAGCAAACCAAAAATTTCAATATCTATTGGCATCCAAATCTCATTACGTACTATGTAATGATCATTTACATGTTTATCGATCTACGCATCAATGACCAATCCGAAGATGATCATCTACATTTTTGTCGATCTACGCACCAGTAACCAATCTGGAGACGATCATTTATATTTTTGTCAATCTACGCATCAGTAACCAAACTGAAGACGATCATTTACCTTCTCATCGATCTACACATCGACAACCAATCCAAAGACTATCATTTATATTTTTGTCGATCTACGCATCGGTAACCAAACCAAAGACGATCATTTACTTTCTCGTCGATCTACGCACCAGTAACCAATCTGAAGACGACCACTTCCATTTTTGTTGATCTACGCATCGATAACCAATCCGAATACGATCGTTCATATTTTTGTCGATCTACACGTCAGTAACCAATCTGACGACGATTATCTATATTTTCGTCGATCTACGTACCAGTAATCAATCTCGAGACGATCATTTATATTTTTGCTGATCTACGCATTAGTAACCAGTCTGAAGACGATCATTTCTATTCCTGTCGACCTACACGTCAGTAACCAACTCGAAGACGATCATTTTCATTCATATTGATATACGCACCAACAATAAATCTAAAGACGATAAATTCCATTAATAATTCGGTAACCAATATGAAAATAATAATTTTCATTTTTATTGATTTACGCACCAACAATAAATCTGAAGACAATAATTTCCATTCATAATTCGGTGAATAATCCGCTTTCGCATTAGCAATTTATCAATTTTCACATTATACTCGTCTTTGCATTATTCTCATAGTTTTTAATTTTCTTACGCCTACATTGTATTTGTTTTCTCATTTTACAACTTTCACATTCACAATTTAACAAACAAAATTTGGATCCTTATATTTACTTATCTTTTATAAGGATAATATGAAAACATCGTTATTCATATTTTCTAGTAAATATAATTAAATAAGGGCAACTGTAGTATCCTAATTTTTTCCGGTCATTTAAAAAAAATCAAAAAATAATAAGTCATAATAATGTGTTTAATTTTATATATTTACAGTTATATTTTATTGTACTACAAAATTTATAAAAAACAAATCAAAATTAATCTCATAAATCTATTTCAATAATTGAGCTCACGTTCTCATTGGTGTTTTAACCAAGTGTCTAATTTACATCATAAAAATATAAAAAATAAATAAAAATTAATAATAACTAACAAACAAATTAATACTACTTTTTTTTTTTGTAGAAATAGTACAATTCCCCCTCCTCCACATTTTAAGTTTCAATGTTTTCCTTCTTTTGAATCTTCACCAACTTTGCACTCCATCAAAAAGTAGAAGTCTCATCTTCACCAACTTTGCACTCCACCAAAAAGTAGAAGTTTCATCTTCACTTGTCACTTGATAATTTATACAAAACAATAGAAAAATCGAAACTCAATTTATCTCGTTGACGTAACGATTCATCCATGTAGCCTATAATTGAGAATCAAAAATTCAAATGGGAGAGTTTTATTTTCCTAAAAAATTAGAATAGAGAAAATAAATTTCTTCTTTGCTTCTAAGATCAACAAAGAAAACCACCGTATTCTTAAAATGTAGAGAGTTAGATAGAGCATGAGCCACACATCACAACCTTCATCATCCTTTGCAAATCCCTTAGAAAACCATCATCAAATTGACCTCCGCAAATCATTCACAATAAATAAATATTAGATTAATTAAATGTGATATTTTTTAAATATTTGAGTTGTTAAGACACAAGTTGTACCACTTGGTGGCTTTAAAACTCAATTTTAAAACTGAAAATACATATTAACTAGATGAGACATCTTTGTACTCATTCAATTTTTGAGACATGAGTTGTACAACTTGATAGTCTTAAAACTCACTTTTTTCTTCAAAATAATTATTCAAATAAATCAAACTTTTTTTTCGTCAAAACAACTCTTTTTTTTTTATCAACATCAAAACACAATTTCTTTAAAAACAATCAACACATCTGCATTTTCTACCTAAGAACTACGTAGCTTTGATTTCTCTATCGCACCGAGGATGCGTAGGAGCAAGATCACACTCTTGTCATGCACATTAATAAAAAATATCTCTTTTTTTTCTTTCTCTTTTTTTAAGCACACATTTATTTTTAAAAACAATTGATATTCATATTTAATAATAAGGATAAATAATTATATTTAAGTTAATATTAATTTTTCCCAATTAATTATAGGTAACCTTTTTTTAACGGGGATATCGTAAGGCGCTAATATCTTCCCTATGCATGATCGACTCTCGAACTCAAAATTTGATTTCAAATACCGTATTTTTTTTAAGGGGTTCCCAATATTTTCCCTATTTTAAAATAAATTTTGGTGGCGACTTCATTGAATTCGTGAAACACTCAAAATTTTAGACCTCGACATATAATATAATTTTTTTTAAACACAAATTTGAGTTTAACTCATTAACTACTTTAAGTAGTTCAATTATTAAATAAAAAAAAGGTCATTAGTTACATATTTAATATAGTTATAAAATTATTGTACTAAAAAAAACATAGTTATGAAATGATCGAAAGATATAGAAATCATTAACTACTTTAAGTAGTTCAATTATTAAATAAAAAAAAGTCATTAGTTACATATTTAATATAGTTATAAAATTATTGTACTAAAAACAACATAGTTATGAAATGATCGAAAGATATAGAAATCTTATTAGCCACTAAAAGTAATTTATTAAACACTACAATACAAATCATTTAAAAATTTACTTAAAGAGACAAAGTATGATCTGATCAATGATTAATTTTTTTTATCCAGTTGGTTCATTAAACAGTGAATTAAAATATAATATTATAGCTTATATCATATCACATGATCATCAAGTGTACCCTTAAAATCAAACCCTTAGGATATATATTTTCCAATCTCTAGGGTCGGCCCAACACTTGGAGACCTAAAGTAAATTTTAAGACAAGATATTGATTAAAGAAAAGGTCTTTTTAATACTAACAAATAACAATAATATTCTACTATAATTTTATTTAAATTATACATTTCTTGTTTAATGAGATGTAGAGTATTTTATTTATTATACTAAAATATTTTTAAATTTTTTAAAACCTAAACATACATAAAAATAAATAATTTTTCGGAATAAAATAAAAATAAAACGCTAGAAGGAGGGCTTGAACCTCCGACCTTGTAGTTAACAGCCACACGCTCTAACCATCTGAGCTATTCCAGCTGATGATATTAATTTGCTAAATTAGTTTCTTTATTTAATAGTATTATGAGGTAGTATGTATGAGAGCTTCCTATGAATTTTCTTTTAAAAAAATAAAAATACATCTATTAGATCGAAATTGATTTATCAATTTTAACTAAAAAAATATAACAAAAAAATGGAAAATCAATCAACATTATACTAAAACGATGAATAAAATAACGTTGCACTCAAACAACACAAACATCAAAAAAGCAAAAGAAATAATTATATGTCAAAATAACTTATTTAAATGAAAATGTGAGAAAAATCATGCCGATGACTTATTCTAAAGCAAAAAATAGTTCAAAATCTAAAAGAGAGAGAAATAAAAAAAGAGTAGACAATTAAATTTTTACTTATAGTACGTTTGATTTAAGTAAAGTGAAGGGATATGAGGGATTTTAACAGAGGAGATACGAGAAGAAGAATAAATATAGACATGTTAGATTGAAAAGATAAGACAAAAGAAATTTGTATTTAGTTCAATAAAAAAAAAATTAAATAATTTTTAAATTATATTAACTTTATTTTCTTCAAATCTTTCAAAATAAAAGAAGAACAAAAATAGTTGTAGCATAATGTGCTCTAAAATATATGAAAGTTTTTAATTTTATTTGGATTAAATATATTATTAATCTTTATAAAATTTCAACCTTACAATTTTAGTTTTTGTAAAATGAAAATACCATTTTGAGTTTATGTAAAATTAGTATACATACAGTTTTAGTCTATGCTATTAAGGCAATATATATTTTTTAATAAATTTTTTCATACGTATTTATGACATTATAAAAAGCTAATCAACAAAAAAAAAATGATTTCAAAAATCTATTTCTAGTCTTAGGTCCATATTTTATTGTTTTTATTTTGATACTTTAACTTAAAAATTTATATTTAACTCATCTAAAGTTAAAAAAATTTAAATTTTTGTGGATTATCTTTTTAAAATGTTCTAAACATAATTACAAAAAACTATTTAAAAAATTTAAAGTCAAAGGACAATTAAACATGTTTTATTTCAGCATGAGTTAAAAGTAATATTAAGATAATTTTGTAGAAACTAAAAAATACATTTTTATTTGATAGAGATTAATATTGAAAATTCAAAATTTTATATTTAAAAACATATTTAACATATTTTAATTTAATATATTCTTTTTACCGTGTTTATATTTAATATTATGTTCCAGAAATTTCCGATGTTATGTATTTAATATATGTCCCACACATTGTTTGTTACATGCACGACTTTGACTTACGACTTACTTTAGCTTTGCTTCAATAAATTGATACTTATAAAATGTTCAACATGGAAATGAAGTTCATAAGAATTTAATCTCTGAAAACATGAAGGTATATAGATGCAATTACATCACTTTTTTCCCTTTTCATTTTTAATATAAATAAGAATCACTTGCTCTGTTTCGGTACACTAAATTAGTAACTGACCCTTTTCAATGCAATGATTTTGTTTGGTTTTGCAGCAAAAGATTGTGATGAAGGTTTACATGAACTGTCAAAAGTGTCGCACCAAAGCGTTCAAGGTTGTAGCTTCAACATACGGTTCGTGACTAACGATATTTTCTTTTTTAATTTCTTTTTTTTGTTGGTAGATTCTTTCTTAATTTCTTTCAAATAACTTCTTAAAAATATAAAATTAGCAATCAAAACTGATGAATGAGTAAATAAATATAATTACTAAATTATGTGAGCAATTATTAGGGACGAATTTCATTTTTTTTCGTTAATCTAACATTTTCTAACCTATGTTGATTTATTTTACTAAAGTTTTGCAATTGATTAAATGTAGGTGTGAATTTTGTTGGGTTAGAGGGAGAAGAGAAAGACAAGTTGGTAGTTATTGGAGAGGGTGTAGATGCTGTCAAGTTAATTAAATGGTTGAGGAAAAAAGTTGGACAAACTAATATTTTAAGGTTAACCGAAGTTAAAGACGGTTGAAAAATTGAAAAAAAACATATTTTTTTTGTATCTTTTATTTTTGTTGTTTCGACACATCTTTTTGTATGGGTTTGAAATTCCCATTATGTCACTAAATTGTGTAGATTCTATATACGTTTGTGAAATAATAAATTTTAACTCATATAAAAGAATATTTTTTTTAAAAAAAAATATTCATGAATGTGTTGTTAATATTATTTAAATAAAAAGAGTGCACTAGAGTGAAATGAAATATTGATTAAATTTATTGTTTAAATATTTTATGATGAATAACAAATTAAATTTAGATAAAAATAAAAATAAATAATGAAAGGAAATAAAAGAGATATCACAACTACTTCTGTAGTAAAAAAAAAAAAGATTTCACTACTTTTCATTTATTTATAGTTTTTTTTTAAGATCTCAAGAATGAACTATTATGTCATTTTATACTTATTAAATTGTTGAAATTCAATTATGAGTGGTTATGATGAAATATTTGATATATAAGGAGAATAACTCATAAACCTAATGCTTTAAGGTTTTGGGTTGAGATGTGGTATCACTTAGATCAAATTTAGTGGTGGGAACTCATAATTGAGGGAGAGATTTGTTCTCAATTATGAGTAATTAGTCCCACATTGACTATGACTCCCCAACATAAATAACTTACATGTGAAATTTTATTATTAATTATATTTAATATAGATTTAATTATAATTTTGGTTATCATATTTTAGTTGAATTACAAAAATAGTCATCACATTTTATTTTTCTTCAGTTTTGATCATCCAAACAAATTTTTAGTCTAAATCTTGATGAAGTGTCATTTTTTGCGTTTATTTAAGCCACATCATGCTTCAAGATCTCGTGGTGCAACAATTATACATGAGAACTATGATCATAAATTGTGTGGTGTGTCTTAAAAAATGACATTTTATCAAATTTTAAATTAAAAATATGTTTGGAGACCAAAATTGAAGAGAAAAAAGATGAATAACTATTTTCGTAATTTAACTAAAATAAATTAATCAAAACTATAACTAAGTTTTTTAATCTAATAGATTATTTGAATGGTGTTTCATGTGTGAATTATGTATTTAATACTTCACCCAAAAATGAAACAATCATTACTCTCGAGTACTCTATCTATATGTTTTTATTATTTGACAAATAAAAAATTCACATATATATTAAAATCGTAAAAAGTGCATTTAAATTTTTTATTTAATATTTTTTTATATTTTAATCTTTAATGTATATAAAATATAAATTTAATATAATTATTTTATTATTGTATAATGATTACTTTTTTTATTGTAATAAATTAATTTTAAATTTATTATTTTATATAAATATTAAAAAAAATGTGTGAGAAAAATAAATTTGACCCCATCGAAAGAGAAAGAATATAAATTTTTTATATAAAACTTATTATTATTATTTTCTCATATTTCTTTTATCATCCTTTTCTCTAATTTATACTACTTTAACCTAGTGTGTTAAACAAAACAATGACTTAAAAAATATAATTTATTTTAAAAGTAATTTAAATAATATTTTTTTACAATAATATTTTAATTTATTTAAGTTAATCTTAGGATTTTATTGTGGATTTAGTAAGCAAAAATTTACCTTGAAATTTTATTGCAAATTAATTCATGAATAAGAGACTAAGTTACTTTAGGATATTTCTGTAGATTTAAGTGATCTTAGGACTTTGCTACAAAAAATTAATAAGAAATTATGTTGCATTGAAATGTTGCTGTAGATTATTACGACGAACAATATTCGTAACTAAATCCATAACAAAACAAACAAACAAAATTGCTAAGATGTTTTCTACAAAATCTTAATCCATCGGTCGAAAATTTTCTTCTGTGAAGCAAATCTGCAAAAAAAATTCTAAAGAGATTGCCACATAAATTTTCCATAGGTAAACGACATATTCCTATAGTAGTGTGATTTAAAAGTAACTCTTTCAAAATCGGAATTTTTTTAAAGTTGGTTTAAAATTAAAAGTAATTTTTGAAACAATTGAAGTCACATCCGATTTAAAAAGTCATTTTTCTATTAAATAGTCAAATCTTCAATAAAATAATATAAAATCATATAATTGATTACATAGTCAAATCTCATTTTTCTTTTACCAAATCATATATTACTATTTATTTATTCTATCTAAAATAAAATTAATTACATTATGTATTTTAAGAAAAAATCGTTGATTATATTTAATTTAAACAATCTCAATAAAAAAATTAAATCTAATAAATTGGTTTTTGTTCGAAATACAAAAGAATTATTGGGATTTTAGAGAAATTGACATTAATTGGGAGGGAACTAATTACTATCTGCTTATTTTTCATTACAACAAAATTAAGATATTTTACTCCAAATGCAGGCATTACAATCATTTACATCTTATAATATTTGTAAGTTTTGTAACATTGGTAACCATTATACTATTTTATGATATTAATTTGGATTTATTTAATATCCCGATTATTAAGAGTGTATTATTAAGGAAAAATTTAATTTGCAAATTATACTCTTAACTTTATTTTTTACAAAATAGTAAGGAACTTTTTTTTATTTAAAAATAAAACTATTTTTGGAAAAGGATAAAGATCAAAATAACTTATAAATCATTTGAAATTTCTCTCATCCCTCTTGTCTTTTAAATCAAATATATTTTTATTCCTTTTTCCTCTAATCCTTCATAAAAATCTTTTCTATCACTTCTCCCTCAGATGATATAGGTGATGGCATTTCTTGGATTTTCTCTCTCTATTATATATCCCTTTTTAAAACTTTTTTATTTAAGATACTCTACTTTAAAACTAATATATTAAATTTTGTTTTTTTCTCTTTCAACAGGTTGCAACTTAAGGATGTGATCATGTAAAATATTTTTCTTCTTTTTTTAGAAAGTCTCATCCTAGAAATGCCACCGTGTACTCGTTTATTTTTTGTTTTTGTTTCCTTAAACAAATTTAAAAAATATGTTAAAATAATACATAAAATATAATAAAAAAATTTGTTATAATATATTAATGGAATCCAACAAAATACATTAAATAAAAAAAAAATATATCAAATTAATGTAATTGAGTAGATGTGCCAACAATGTTTTTTATTATGATTAATGACCGGACATAACTCGTACTTTCTTAGTACTCTTTATATGGTGTCTATTTTTGTTCATTGGGCTTATTCTTTGGATGACATTTTTAGACTATCCATATGAGGATTGTGACATACCTCATATTTCAAGGTAGATTTTATTGGATATAGGTTTGAACCTTTCAAGGTAGATTTTTATTGGATATAGGTTTGAACCTTTCCTTTATTGGATATAGGTTTGAACCTTTCAAGGTGGATTTTTATTATTATTTCCACCTTGCACACGTCATGTATAAGTGACCAATAATCATATTTTATTATGCTAGAACATGCTGCTATGTCACGTGAACAAGATATATGTATAACTTGATATTTCTCACAATTATACCACTTTTTAGGAAGATTAAACTAAAATGACCAATTGATCGCCCTTCTATTGAGTTTACCATCTTGTGGGCTATGAAAGTATGGTTGCTCCGATCAAAACCATCGACATTATGACTTTTAATTTACGTATTTCTGGTTTTATAAAATTTATGCATTTTTCTATGTATATATGACCATAAGCTAAAATTGTTGTTTGTAG
>NC_021160.2:6617632-6640834 GCF_000331145.2 Cicer arietinum | reverse complement strand
GAAAGAGTGCCCCCAACTTATAATAAGTTGCTTAGACGAAAGCAGTGGTGAGAAGGTTGTGTGTGTCTTTTAACACTCCATTGATGTGTCTTAATAAGTAATTTACACTTTGTGAGCATTACAATTTAATTTTTTTTTCTAAATAAAAAACATCTACCTCATATATATATATTGTTTAATAATTGCCCATATATTGTTAGATTTTTCATAATTTAAGTAGTATTTTTTCTATTCATATTATTATTGTTATAATGTGAGATTTAAATTTTAAAATATATTATGAAATAATTTTGACTTATAAAACAATTTGGTTAAATTCCAATATAGACAAACAATAAAAAAATCATATCAATCTACTTTATAAAATAAGAATTTAATAAGAAAAAATATTTTACATAAAATATTATTATTTATTTTAAAAATGTCTCAAATAATATTTTGTTTTAAATCTCAAGACAACTTAATAACATTAAACCTACTTTTACGAGTTTACTTTCCTCTCAAAACGTTGGATCAATCTCATGCATAATTTATCATTATTTATCGTGAGTTTATGTCCACTTGTATATATCCTTTTAATTAACAAGTGGTCTAAAGGTCCTTTACTAATATGTTAGACCCTTTTCACAATCTATAATCAATTATAAACTTAAGACAAAATTAATATAAGATTCCAATAGAAACTTAAGATATAAAATCTATGTTTTGAAGAGTTTTATTTGTTTGTAGAAATTGCATACAAATTAGTGACACTATACCCTTTTACATATTTCACATTACAAGTTGTATGTTTTGCTATTATGTGATCATCAATAAAGCAAACACATTAATCATCTCAGTGATGTATGATGGCAGCATAAATAATTATTTTACAATGATTAATTAGTAGGCAATGATTCTACAGAGGAAATTTAATTTATTTATTTGGAGTTATATGGTTAATCATCATTTCTAGTGAGTATAAAAATATATGATGGAGTGAATAAAGTAGTTTGGATTCTAGGGCCATAGATATCTTGAGCATTCTTGAATCTTTGAGAAATTATATAGTCATGGGTGCAATGTTGATGCAAAAGCAGATTAGAAGTGATAAGCATGTGACACAATTGCTTTTCAATCTCTTTTTGTTCACTCTTTTATGGTGGCAAACATAGCTACTAAAAGAATAAGTATTGAATAAGCTTTCCTATGACTAAATATATTCTATATACCAATCAGCCCAATGAATGTATAGATTCCCTCAAAGTGATAAGAAAGATATAAAGTGAGAAAATATAAGATGTCTCTAATTGAGGAATCACCAATAGCATTTGTTTGAATTAAGAATTTTCCATAATTTTGCTTAGAAATGTTGACTTTTAGTAAAGAAATTTATCTGAAATACTACTAGCAAAATGCTTTTATTCCCTTCCTTTATGTGTGTAGGTTGAGAATATTAATGTGAAGGGATTACATATTGACCTTGGAAAATGATAAATTTCATTTTACATTTATTCTAAAGCTTGCAAAGTGTATTATTTATTGAAAATCTTAAAAGTTGTTTCTATACGATAGCAAAACACAATTATTACAAACTTTTTCTCTTTTAACTTATTGAGTAATTGTTCAGTCGAGTATAACTATGTAACATAATATTTGGAATTTGAAGATAATCCTTTAAATAAAACTATTACATTTCATAGAATTCAATCAAACTATATTTTCTCACACTCACATATCTAGATTAAACACATAAAAATTTCCTATATTATCTCTCTTGAGTGACCAGAGTCCATAAATAAACACATTGGACAAAGAAAAACCATATATAAGTATTTTCATTTATATGGTTCAAACATGTAAGACTTCTAACTTACACTTGACACCAACAAATTTTTTTTCAAGTGTGAATTCATCTATTCATATCAAACATGCATTTTTTCATCCACATTGCAAAGTCGCTGATGGTACATCAACGCACTACTATTGTTGTGAATATTTTTGATATAAGAAGTTGGTCACATTAAACAGTTGACTTTTATACTTCTATTGGATCACGAGGGGCCTGGAAGATATATATCACATTTGACCGGGAAAATCCACATTCTTTTATATCAATTCTTACATTAAATATAAATCTGCTATATATCTCACATCTATCTCTTCTCACATTCATTCTCATTTCATTTTCTCTTCTAATTTACTTAACATGTTTGGTTTCACAGTAGGATTAACAAAATCACGATGGCTTATCGTGATTTTATTACTTCAACCGTGAAAACAAACATAAACTTATTACAACCAATCACAACATTATACGAGTGTACAAAACTCAACCGATTCCATTAACTCATCTTGACTCGTATGATTCTAATCGGGTCTAACCCTAACCCAAAAGAAAATAGAGACAAAAATGAAATACAAGACATAAACCAAACTAAAATAAGGACGAATCTGAGTTATCCATCACATCCCAAAGTTTTAAACGAAACAAAGTATTATTTTTTACTCATGAACTTTACATTTTTACTCACAATTCAGATATCTTAAAAAAAACTACTTTATTGAGAGTCATAAGTTTATTCCTCAACTAAATTATTATTTTCACATTAAAATATTTGTGTATTACTATTTATATGATGATTTGTCTTGAAACATATCTGGTCTCGTCCTTATGAAACTCATTTGTACAACCCTACAGTTGCTGTTGCACTTGAAGTGTTAGGATATTTTAGTAAATTGAGAGGCATCCCGCTTAATAATAGCCTTTGAGTCCTCAGCATTTATCATCGCTGCACTTCATTGCACACTTCACCTTTACTCAATTCAATTCTGTTTCTCTATGTCACACTCACATTACTTCCAAATCCAACCACTTTGAAATAGATATTTGCAAAATCTCTCTTTCTTATTACAACCATTTCCCCTATGTTGCAACCTAGATTTACTACTATCCTTCTTTTTTCATGTTTTCTATGTTGTTGGGTTTTGCTTCCTATGGCAGAATCAGCCATAGGTGTCAACTGGGGCACCATTTCTTCACACAGGTTGAAACCCTCTACGGTGGTTCATCTTTTGAGAGATAACAAGATCCAAAAAGTTAAGCTTTTTGAAGCTGATCCTGATGTTCTTAAAGCACTCATGGGTACTGGTATTCAGGTTATGGTTGGAATCCCTAATGAAATCTTGTCCCTTTTGGGTTCTTCTTCTCTGGCTGCTGATTTTTGGGTTCGTCAGAATGTTTCTTCTTATATGGCTAAAGGGGGTGCTGATATCAGGTTTTTTTTATTTCTTTCTTTCTTTCTATCTTGTTCATTGTCTTAGATTTACTATTAACTGGTGAATGAATTGTTTTAAAACTTTAATAACTACAATATTTAATTTTGATCTTGGTATGTATAATATAATGAAGAATGTTGTAAGGGTGCTGTTCAAATTTTACTTTGGAATAGTTATATTCTTTTTAAGTATCAACTACTTACTAAATTTGTCTATCCATGATTTTTTAATTTGTTTTACTTAGTGATTAAAAAAAAAAAAACTTTTTTTGCATATTGAGAGATTTTTGTGATATATATCTTATTGTTCTATTGTGATGACCATGAGCATTGAACATGTTTGTTTTACACTAGTGTTGTTGGTCTCGGCAGATACTGGCTGCTTATGTTTCCTTGAGTTAAATTGTTTAAACTTTAAAGTTTGCATAACCATATCCTAGCCTGTCGTTAATGTGCTTTTGTGGTAGATTTAGAGATTGTTTGAGTATTTTGAAGAACTGAGGATGAATTATTCAGCGAAAAATAGACCCGGATCAAAAGCTGTATATCAATCAAGAGTGTTTTGTGTTATTATAACGTTTTCAATCTTTTGGTTCTCAGCTGCTAGTTTAAATTTATTAATCGTTAATTGTTACCAATAATTCATTATTGTTTCATTTGCGTAACGCAGATGAATATACTATTATACTAAAAGCCTTTGGCAGTTTGTGTGTTCTAGCTAGATTTTTATGACATTTATCAGAACTTATTTATTTTCTACTGACCTTTTACCTTGTATTACAGGTATATTGCTGTAGGAAATGAACCCTTCCTTTCAAGTTATAATGGTCAATTTCAGAACCTTGTCATGCCTGCAATAACCAATATACAACAGTCTTTAGTCAAAGCAAATCTCGCTGGTTATGTAAAGATAGTTGTCCCTTGCAATGCAGATGCCTACGAGTCATCGGGAGGACTTCCTTCCCAAGGGGTGTTCCGTCCGGAACTGACCCAAATTATGACTCAACTGGTTCAGTTCCTCAACACAAATGGTTCTCCATTTGTTGTTAATATCTACCCGTTTCTTAGTCTTTACGACAATGCAGATTTCCCCCAAGAGTATGCATTCTTTCAGGGAACTACTCATTCGGTAACAGATGGTTCAAATGTTTACACTAATGCATTTGATGGAAACTATGATACTTTAGTGGCAGCCCTCGGTAAACTCGGATATGGTCAAATGCCTATAGTTATTGGGGAAATTGGTTGGCCCTCAGATGGCGCCGTTGGTGCAAATATCACTGCTGCTAGGGTTTTCAATCAAGGCCTTGTCTATCACATTGTTAGTAACAAAGGGACTCCCTTGAGGCCAAACGCACCTCCTATGGATGTCTATCTTTTCGGTCTTCTCGATGAAGGAGCTAAGAGCACACTTCCAGGAAACTTTGAAAGACACTGGGGTATATTTTCTTTTGACGGACAGGCTAAGTATCCATTAAACCTAGGACTTGGAAACAAGGAATTGAGAAATGCAAAGAATGTTCAATATCTTCCATCTAGATGGTGTGTGGCAAACCCATCCGGTGATCTGACTAATGTAGTAAACCATATGAAAATTGCTTGTAGTGCTGCGGATTGCACGACACTTAACTATGGTGGGTCGTGTAATGGAATTGGCGAGAAGGGTAATATATCATATGCTTTTAACAGTTACTATCAGCTAAGAATGCAAGATTCGCGAAGCTGCGAATTTGACGGGCTTGGTATGGTTACTTTCCTAGACCCTTCAATTGGCGATTGCCATTTTCTTGTTGGCGTTTTTGATAAAGGCTTGAATTCATCTACATCTCAAACAACCTATCAGTGGTGGGTTTTAGTATTACTTCTAATTTTACATGGGGCTTTTTAGCTTTCAATGTGATTACGAGGCTTCATTAGTGGGTTTTTCATGGTCCCCTCTTTTGAGACTGCCAAAACTAGGATAGCTGCTATACTATTTAAGCTTAGATTTATTCAAAAGATTCATGGATTGTAGCCCAGAATATGATCATTAGATCATTGTATCATATAAGAGATTGTATAAACACTGTCACTATGTATTGAATATTGCACATATTTATTTCATGTTTGTGAAAACCTGTTTAATTGATTGAATGAATCAAAATATATTTTTCTAGTTCACCTCCCTTGGAAGGAGGGAAAGATGAAATGTAAATTGCATTTCTAGCAGAAGCATGCTTTGTGGAATTCATATCTTCTTGCAGTTCTCTTTTTTCTTATTATTTTCAGTGTCAATGTGTCAAATAATAATGTTGTGATTTATGTTTGTGTACGTGTCTGTGCTTCATAGTCTGTGTCTGTGCTTCATAGTCTTCAAGTGGTTTTTGTGTTGAAATCTCTCTTGGGAATGGACATATCATATTAAAAGTACAATTATACCAAGTTATCAATAACACTACAAACTTTTATGCAAAAGAACCTATTTATCAGGCTTCCTGCATAATTATTATTTAGCAGCATAGTATTTTATGTTTCTTTGTGAAGAGAAACATATATAGAACTTCTAAGGGGTCTTCTTCAACCTTGTAATGCTTAAGTTAGCAACATCCTTCCTCACAACATACTTTGCCACATCTTATCATCGGCCTCCATATGAACGTGCAGCAGCGACAGCCTTCACAGAAAAATGATATAACAGTTACTTTGAGCTTAATCAAATCTTGAGTTGTATTATAAATTAATGATAACAATGAGTGCAAAAACACAAGACCATATCAAATTTACCTTGAGGATAATAAACCATGTTCTTAGAAGTTGGGGTATGAGCAGTAATGGTTTCTGCATTAGCAGAAACAACTGTGAATAGCATCAGTGAGAGCCATAAGAAAGCAATGAGCAAAGCTGATTTTTTCACCATCTCCTCAACCTTACTCATTCTCTTCACTTTGCAAACCTATTTAAAACAAGTTCTCCTTAAATACAACTTTCTTGTTACCTTAGCAAGTGGTGCATTGCATGAATATCGTTTACCATGGCCCATGGGCATGGTTTGGCCATTGTCTTGTTACACAGTGGTCCTCATCTTTTATGGTTGCCAATTTTGTCTATCCAGTATCTTATTTCTTAATAATACTATTTTATGGCATAAAATTAAACCTTCACCAATGATGCATATTTTTTATTTGTGGGCTTGAGATTGATAATCATCAACTCTTTCACACCCCTAAATACCCTAGATCACATTAATCATTTTGGGTTTGTCAATGTATTCCTATATTTTCAGGAATGAAATTGATTCTCTAAGTGATATCATAATAAAGTTGAAAAGCATTTCATTCTTAATTATTCCTATGCTTTTACAGTTTTACTCCACCAAACATTGATAAAACAACACTTAACACAAATTGTATAGTAGCTAATAAACAATATAGCTTTGTTCCTTTCTAAAGTGAAATCTCCACTTTAGATATGATAATCATCAACTCTTTTACACCGACTTCAATAATCAATATTCAAGGTTTGGCTGTGTATGACAACGTTCATAATCATTATTCAAGATATTTTTTTGGTCAATCATCATTGAAGATGCGTATGGTCATATGCAGAGTTTAGACCTGTCCCACTTCATTATTACTTTCAAGTGGCATCATGATTCATTAGGGACACAGACATCTATAAACTATTCTATAAACTATTATGAAGAGTTTATTAAAATACGCCGAAAACATATCTACATGCCACAAGGAGTAAATAAATATTTGCATAAAATAAGTCTAAAAAACTTCTAAAAGTCTCCAAAGAAGTATATTAGAATAAGTTCTTCTAAATATTTGCATAAAATAAGTCTAAAGAAGATTCCATGAGTTATAATGAGTTAGACTAGAGAGGTTTGGAGCTTGAACTTGTAAGTACTAGCTTCACCAACAGCGAAAGATAAATCTGATAACTTTCCATGAGCTCTCTTGTTGTCATAACCAGGATAGTCATCTTTGAAGAAAGGCACAGCTTGGTGTAAGAGCAGTCCTCTCTTTTCTGCCTTTCTTACAAGATCCCATTTGTTGTATGGATCACCTTCTTTGTGAGTTACATGAATCTCTCCTCCTTCTTTCTTAACTAGAGCTTTTGCATTTGCCATAAATCCCTTCAATAACTTTTTGTTCAACCTGCTTGTAGTTGTCAAAAATTCAGATCCATCACTAACCATGCATTGTCATCTTAAATACATCATAGTTAAGCATAACAACTTCAAGATGGTCAACCATCTGCTCCAAAACCAAAAACCCCTTGTTGAAAGGAAAACAAAAATAGAAAAATAAAGGTGGATAAAATATCAATTTAGTCCCTAAAATATTACTGTCTTTCCAATTTAGATCCTAAACTATATAAAAATAATAAATAGTCCCTAAAATATATGAAATCTGACAATTTAGTCTCTAAAGTATATGAAAATTCGTCATGCTGATCCCTAACATCTTAATAGCAGAGGCTAAAGAGCATATACATACTTATTACTTTTATAGAGACTAAATTGAAACTTGAATGAGAGTGATACTTTAGCGACTAAATCGATAGTTTATTCTAAATAAAGGATGAAGTAAAATGAATTTCCACAAAAGAAGGTTTATTCTCTTTTGACAATGCAGGAAATGTTTGGGAGTTGAAAGACTCAAAAAGAGGGTTAAATTCCAAGTCCAAGATAATAAGATTTTGTCTAGGATACATATACAAATCAAGGTTTTAAATAAGGTTCAAGGGTTACAATCTGGGTCATGACATCAAGGTTTTTAATATTTTCGCAATTTTGATAAAAGTCAAATATTTGTAAATCATGGTTTTCAATAAATGTTCACAACCGCAATCTAGACTATGACATCATGGTTTTTTATGTCTCCGCGACTAAAATTTAAGTCCCCGCAAATGAGCACACTACAATTGCAATTTAAAACTTTGATGTAAATAGTGATGAAATAAATGTAACTTTAGATATATATATATATAATACTAGTAAATGAAAGAAAGAAAAGAAAAACAAGAAAGAAAAGAAAGAGAGATATGAAACATTACTGAATCTGACAGTGGCTATTCTCAGGGTAAAGAAAGCCAACATGAGGAAAGTTATAAACAATGCGATCAAACCTCTGAGTCTTGAGAAAGAAATGCTGACTCATCACTTTAACATCAACATCATAAACAACAATACAACCCATTTCTTCAAGTTCTCTTGCATTGCTTATTCCATTACTATACTTCTTTTCAATTTTCTCTGCCAAAAAATAAAAAGTTAAAAACAATGAAATGGGTAATGATGAAAAAGGTTCAAAGTTTAACTTTTTTTTTTCTTTTCTTTTTTCATTACCCTGAGAATCAAGGGAAGTAGCAACGAGGTTGTGAGCAGAACCAAAAGCTTTAGCTAAAGAAAGAGAGAAAGAGAAATCACCCTCTCCAACAAATAGTATCTTATGCTTTGATGAGTAATGTTTCTTCCATTTCTCTGTGGTTGATGATTGTTCTTCTTCTTCTTCTTCCTCAAACTCATGTTCATCATCTTCTATTGGACCCATTTTGTTTTTGATCAATCAATGATGATGCATACATTAATATTAGTATGTCTAAATGATTTCCACTACCGACCCTAATGACCAATCATTACTTATGAAAAGTTGAAAAATTTATTATATATTGCGTCTTTCTATATACCTCACTATTTCTCACACACAAACTTATGCCACCAAAGTATAAAGTAGTAAACATGTGGAACAATATTTTAAAAAAGTTAGATGCTTAAAGATATTTGTTAAAGAATAGAAAATTAAAATATAGTATTAAAAATTATTAAAATTTGTGTATTAAACTTTTTAAAATTTGTCTATAAAGTAAAAACTCGTTAAAACTTTACATTTGTTTTATTTAGATGAAATAATTCTATTTTAGATTCCTTAACAAAATAACACTTTTTAGACATTAATATACATGCTCATGTTATAAGTTTATTTAACTTATGTTTCGCTACCTATACTTGTTCTTAACTAGACATCAAAGGCTATATCGTTAGACTCTAATGAAAAAAATTGACAAATATTACTCAATCTAACCTACTAAAAAAAAATAAAATTTAAGATAAAAAATACAATTTCTGATTGTATATAGACATTTGATACGTTAGATTGCGTATTGAAACCTAAGATATCTTTATCCAGATTTAGTGTGTAAATTTTACCATTAGTCTAATTCAAAATTTTAAAAAATAAATAAATATCGTTTCATGACTTCGTAGGGCTTGGGACACAATCAAAATTTCATGTTATATTAACAAAGAAACCAGGAAAATACACAAATATTGAACAAGAAGGACTCATCAAACATTAAAAAATGTAGATCCTCTCATGAATGAGTAAAGGCACAAAAGGTAGCCATAAATATGACCCTCTTTATGTTTATGCCTCCTTCATATGACAAGGTCATGGAAATTCCAAAATTGCACATGAGAAAAATCCATTTTCCAAAATTTGTAAACCCCTATTTAAAGTTTTGATGTCTCTTTACCTCTTCAACACAAAGTAATGAAATAATCCATTTTCTTCAATCAAAAAAATGGTAATTTTCTGATTTTGAAAAAACAAAGTTATGAGAGAAGATTCAACTGTGAAATGGATGATATATCATCTCTAACTGTCACCAAGTTTCTCCTTTGTTGCCATTTATAAAGATCCATTAGAAATCCACATTAGACCAATATACATCCTAACAGCAGAAGACTAAACAATTAAAACGAGAATATAAAACTCAGAACAAGTTTTCCATATTACATTGTCTCAGTTAGTGAGCTCAACGACTTTTTTGAATGTGCTACATTTGCAAATGCGGTTACTTCTAGCTCTCCTAAAATGGTAAAACTGCAAACAAATACATGAAAAAGCCAAGCAGTGTTAAAGCAGATACAAACGAAAAAATACCGAGTCAAAGCATAAATAAGAGAACACTCACCAGTGAACCGTTCCATTATATGGTTTTAGTTACATCGGCTGTTTAAGCTTGGCAAGCTCGCTCAATGATTTTTCGATAGGTAGGCTGTTAATGCCTCTCTTACCCTGAAATCATATTGTTTTCTTTTTTATTAGGTTATCTTCTTGAGAAGAGGAATTCCAAAAACCTCTAAAAATTAGAGCAAACAGAAAATTCAACAGGTCTCATGATGACATTACAATGGACACCAATCCAGTTACGGATGTAATAGGCAACAAACTAGTTGAAGAAATTGGATCTTATAATAGTGAAATAACTTTACATATATTTGAATTGGTGTATTTGAGCTTATTTAATGGCATAAACACTTGTGAGGTTGTTAGGGAGAGCTTATGGAAACAACTTATGACATGTTCATAAACTGTTTTCAGCTTATTTCCTTAAGCTCCCAAGGATAGCTTATGAAAACAGCTTATAGCTTCTATGAAAACAGTTTGACTTTATTTTATCTTTTGTTATGGAAATAATAAACACTTATGAGTGCGGCTTAATTAAGGTGTTTATCCAAACAGGGCAATTATGAATGAAACAAAACAACATACCTTCAACGCACAAACCGTGCTAATAATACACATGTACTTTGCTAGCTACTGATTTAAATGAAAGTAACACAAGATGCTCCATGTCATACCTTTAATGATGGGAGGAGAGCAAAAACTTCATCAGCAGTTTCTGGGCATACATTAGCAATCACAGATATCTGCAGTGGATAATGATATCAAGAAAGATACATAATATGTTAAAAACAACGGAAGTTAGAATAAGACTGATACCTCGCTCTCAGTGAGACCGTGATCCATTAGAGGCCTAATATTTTAGTCAAGAGATGAACTTTATGGAGATTAAGAGAGTAGAGTAATATAAAACATAACAATATTGTCATTTATCCATATACAACAAACTGAAAAATTAAGGATACTCAAGAGTGCGTCTAACAGACTCGTGATTTGAATACTTGCTGGAGCTTTTGGCATAGCTCAGTCCCTTGTCAAATGATCTACAACAGAAAATAAAGAAGAAAGTTCGGATCAGTGAAACAAATCTTTTACTCTAATGATAAACCTTAGAAAAACCCATGCTTTCTTTTCAATAAGAAAGGATTTCATGGTCTCCCGTACACAGGGATTTTGATAGATGGATCTCTAGATAGCATAACCATATGATCTTGAATTCCTTGTAAAATAACTGCAGCCTCACAGTCCATCAGGCATTTGAAGTTTTCTGGAAGTCCTGCACATGTCACCCAAAGCAAATTAATGTTGTTGTTATCATCCATTTCTGTTGTGGTTTTTGATCAATAAGTGATAAAATACCTACTTAAGAGAAGAAATAAAGAGCATATTTGTATATTACAACATTTTTCATGCATCTACGATTCTACACTATTAATTGTTTTTCTTAAGGGATGTGCCACAACCTTAAAAGTCATACACTATGAGACAGAGGGACTAGGGAGTATGATTTACATAAATTAACAGGAAAAACAAACAAGAGATAATGAATGCAAGCACCAACCTTGATCAACTCTATGTTCAAATTGATGTGGGTCTTTTGATGCAGAACTCTTTCCACCATTTGCAACCTTGTCGCCTTTTCCTCCTTTAGTAAAATCAGCTTGAAAATAGAAGGAAAAAAGTTTAGGAAAATAGAATCATGACTCAGAAAGCAAGGAAAAAATGATCAATCGAGTGAAAGATTAATGAATATGTGCCAAGTGCGTAGTCAAATGGATCTATATACAACCAAACAATAATTTCAGAAAGGGATTGCACAACTAGTTGTAAACATGATCAGTAGCTCAAAGTCTTCAGTTTAAGCAGCTTTCATACTCCACTGAGAAGAAGTACAAAGATAATCGAATAATAATGCTAACCTTCTTTGGAAAACTGAACCTTCCTTCCCTTTGCTGATTTTGTTGCACTATCATCTTTCCCCTTAAGGGATCCTACCAAGAAGAAAAAAAACAATCAAATGTGTTAAAGTTACCAAATGGTTCAAAGTATTAGCACCCCTATATGCCACTTTTTGATGAAGCCAAGATGAACACAACTCACATTTATGTTAAATTGGACCTGACTTCTCTAAAGTGAGACTTTTCTAAACTAAGCAACACAGTTTAGAGACTAAAGTGAGTAATAATAATCATTGATAAAAAAATCAATGGCTGATATTACATATAGATCATATATACATGCATAACTAATCATAGGTGTGTTAAAAAAAAGTGAAATCCATGTTAAGTTGTCAACACATAATCTCACCGTCATAAACAATTTTAACAAAAAAACAAAATCAATAAACCCAGAATTTCCCAACCTCAACAATATAAATTAAAATAAATAAAAAAAAAAAACAAATGAATGGCAAGGAAGAGGAAATAATTTATTTCCAAGAATTAGCACCTTTGCTTAACAGCGAACCTCCCTTTCCTCCTTTATCGGACATTGCCGCCAAAACTTGCTTAAGTCTACAAAATTTGAAACAGAGAAAATGCACCCCAAATGATATCAAGGGTTTCACACTATAACATAAAATTGAGATGATTAATTTACCCTTTACGAAAAAGAAACGATTTTGAATAGACATGCATGGTTTTAAGGAAGAATAGGAAAATGGGTCACTGACCAAACCAAAGGGAAATGGAAGTCAAGCTTCAGTGCAGAGAGAACAGAAGAGAGCGTCAAATTGAGTTAACTTTTTATGGCATAAAACAACAACATGGAAATTTAGGGTAAATACGTCTTTTCATATGAGAACATATTTCCTACATTTAAAAAAATATTAAATTAAATGCAATTTTGGTTTTCATTTTAGTAAATCTCCAAATTTTCTTCCCCATTCTTGGTTTTTTATTTTTAAAATCGTTGATATTTGAGTTTTTCTTAATTTGAACTTCATGTGACAATAATTTAATAGGTATGTGCAAAAACTTACATGAAAATATTAAAAATTATAGATAAAATTTTTTACTTTAATTTATAAAAATTATTTTCTTTACTTTAAAAAATTCTGAATCTAAAAAAAATAATTTCAAGTAAAATAACTTTTCTTTAATTATTTTTTTTAAAAAAATCATTTTTTTTCTTTGAATTACTTTTATTAAATTACTTTTCTTTGAATATTTTTTTTAAATTACTTTTCTTTGTGTGATGATACAAGTTTTAAAAAGTAATTAGCGAAAGAAAAAGTGATTTAAAAAAATATGATTCAAATTTAAAGTAAATAAAAGTAATTTAAAAAAAATTAAATTTATCTTAAAAAATTTTAAAGCAAAGAAAAGTAATTTAAAAAAATATGAATTTTTTTTTTTTTTAGTTTCATAAATTTTTAAAGCAAAGAAAATAAATTTAAAAATAATTTATTTATTTTCAGAAATTATTAAAATAGTATTAAGTAATTTAAAATTAAATTAAAATTTTACATTATCGTGTATGTTTTTCTAGAGATCACTTTAATTAATATCACATCATCAACATTGAAGCTCAAATTAAAAGGAATCAAATATAAACAAGTATGAAAATAAAAATAAAAATTATATAAAAATATGGGTGATCAAAAGTGCAGATTTATTAAAATGAAAATATTAAAGCTGCATTTTGTTCAAAAAATTATAAACTAACCTACTTTGAAAAATAAACACCGAATTATCTCTCTTTTTTAAACAATGCTAATTTATATTTTCATGATGCTAATTTATATTTTCATGATGCGACCATATGAATAACATAATTTTATTTTTGTTATTTTAATTTTTATAAATAATGCACTAAGAATGTAAAGTAATTTTGTTTCCTCAATTGTCATATGACGCAAAGCATCAACCACCAACTTTGCTCAAATTAAGATTTATACTTATGTTGATCATGTTTAGCTTCAATTGGTCACTTGGGTAGTGGAATCTTAAATTTTGTCAATTAGGGGTAGAAAGGGTATTTTATTTTTGTCACTTACTAAAGGATTTCATTGAAAGGCTCTCGTTAAGTGGCATATCATTCTTCAACCCTCGTGGATTATTAGTTTATTTGGATTAACAATGTGAACTCTTCCTTCCATCTGCATCTTAATCCATTTTGTTTGATATGTTTTGTTTTTATTTTCACATTTTATTCATCTATCTCTTCGTTATAAGTTCTATACTTCAAATCGATTTGAAGATCATCGATCATTTAAACTCAAAAGAAATTATTCATCACAATGAGTTATATTTTATAAGGTATTATTTCTTTCAATTGTAAAGTAGTTTTTCTACATTTTTCACTCTTTCAAAAATAAAAATTTATTCTACTAAGTTTATGTTTAATTTCACGATCATATTGAGTCATTGGCAAAATAACAGTGGTTCAATTCACCATAAAATCAAACTTACACTAAAAATATTACTAATAAAATAATATTTTTTTAAATATTTTCTTTTATTGAATATTATTCACGTGGATCTAACGCAGTGGCATTCACATAAATTTTACTTACATTATAAATAGAGTCTTTTTGTTTTAGTTTAAATTATTCTTACAAAAGTATATACTAATCTCAAATCTTCAACGTAAAAACATTTATTTAATATACTGACATTACTTAATAAACGTTCTTTCATACGACCTAATATACAAACTAATTAATGATCCAACTCATGATGACATTCTTATTTAAAAGACACAAATATTGGTACTTCCATATATGTGCTTGCATTTGTGCAATGAGTGAGTTTTAAGCTTTTAATAGTTCATGATCATATTTTTTTCTTCATAAAAACCATTAAAAAAATATTTTAATGCCTTCCTACAATAATATCTTGAAGCAGAAATTGTCATGAATAATATATTGTCTTACTTGAGCCATTCACAAACCATAATGTCAAAAAAATTTATATCCCAAACCCTTTGGTTCTAATTCTGAAACACCTGAGTACTATTATTCAAATCCACTTATTCAATGGACAAAACCATAAAGGGAAGGTGAAATTCAGTTATATGAAAATATGTACATACATCTTAACCAAATCCTTCTTCCAGAACTCACAAGCAGCCAAGGAAAATGAAACTGTCATAGAAGATGTTGTTGCTTCAATTATCATCAACTTGTGAATAAAATATGAAACTGGGAAATGTAGTTGTGATTTCACTGCAAACAAAACAATTTGTGAGACCTTAAATGCTGAAGTTTAGTACCAAAATGCTAATCAATGTTCAACTCAACATGTTTACAATTCCTTGAGCTACAAAAATATAGATATACTCAAGATGCTAACTAGGACAAAATCATAGTAATTTATCAGGCTTGTATATTAACTACATGGTTCAATATTCCATTTCTAGATTATATATTTTCTAATCATACGATACTTGACAATGGAACTTCATTTTTTCTTTCCATTTAACTTTTACCCTTGAGTTGAGCATTAACTTTTATTTCCAAATAATATTAGACTAAGTTGGTAGGTTTTTTTAACAAATAGAAAGAGACATGTAATTTTTACTTGTTTAAGAATCTTAAAACTTTGTAATGAACGTGGCGCTGGAATAACATCGGTGATAATTTGAAAAAATGTAAATGATTAAATGTAATTACATGTGTCGGATATCAACATGTGTTGGATATCAAACACGTCTTTAATTTGAAGTGTGAGTGTTTCATAGACTACATAGGCTACAATAAAAGCTATAATAGTTATAATAATGTGATGACTTAATTTAACAAACTAGCAAGACTTTCATCCCTGGTTGACAGAGTTGCAAAACTGAAATGATGAAAATAGCAACAAGAAGAAAACTCACGTAAGATAGTGAAGAGTCATATTTTTCAGAAGAGAGGGATGCTGCATCACAAGACTTTGCCATTCTTCTTTGTCAATCTTCCCATCATGATTTGTGTCCACTTCATCAAATGTCTGAATATATTATAAACTGTTATCAATAGCTCTATAAAATAAATTATGATTGTACAAGAATAATTTTGCTAAGTCAACATATGCATAATTTCGGTGTTCTCGAATAGCGGCTATAACGACTCTATAGCGTAGCAAAATTTGAACAAACTGCTTTTGTTCCATAATACACTAATTAGTACAAGATATTGTCAAATAGAGGCTAAAGCAGAGTTATAGCACAGTAGCATAGCGGAATTTGAACAAATCGCTATTTTCCGCGTTCTACAATTGACGACATTGCATAGTTTACATAATCATCAAGCCAACTTCTCATTTCCAAGGTATGAATGCAGTGAATATAACTTGCATGCTTGTTAATTAAGTTTTTTTACTTGTATAGATTATCAAGAAGAGTGAAAAGGAAAATGAATTTTGTAGATTAGCTTAACATAAAAAGAAAGAAACAGAACTTATTAATGTCTCAATATACCTAGACTTCTGAACATAAGATTTGACATAGATATAGTTATCAGATAAATAAATGAATCACCTTGTCAATGATGGTATTAACCATTTCATCTGAAAGATTCATGCCAGATTCAGATAGAGTAGCTACCACCATTTGTTTCAACTATACACAAAAAGAAATCATAAATGCATATCAGATAAATACCCCATCATTCTATAACTTGATTTTAACTTCATATAAAAAGAAATTAAGTTACCTCTTGTCTCTCAATAAATCCTTGCTGTTTGAGATCATACAATCTGAATAAAACTGCAAGAAGTAAAAGTTAGGAATCCTCAAAAAGCCTATGAACTACTTCCAATAACAAATGCAATAAGAAAGCAAAAATAAACAGCTTTAGAAGCAATAGATCATACCCTCTCCAATAATAAACCTTTCCTTTCTTATCAACAATAAAAATTAATGGCTACAAGATGTCTAAAGTGTTAATAAATATTTGTCAATCTTACATTCAATCTTGTCATCCATTGATGCAATAGGATGGAAGACAGAGAGAGCAAGTGCAAACTCTTTGAAATCAAGTACTCCATGGTGCATTGTGTCAAACAAGTCAAACACCTACATAATTTGAAAAGAGTAAAATTATGAACAAGGCAAACACATTGGATCGCTAATATAACTAAATGCTAATCAACAATGTTGTTGTGAGTCGAAAAAAATACTAGTTTGTTCCAATTCCTCTATGCAAAAGTGGCCGCTATAGCCGCTATTTGATAATATTTTGTACTAAATATTGTATCACAGAACAATAGCGATTTTGTTCAAATTCCACTCTACTATAATGCGATAGCCCCGCTCTGCTATAACGTGATAGCCCCGCTCTGCTATAACGCGATAGCCCCGCTATAGCCGTTATTTTACAACATTGGCTATCAAGAGATAATAAACCAGAAAAATAGATTGCTTTATAGAGTAACTTGGTGATATAGGCCAAATAGGTCTAAAAAGATGTTGTAAAAAACAACTTTGCTTTTGCCATTGTAAATTTTAACCAGATATATTATAACAGTTTTCCTAAATGCATGAGAATATTTTGTTTACACTTTACATAAAACCACAAGGGAAAGCTTTTACATACCCTCTCTGCAAACAAGCTTTGTTTGTTGCTGGTCTTGAATAAGGCCAATTGAAATTCTTCCTGTCATATAATAAGACACTTATGATTATACCAATGGGGCAGAAAAGAATACCATCACTCTAAAATGTTTAACAGACAAATATCGTACCAAAGGTTTAAATATCTTTTTTCTTCTATGTAATATATAACATCATATTGATTTTAGTCCCTAAAATACGACTAAAATCAAAGTGGTTCACAAATTATAAAAACTAATTTTCGAAATAAACAAATATTACAAAGACTAAAACTAAATAATAAAGACCAAACGTGAAAAATAGTATATTTATGAGGATTATAAAAATCATTTTTGTTGTAAGGACCATGATTGTTAATTGCGATTTACATCCGCAATTGTGGCCATATCGACCACATTTGTCTGCATTTTACCACAATAAAAATGGTAAATTTGCAGGACAAAAAAGATATGAGCCTAATAAAACACTTGTAGAACCACTGAGCATGAGATGGGATGACTAACCTTAGTGATCAGTCCATCATCATCAACTGCACTGCTGATCTTCTTGAATAGTTCATACAATGCTTCAATCTCACTTACACTAACTGCATTGATACTAAAACAAGTTATACTCAAGCCTTAACAAGAAGCTTAGTAAATATATTCAAGTTATACACTAACTGTATTGATACTAAAACAAGTTATATGGCAATGATGATAACATACAAACTGTTTCTTTAGAATATAGTTCTGGATTTTGTAAACCACCGGGCTGCTTCGAGCTCGACAATTCGGCGCCACACCAACTCGCCACAGCAGCACAAAGTTGCTTCAATACGTCTAAGAACTGCACCATGATCTTTGCCAGATATCAACAAATTCCATACCTGAAACTCACACATCAAAAGAGAAAAAAGAAGAAGTAACGCTAGTTAAATGCGCAAATTTAAAGAAAGAAAAGCTCTTCCTGAAATACAAGAGATACTCCAACCCATATACGAAAGAGTGTACGATTATCATTGTTTTAATGACTTAATACAATCAACACGACATACACACCGTCCCGATTATTAATATCTAGACCTAAAAAAAATTTGTTGAATACCAAAACTAGGATTTATACTTGATCAATTCTAGCAAAGAGTAAAGAAGAAAAACTCTTTCTATTGAAAACTTGATAAACAAGTTAAATTTGTTGAGCAAAATAAACCAAGCATGCAGAACATTTACATAAGCAAAAAGAATAACTATAACAAATTTTGATGAAATTTTTACATGGACATGTGGCAAAAATAAAAGAGGGGGGGACCAAGTTGTTGTAACATCCCTAAGAGGTTGATTTATGAACAATACACTGGAAAATGAGGGCAAGTCAATCATGGTACAAAGAGTACCCATGATTTGAATTGAACTTATAAGGTAAACATCATTCCCTAACAATAATTAGAATTTATACAAATTCTAAATTGTGATCACACAAGATCAAGATTAAATTGCATGCCACTTTAGTCACATTGTGATGATGATTCTTGTTATAAACAACCTTAAATATTAACATAACATTTGCATTTTGCAAGATACTAATTCATGATTCAAGTCAAAGAAAATATGAAATGAATATCAACTAATATGGAGAGTATATTAAAATAGTGTGTCACAAAATATATTTGAAAAGAATTCAAGTGAGTTGTGTCCCGGAAACTCACAAGATTAAGGAAAGACTCAAGGTGTACTTAAAATATTATCTGACAACAAATTTATTTCATTGACAATAAGATTCGAATTCAATCCATATAAAATATAGGTTGAATCTTTACCAATTGAATTGACCAATTGGCGAAAATCTTTTACTAACCCTTCCTTTGGAAATACAAACTATGAGAATGAACAAGTTATTTTATTCATAAAAAAAAATTATAGCAACATTTTTATTTGTCATGCATATGCTTGTCATGCATATGGTATACTAGATTCAACATTTTTATTTGTCATGCATATGCTTGCAATACCAATACATATTGAAGGCTAAGCTGACAAACAAGCAAAAAAATATGAATTATCATAAAATATTTCAAGCTAAGAAAAAGATAAGGCATATACAACATAGAATTTCTCACAACGTTATTTTAGTCCAAGTAATTAAAATTATTACAACAGAAAATAGTTTAAGCAACAATAAAAAAGTGTGATCAGAAATAAAAATAAATTGTCGCCTAAACTTCACAAGTATGAGAATGGACAAACAAAGTAATATAAAACAGTATAAATGGTATATAAAAGGAAAATACATTCTGAAAATCTAAAACACCAGCCAGAAGCAATAGATTGTCAATGATATCTAATTAATATTTCATTTAATTAATGATTAAGTTAGTCGCCTTGCTAGATCTTTCACTATATGAATTGAATATGCAATTAAGCATATATTTCACAATTCTTCAAGCAAATGATGCAACAAAAAGTAACAATATGTAATATACTGAATTATATAGTTAGATTGTGAAGTATGCATACATGCAATAATAATATTCCCATGCAGAAATTTACTGGAAAAATCTTCCTGTCCCACTATTCGGAAAATTATAAATCAACACATCTACTCATTCATTAGTACATATATAATAATATAATAGGAACAACTATAATTAATATATATATATATATATATATATATATATATATAATAAAATATAAATAAAAGAGTTATGTATTTAAAAAGTTGATGAATGTAATATAAATTTTAGACGGATACATCAACTTTTGAAGTATATATTTCATTTCTGATGGAGCATTGTATACATGCACAATGAAGAGGAAACAAATTATACTTGAGTATATTATACAAATATTACACCATTCAACAACTTTTTTATAGATTTCGAACTTCTTGAGGAAAAATGAGATATCTCTAATATAAATCAGTCAACATTGATTAAAAAATTTAGTGGAATTGTGTACTTATGCTTACAAATTGTATCAGATCTGTGACCTAAAATCTAAATAGATGAGGAAAAAATTACTTGTAACAAAATCATATCAATCTCATCTTAAAAAGTACAACACCAAATTCAGGCAGTTAGACACAATTCCACAAAAAATATGTTATTTTTTCCATCCCAAAAAATCAAACAAAAAAATACAGCAACTTTATATCACTAGACATGATCCTCAAATTAAAACCCCAATTCTAATTTTAAATAAAACTTTGTTGAATCTTAAAAAAATAATATGGTAGAACCATACAATATTAATATGATTTATATTCTTTGATTATTAATTAATTAGCACACCAAAAAAACATGGGGATGATAAACTTTTTATTGCTGTATCTCTTTGATTGAATAAACAAAGTTGGGTAATTTACAATTAAATCTCAAAATTAATTTAAAAATAAAATAAAATTAATAATTTGAAAATAAATTACATGAAGCAGTGTAAAAATGGAAGTAGAGAGGACTGAGTTTTACCATTCAGAAAAAGCAGAGAAAGGAGAAGGAGAAGTGGCCATGTTTTTCTTGGTAATTTAGTATGAAATGAAACAAATGATGAAGAATTTTGGTTTATATATATATATAAAATATACTAAATTAAATTTTATTTATATATATACCTGGAGAAAATGGGGGTTTTGTTTAATATTTTTTTAAGCAAAAGACTAATTGCAAAATTAAATATGACCAAAAAGTACCCAAAAAATGTTATTTAAAAAATTGGTGAAGTAAAATTATGGAAAAAAAGGGCAAAAGGGGAATAAATACTTTTGGAATGCAAAAACAGCATGACATTGCCATTGATGACAAAAAATGATTCATTGTCACTCACAACGGTTAGTTTCAGTTTTTTAGGGGTGTCTCACATTCATGCAACAGCCATATCATCTAATCTATACAGAGTTTTGAGTGATCACAAAAGTCATGTTTTTTCTCATTTTTAAATATATTAATTCATTATTGATTTTAAATTAAAGAAATTTGCACACAACATTGAGATTTCGAATTTAAATTTATGATATTCAATTCAATAATATCAAAATTTATTATGAATATCTCTAATTTAAATTTATAATATTTAATTAACAAAATTGATATTTATTAATTGAATTATATATATCTTACAAATTAATGTATGAAATTTTTAATGGGAGATAACTTTTTCAATTTTTTTATTTTATTTTGTTGTAATCAAATCCTCAAAATAAAATATAACGAAGAGGGATATTTTTCTAAATGGTAAGAGTCAAGATATAAAATAATTTTTAAAACTACATTGAATCAGAATGAAGTTATTTTATGTACTAAAATATTTTTGCATTAATATTATTTCTAATTAATTAGATAATAATATTAAATACAATATTTTATACTCTCTTTGTTTGGTTTTAATTGTCTTTATTTGTCTTATTTTTTCTTCGTGAATTTATTATTTGCCTTTTTACACATATCAAAACAACTAATAAAAATGCTATTTTATTTTTATTATTTATTTTTTTCTTATAATGTCCTTAATTATTTATTATTTTATTTTATATATTTATCTTTTTATAATAAATAATTAAAGGTATATTTGATAAATCAATAATTAATGCTGCATTAAACTTAAAAAATATAATTAAATAAAAATAACATTTTTCTACAAATATGACAATTAAAAAAAAACAAGAAGAGTATATTTTTACACATATCATCAAAATAGTTTTTTACACACAATTACATTTTTTTTGTCTAAGCACATTTAATATATTTGTATATATTTAATTAAAAAATTACTTTTTTTGGGTACTATTTCTATAAAAAAAATTAGCAAATATTCATTTAAAACAATTGATGATATGACCAACCAAGACTAAAAGACCGCTTCAACCAATTAAATTTGAAACGGACTAAATTATTTAAAATAATAAGTATAAATAAAAAGTAATATTCACAAGAAAAATATTTCAAATACTTTTAAAGTTCTGCGTTTTATTTTTGAGTAATTAAGAGGATTATGTTTTTTTTTGTAAAAAGAGTGCAAAAGTAAGGCGGATAAAATAATTTTATATTGTTATTCAATTATAACAATTTGATTTCTCATATTATATTATATAATTTTTTAATCAATAAAAATTATATTTATCTAGTTATTGTGAATAGTTACAATGGAATGACAATATAAAATAAAATAATTTTACTGATAATATAAAATAAAAAAATTTACTGTATGAGTTATCATATTTCATATATTAAACATTCAAGTTGACTCCTAAAAAAAGACAGCTCGGCATCATTCCATTATCTTAATTTTTTTTCATAAAAAATAATAATATTGAAATTAAATTTGAATACTGTCATATTTATTTTTATTTTTAATTAAATAAATTACACTCTTCTTTTAAAATATAATATGCATAAATTCCTTCAAGGACACTGAAACTAAATCAACAAATATATGTTCAAAATCATTATATGTTCGATAATTCTATATGAGTATTCT
>NC_021160.2:6597398-6617456 GCF_000331145.2 Cicer arietinum | reverse complement strand
GTTTGATATTTCTATATGTGTATTTTATATATATATATATATATATATATATATATATATATATATATATATATATATCCATACAGTTGATGTAGGTTCAATGACAATAAAACTATAATGACAAATTCAATCAAAGTTATTACAAGGTTTCCTGTCTCCGATTATTTATTTTTTTTAAATCATTGATAAATAATAAATATATGCATAAATTTGATATATGTTCAATGATAATACAACTATGTCGATAAACACAATCCAAATCATACATGTTTTTCAGTTGGGACTCTAAATTATGAATAGATATAGGTAATATATGACAAAATATCTTCTATGTATAAAATATCTCATCCGGTGTTTTAATTTAATTTTATAAGATTATTTATTTATTTTTATTTGTCTTTATTTAGTTTTAAATAATATTTGATCATTTATATTTTAAAATGTCAATAATATCAAAATTCATATCTTCAAACAAAACCCAAAAAATTCATTATCAATTTCAAGAAAATTCATATATTCATCAAATTCATAACTCACATATTCAAATAATTTCATATTTTAATCTCCAACAACATCAAATTCATCAATTAAAGAAGTTATATTTTAAGATCTGATTTCCAAATCATCAAGATAATATATTCTTCTTCTTTATATTCTTCCCTAAATTAAATTTGTAACATAAATTTTAAATTGTGAGTTTTGTATTTGATGTTGTTGAAGATAAAAATATGAGTTTATTTGAGTTATGAATTTGATGAAAACATGTATTTTGTTGAAGATAATTATTAATTTTCTAAATTTTATTTGAAGATTATGATGAATTCTATGCATTTATGTAAAAAAAATATTGTTGACATTTTTAAGACATAAAAGATCAAATCATTATTTAAAATTAAATAAATGATAAAATAAATAAAAAATTATAAATGACCTAAAATTAAGCTAAGGAATTGAATAAAATATTTATAATTTATAAAATCTATTTATAAATCTTTTTATAATTTATTAAAATAGCCTCTGATGAAGCTACAATTCAGCTCTTCTTATGTCACTTCATCATAATTTTGCCACATCAAAGTCATTATGATGTGCTACCTTCAAAATACATCTTGCTATCACTCTTCTCTATGGCTATCTCATATTCATTCTTCCATTAATATTTTCATTTTATTTTGTATTTGTTGTTTTTGCACCAATTTTATAACCAAAACTCACTCCCTATATGCTTATTATATAATTTTATCATATAATAAATTTGGAAACTCTCATTTGTCTATTAAAATCATTCAATTATTATCTAATGAAAGACTGATTAATTTTTATCTTAGAGAAATATCATTGGTTAAATATCAAATATGAGTACACAAACAATAACAAACGGTGAATTGATTTGATTTATACAAACTCTCACATAACTCTTGAAATGCATTGTCTATTTTATTTAAACAGAGTTCAAAAGATGATAGAAAATTTTAATATATTAATATATGTATATCAATATCTGAGAAATTTTAGTACATGGGTAGAAGGTGATAGAAAAATTACAATAAACATCATACTAAAGATGATGATTTTGTAGGCTTTTTGTAATGTACATAAGTAATATCATCTTGCACTATGCAAAGTTTATTTTCCACCATTAGATCATTAAATCTCATAATATCTCATTTGATCAAATGATAAGACTTATTAATACAATTGTTGATAAAAATTGATACATGTTGCAAAACTTACTTCACTTGTACAACATAAAATTTGTATACTTCTAATATATCATTCAACAACTATCATCTACTAATTATCTTTGCTTCTAAGTTCAATTTGTAATGTTTGTAAAATTAAGTGCAATTTCATCTTAGCTTAATATATTACGAGTAAATATCTAGTTTATATATTATTATCTAATCTAAAATAGTTCATTTAGTAAATAAAAGATTTTATTACAAATATTCTCTAAACCTTTCATAAACTTCCACAAATATTCTCTATGTCTATTCAGACTCAACCATTTTTGAGGAACCTATTTTGCAACTACTATACATTTTACGAAGATGATTGTATCTAAGATACAATTCATTGATACATTTTACGAGAATGATTGTATCTAAGATATAATATATATTAGTTAAAGAAAAGAAAATGATTTGTAACAACAACAAAAAAATATGCACAAACAAATAAAAAAGAAGGAAAATAATACAAAGGGTTAGGTAAAAAGCATTCGTGACAATGCTCATGAGTGATTTGATGGTTTTTTTCGTTAAATTGAATGAGTAGTTAAATTTTCAATGTATGAAATCATTATTTACCACTAATTTGAGTGTAATGAGAAATGCATAATAATATTATCAAAAAATGCATAATTAAAAGAGAGAGAAAATAAATTATTACTCACCATTAAATGAAGTAATTGTACAGAAGATTGATAACGTAAAATATTATCATATAAATGATTGACATAAATTGAAAGTAATGAAAATTAGTTTTTTTTCTTTATAATAATGAAACAATTTACTATTTTGTACTAAAAAAAGCATTAAAAATATGTTTTAGTATATAACCATACATAACAATATCAATATTTCAAAAAAATTGGTATATGGACATAAAATATTAACCATGATTTAAAAGATAAATTATATAATTGATAATCGTAAACTCTATTTTTATTAAAGTATTTAAGTTATGTAAGAATTTTTAAAATTTTAACATTTTTTCCTACAAATATTAAAATGTTTTCGAAATAATGCTCACAATGCATTGATGGTTTGAATTGAGAAAGCATAAGGAATAAAAGAGCTGAAAATGCCAAAGACAATATAAGAAAAACTATTTTGTTGTTTAAGAATTTGAAAATATTCGACGGATACAAAATAATATATAGTAGTTAAAGAAAAGAAAATGATTTGTATAAAAAAAAAATATATTATGCTAAAAGACATAGATAAAAAAAATATAGGAAAATAATACAAAGAATTAGGTTAAAAGCATTCGTGACAATACTTATGAGTTGTTTGGTAGTTTTTTTCATTAAATTGAGTGAGTAGTTGAATGCTCAATGTATAATTTGAGTAATTGATTGCCATAATTTGTGGAGAAGATTGATAACATAAAATATTATTTAAAAGAATTAAAGTATATAAATAGAATTAAAGTATAATGTAAAATTTTTCACACTTTTTGTTTATCTAAAAGAAAAAAGTTTGAAAGCATAAAAATGATATATATGTCATTGTCTTTCTATTTCGATATATAAAATAACTTACACTAATTATAGTCATGTATTTATTTGTTGAAAAACCAAGATGTAAATTAAAAAATACAAGAACTCTCACACTTTAAAAAGAATTATCTAAAATATATTTAAAAATATATTGTGGAAAACATTATAAAGAATGATCTAAAATGCACATTAAAATATTTAAAAATAATTGATTTTAATGTAAATAATAAGTTCATTTTGTGTGCCTAAAATATTTGTCATTTTTTGTTAAATTCTAAATTTGTATAAAAGATTACTGAAACTTTATATCAATATTTTTTTAAAACATTCATATTACTATAGGTTTTTTAAAATTAAACCAAAATTTCTTTTAAATTTCTTGAAATATTAATATTTTTATCAAATTAAAATAATAGTTTCTAGTAAATTATATTTTAATAAATAATTTAAAAAGAATTATCTAAAATATATTTAAAGAATTTACAACTTTTGGTTCATTTTCTTCTACAAACATTGATTTACCCATAGGCCATAGCAGCGAAGCGACGAGGAAGTTAATCCGAAATGAGATCCATTTCGAAACCTCTGAAGTTGTTAAGCAGACTCAGTTTCCACAAACTCCATTCAGAGACTTCGTTTAACTCAACACCCAAACACACCACCACCACCAACATCGTTACCTTATTATGCAATTCATTCAGAATGAAACAGAATTGGGACACCCTTACCCACAAATTCAGTTCCATCAAATTAAACCATTCATTAGTTGAACAAGTCTTGTTAGAGCTAAAACACCCGACCGACGCAAAAAACGCATTAAGTTTCTTCCACTGGTCCTCCAAGACGCACAGTTTTCAACACGGACTTCGCTCTTACTCCATAACCATCCACCTTTTACTCCAAGCTGGTTTAATCACCGACGCTAATGCATTACTCGAATCCCTCGTAAACAAACACACCAAAACCCATACAGTTCGTGCGATTATTGATTCATTTATAAACACCTCTGAGTCTGTCTCCGGTTCTCACCTTCCGGTTTTCGATCTTCTCGTTAAAGCCTATGCTAAAGCTAGATTAACGGACGTTGCTTTCGCCGTTTGCCGTTGCGTCGAGGAGTGTGGCTTTTGCGTTAGTTTATCAAGTTTCAATGCTCTGCTTTATGTTGCTCAGAAGGGTAACCGTTTTTCCACCGTTTGGGACGTTTACGGTTACATGATTGGGAAAAGAATTTACCCTAATGTAGTTACATTGAGGATTATGATTGATGCTCTTTGTAAAGAGGGATTGTTACAAAGGAATGTGGATGCCCTGGATCAAATTATCGGTAAGCGAAATTCGCATTCTCCTTCGGTTATTGTTAATTTGAGTTTGATATTGAGAATGTTAGAAAAGGGAAATGTGGAAGAAGAAGATGTTGATAATGAGTTAGTTAAGTTAGTTACACTGTTGAAGAGATTGTTACAGAAGAATTTGATTGGTGATTCTGTTGCTTACTCTTTGATTGTTCATGTTAAAATTAGGTTAGGGAATTTGGATTCTGCTTTGGAGATATATGAGGAGATGGTGAGAAGAGGTTTTAATGAAAATTCCTTTGTTCACACGTCGTTTATACGAGTGTTTTGTGGGAAGGGACGAATTGATAAAGCAATTGAATTGATGAAGGAAATGGAAGCGAAGGGGTTAAGGCCTTATGGTGAGACTTTTGAATGTGTTATCGTTGGATGCGCGGATTCGGGACGGTTGAAAGATTGTTCAAGTTATTTCGAGGAAATGTTGTGTGCTGGGTTTGTTCCTAGTTGTTCGTCGTTTGATAAGATGGTTGCGAAGCTTTGTGAGAATGGGGATGTGGAGAAGGCAAATGATTTTTTGACTGTGTTATTAGATAAAGGGTTTTTGCCGAGTGATGAGACTTATTCTCATCTGATTTATGGTTATGCTATAAAGGACGAGGTTCAAGAAGTTCTCAAGATATATTATGAAATGGAGTATAAGTCTATGTGTCCTGGATTGTCTGTTTATTCATCGATGATTAAGTGTTTGTGCCGTTTTGGAAAGCTTGAAGATTCGGAGAAGTATTTAAGGATTATGAAAGGTCGATCATTGGTTCCAAATGTTAATATATATGAGACGTTGATCGCTTGTCACGTGCAGAAGGGAAACAATGATAGGGCTCTTCAGCTTCGCAATGAAATGGCCTCATTGGAGTCGCAACATAGTTAGTGTTCCCAAAAGAGGTGAAGATAGGAAACCTTTCAGAAGGTAGCACTTGTTAATTATTTGAAATAATTGTTTCTTGGTTCTAGGCTCTAGCAATGTAAAATGTCAAATCAACGGTATGAAATGTTACTGAATTTTTTTTTTCATAGGTGCTCTCGTAAGTGTTGTATGCGTCAGAGATGATTTATGTTTGAAAACTTGGCTTTGGATTATACATTTTGTATAGGTGCTTGTCAACTATTTGCTGTACTATATTTCTCGATTTAATTTTTTTTAAGGAAAATTGTTTCAAAGATTGTGGAGGAATTGTTGACATCTGTCTTCATACAGATCAAGAAAGGAGGTTCAGAGGCGTTGAACATATTGAGTTTGCAACAGCAGAAGAAGCATAAAAAGCAAGCTTTTGCAACCTTCTTAATATATCATTTTAGAACTGACTGCAAGCATTACCAAGAAGTTATATCAGTGGAAGCAAAGCAATAATGCCATATATATACTTCTCGGACACATTTGAGGTAAGTGTTTCAACAATTAAGTTTAATTTAGTTTTTAGTGGAATTCATTGTCTCCATTTGGTATTTGATTTGAAGTGAATTCCTATGTTATGTTTGACTTTTGTTGGCTCAAGTAGATATGAAAACTAGTTAAAAACACAATTTTCCTGCCAATATTCTGAAATTAGCCAACTAGATAACCTTCTGAAGCAGAGTCCAAGGAATCTGCCAGACCCAATTCTAGTCAGCAGGCCAATGCAATAGCACTTGGGAGTGGAAAAAAGTGCTAACATAAACGAAATTAAGTTTACAAAATCAATTTTCATCAACGCATGTGTATGTGTGTACAAAAAGGATACAATTTTTAATCTTGGTTCATCTATAATTCTACTTTTGTTAGTTGCAGTTTCCACTTCTTCCAAAATGTGGCCTACTACAAAGACTTTGCTCTCATACTAATGATTCTGAGAGTGTTTCTCTAGAGCTTCATGATATGCGTGGTGGCTCAGATGCTTTTGAACTCTGTGCTAAGTTCTGCTATGGAGTTTCAATCAACATTAGTGCTCATAATTTTGTACCTGCACTCTGTAGCTTCTCCAAATGAATGAGTCTATTGAGAGGGGAAACTTTGTAGGTAAGCTTGAGTCTTTCTTCAGTTCATGCATTCTAGAAGGTTGGAAAGACTCCATTTCTACACTGCATGGCACTGATAAGTTACCAGAATGGTCTGAGAATCTTGGCATAATAAGAAAATGCATTGATTCAATTATTGAAAAAGTTCTTACACCTCCATCACAGGTTAATAATCAATACCATAAATTCCTCACATAAGATTTGATACTCAGCTATGAAGCACCGACACAGACACCGGTAATAATTTCAAAAATAAAAGTGATTAAATGTTATAACATGTGTCAGTGTCGTGTCAGTGTCAGACAATGCATGTGTTGGATGTTAGACACGCTTTCAATCCAAGGTGTCGGGGCTACATAGATAGACATTTTTTACTTAACAATGATGATTATGTGCAGGTTAAATGGTCCTACACTTACACTAGGCCTGGTTACAACAGAAAACAGCATCATTCTGTCCCAAAGGATTGGTGGACTGAGGATGTATCCATTCTAAACATAGATCTTTTCAGGTGCATAATAATGACTATTAGATCAACACATGTTCTTCCACCACAGCTTATTGGTGAAGCTTTACATGTCTATGCATGTAAGTGGTTACCTTTCATAAAGGTTAAAAGTTCAGGAAGTTCATCATCACAAACAGAAGAATCTAAGGAGAAAAACAGAAAAGTTCTTGAAACAATTGTGAGCATGATTCCTGCAGATAAAGGATCAGTTTCAGCTGGCTTCTTGTTAAGACTTTTGAGCATTTCAAGTAATCTAGGTGTCTCCACAGTGACAAAAACAGAATTAATAAAGAGAGCTAGCATACAGTTTCATGAGGCTAATGTGAGTGATTTGCTTTACCCCTCAACATCATATTTGGACCAGAAATTTTATGATATAGAGTTAGTTCAAGTAGTGCTGGAGAGTTTTTTGAAGTTTTGGAAAAGAATCTCAACTGGTGCTGGTGACAACAAGCACTACTTGTTAAGATCAATCACAAAAGTTGGTAAGCTCATTGATTCCTATCTTCAAGTGGTGGCAAGGGATGATAATATGACAGTGTCAAAGTTTGTTGCTCTTGTTGAAGCTGTGCCAGCTATTGGCAGATTAGAGCATGATGATTTGTACCAGGCAATAAACATTTATCTTAAGGTAAATTTATTAGTACCTTACACTCATAAACTGTCTAAACTTTGTTGAAATTTTTATGGTCTTTTTATTGTAGACTTGGCAATTTAGCTATGTTAACTTAAATTTGCATTAAACTGCATTCGTCATAAGAAATTTAGTGGACAAATTTTATTATATGGTTATATTAAAGGTTTTAAGAAACGGTATGTGATTGCAATTGTGGTTGTGATGTCAGAGTCTTTGATGTCTCTGTGATTGTATCGCAATCGCATCAACCTCATTTGACTGAAATTTTTCTGCAATATCAAAGATCACAGCATAATCATAACCACATTTTAAAATCTTGGTTATGTATTATTTATGGTGCATTAATGACGCGACTTATGTACAATGCATAAACAGGTGCATCCTGACTTAAGCAAATCCGAAAGGAAGCGCTTGTGTGGGATTCTAGAATGCCAAAGATTGTCCTCAGAAGTGCGTGCACACGCTGTCACAAACGATTATCTGCCGCTGCGAACCGTGGTGCAGCTCCTCTACTATGAACAAGAGAAAGAATCTAATGCAGCAACTAGTACAAAGGTGCAAAAACCACTTGAGCTACTTTTAGGAGCAAAAAAGAGACCAGCAACTAGAGATAGCCATGGAAAGCAATCTCTAGGCCTTGACAAAGAAGAATTCAAGAGAGGAGAAATCACAAGAAGAGCCTCACTTGCTGAGAGTAGAGAAAAGAGTCAGCAAAAAACTAAAAGGTTGGATGATAAGTTGGCATTGGACTTAGAAAAAAAGATGGTTATAAGAGAAAACAAAGAAGAAAGTATGTCAGGCAGCAAGTTGAATTTAGATCATAAGAAAATGGTACAAAGGACAAGAAGCAACAAATCAGAATATGGCAGTGAAAAGAGAAGATAGATTTCATAATATAAGACTAATAACCTTTGAAAAATTCAAAGCCAATTATTCTCATTTCTCTATGTTTGCAATTTCTCCCCTCCATTCTTATCTTATTATCTCTTGTTACCTATGTCATAAATGTAAGCAGGGTGTGATCCAGTGTAATTTCTATATTATTTAAAGGTTGAACTTGTTAAAAAGGTCAATCCAGTTGAATTCTCATAGACTGAAATAACTTCCTACTATTTCAAGTGAGTGAATCACCTGATTGGTTCATAACTTTGTCGGGCACTTTCAGCTTAGTTCTTGAGAGTTTTAAAATTTCAAATATAAAAGAATAATTTATCATCTGATCCTCTTACGTTTGTTGAAGTGTGTTTGTAGCATATCCTCTAACGACAAATCATATAAAGAAAAGAAAACTAAAGAAAAGAAAACTAAAGAAAAGAGAAAAGAGAAAAAGATCATAAGATGTCCACTTTCTAAATGACATGAGTAGTACATATTGAGTCTCTGACAAAAGAGTATACCATCTGCTACTCATCATTTGATAACATGTGTCATGACCCGAAAAGTGAACGCTATGACTGACACACAAGTTATACTCCTAGTCTGATAAGCCTATCAACTAACTTAACAATTAAATAGTTTTAAAAAACTATTTTAAAAAATATATTTAATTTTTAGAGAATTCGACTCAATCATATTTAAATAGTTCTAAATCAAAAGGAGTAAGTCACAAAGAAGGAGGAATAATAATAATAATAATAATAATAATAATAATAATAATAATAATAATAATAAGAATAATAATAAATAATTAAAATAAACCAAACCAAACCAAACTTCACATAACATTTTTTCTCTGTCTCGACAGTAACACCAGCCCCTTCCTCTATTTTTTTTCTCATTGCTTCTTCTCACTCCACAACACAAATTGCACACATAAACCCCTAACCCTTAAAATGAATTTAACATCTCCAAAAACATAACTTCTCATACTCCTACAAATACTCTTGGTTAGGATTTTGGGGTTAGGGTTAGTGAGTTAAGGAAAGAAAAGAGTATCCATCCTTTGAAAGATGTTTATTGAGACTCTTTGAAGTAAATACACAGCTCTTATGTTAAGAATGAATCTCTAGAAAAATGTAGTTTTGTTTAAAAATCTTATTTTGGTGTTTAAGGTAAAATTTAAAGGATTTTTATGGTTTTCTAGAGTTAGCTAAACTTTATAATATTTTTTTCTAAAGTCTTGAGAATATTTTTGATACTCAGATTTGTTGGCCGAGGTCCTACACGCTACTCTGTGAGTTGTTGGAGAACAAACTTAGTTGATTCTCCATAGTGGTGAATAGACGACGATCATTGTCACATATTTTTATTATATTAAAATTATTATTTTACTTGTTTCTATGTTAAAGTAGTTATTTAAAAAATTGAGGAACACAACCTTTGATTTTTTCTCGATTTCATTCTTTATTTATGTTCATAGTCTTTGTTATATAATATGTTTATAGTTTGACTTATTTAATAGTTATAAAGTATTTAAATATTGAATTGATGTACAATTGAATGTGTTTTCCATGAGTTAGAATGAAATGAGAAATGATCTTTAAATATGTATTTTTGGAAATCGTTATTATAATTATGAAATATTTGACGGAGGTAGATCCACCTAGTTACCCGTTAGATGAAGCCACCACTATGAGATATTGTTGAGACAAAATCTCAATTTAATGTTTTGATGAAAACAAAAAAAAAAGTTAATTAAGAATTCTAATTATGATTCTAAGTGTTTTGTTATTTAACATGTGCATTTGAGTGTGTTAAAACAAGATAGGTATCAAACATCACAAATCAGATCTCATTAAAATCAAAGAAAGCAGTTCTGGAAAACGAAGATTGATCTTGAAGCAGTTCTGGAAAACGAAGATCGATCTTGACTTATTGATGAGAAACGAAGAACGATCTTCGTTTATGGCAGAAACAAGAATAATCAGTTTCCTTGTAAAAGATTGGATCCTGGAAATAGGGATGGGAATAGGCTAGGCCGTCCGTCAGGGGTCTATGGTCTGACCTGGCCTGGCCTATTTAATAAAAAGGCTAGGCTTAGACCATTTTTAAAGCCTATTTATTTAAATAGGTCACACTCAGGCTTATAAAAAAGCCTATTAGGCCTAACAGGCCGACCTATATATATTTTATTATTTATTAATATTATTTATTATTATTATTATTATTATTATTATTATTATTATTATTATTATTATATTAATAATATTATTTCCTATTTTAAATTCTATCAATTAAGCAATTACTCAGTAAGCATTCCATATTCAATAGTTGTTCCATATTCGGTAGCATTTCATATTTGGTAGTCATTTCATATTTGATAGCTGTTCAATTAGTCAAACGCTCAGTAGTCTTCCATATTTGTTTAAAAGGTAATAATGAGTGTGTTTGTTTCAGAAAAAAAAAAAAAAAAATCTATTATTTGACACAAAAAATTATTTTTTAGAGTTTAAAGGATGTTTATTTCATATTTTTTAAAAATTATTTTAAATAGGCTTTCAGGCCAGACGAGACTTTTAAAAAGACCAGACCAGGCCGAAAAAAAGCCTATGATGGGCTGTAGGCCAGGCTTAGGCCTAAAAAATAAATCGTAGGCCAGACTCAGGCCTTTCAAAGCCTGGCCTGACCTATTCCCACCCCTACCTGGAAACATTATTTATCTCATATCCTCATATAGAATCAGCAGTGATAAATCTAAGTTATATTTGTTCTAGAATTTGAAGAATCAAAGATATGCTCCATTAATAGTATAAAACAAGATCATTCTTCAAATGAGGCATTTATAAGTACAAGTTTACAGGCTGTAAAGTACACCTAAGTTGTACTTCAATCCTGACCTGCACGCAAGAAGTCATCTCAGTCAGCTGATAAGAGTCACAAGTACAAATCAGCTCATTTTCAACTAAATTCGAAGATCAATCATGGTTCTCAAGAACGATCTTGGATGCAGTTGTGATCACTCTTGCTTTTTGCCAGACTTTATCGAACAACTATTTCATGACAACTGGCCCTATTTCAACGGTCATATGAGTCATCCCAAGCTCTCTTGAAGTCTATAAAAGCAGCTTCAAGATGAAGAACAATACACAACTCAAAGTGCCAAGAAAAGCATCAATCATTCAATCATACTTGAGTTTCTCTCACTCACATACATTGAATTAGTTCTGATTTTTCCCATTCGATTCCTAGAATCATTCTTGTGTTTTTCTCTGTCAAAGAATCATATCTCAAAGAGACATCTCAGATTCTAACAAAAACAATCTCATCATTATTGTAAAACTCAAACTATAAGAGTTTAGTATAGTTTGGGTAGATTGTAAGAAATCCTATCAAGGTTGATAGGTGACTTGATTGAACTCCTTTCTGGGTGGAAAGGTTTTAACTTTGTAGCAGATCAAGGTTGATCTAAACTAGGTGTTGTAAAACCAAGAAGGTTTTTTTGTTTTAAACACTTAGTGGAAAATCTCACGGTTGTGAGGACTGGACCTAACCCGGGTTAGGTGAACCAGGATATATCCTTGTGTGATCTCTCCATATCTATCTCTATTTATTTTATGCTTTATAATCATATTTTATATTGATAACATCGATATTGCTGTTTTTTTTACTAACCAAGATCAATCTTAGTTGAATTTTCAGTTTTAAACAGGAATATTTTAAAAGGGGCAATTATAATTCAAACCTTCATTCCTTATAATTGACATTGTTTACTTCAGATATGTCATCCTTATGAGAAGATGGCTATCAACGAGATGTAAGCTCCCAAATTAATGCGATATATATGATGCATTGCGGCAATTAGAGGAACGGGTTATCTGTTAGATGGAATCACTCCTAAGGGCAAGACCACCATTATGAGGAGAGGGGTATCAATAAGATGAAACAGTTTATTTGTTCTAAAAAATTTATGGTTTTACTTGTTTGATTTTCTATGATTTTTAAGGTTGTTCATTGTAATTTCACTTCTTTAAATTGAATTTTAAATATTTCTACATGAACGACTAAATTATAAGTTTCATGATTTTATCATGTGTATACATTATTTGATAATTATCTATATTTCAAATATTATTATTTAGTATAATTGCCACAAGGTTGTAAAACAATTCTTCATGCCTTTTTGTGTTTCACTTCTAGTTGGTGGTTGTTGTCTCCTCACTAAGTCTTTGTGACTTACTCATTTCATGATTGAGTTAAACGTTTGAAACATAATTTTAAAATTTAGAAACGTTGATTTAGAACTATTTAAATATGATTGAGTCGAATTCTATAAAAATTAAATATATTTTTTAAAATAGTTTTTTAAAACTATTTAATTGTTAAGTTAGTTGATAGGCTTGTCAGACTAGAAGTATAACTCGTGCGCCAGTCATAGCGTCTACTTTTCGGGTCGTGACACATGTTATCAAATAATGAGTAGCAGATGGTATACTCTTTTGTCAGAGACTCAATATGTATTACTCATGTCATTTAGAAAGTGGACACCTTATGATCTTTTTCTCTTTTCTTTAGTTTTCTTTTCTTTATATGATTTGTTGTTAGAGGATATGCTACAAACACACTTCAACAAACTTAAGAGGATCAGATGATAAATTATTCTTTTATATTTGAAATTATAAAACTCTCAAGAACTAAACTGATAGTGCCCGACAAAGTTATGAACCAATCAGGTGATTCACTCACTTGAAATAGTAGGAAGTTATTTCAGTCTATGAGAATTCAACTGCATTGACCTTTTTAACAAGTTCAACCTTTAAATAATATAGAAATTACACTGGATCACACCCTGCTTACATTTATGACATAGGTAACAAGAGATAATAAGATAAGAATGGAGGGGAGAAATTGCATACATAGAGGAATGAGAATAATTTGCTTTGAACTTTTCAAAGGTTATTAGTATTATATTATGAAATCTATCTTCTCTTTTCACTGCCATATTCTGATTTGTTGCTTCTAGTCCTTTGTACCATTTTCTTATGATCTAAGTTCAACTTGCTACCTGACATACTTTCTTCTTTGCTTTCTCTTATAACCATCTTTTTTTCTAAGTCCAATGCCAACTTATCATCCAACCTTTTAGTTTTGTGCTGACCCTTTTCTCTACTCTCAGCAAGTGAGGCTCTTCTTGTGATTTCTCCTCTCTTGAATTCTTCTTTGTCAAGGCCTAGAGATTGCTTTCCATGGCTATCTCTAGGTTCTGCTCTCTTTTTTGCTCCTAAAAGTAGCTCAAGTGGTTTTTGCACCTTTGTACTAGTTGCTGCATTAGAGTCTTTCTCTTGTTCATAGTAGAGGAGCTGCACCACGGTTCGCAGCGGCAGAGAATCGTTTGTGACAGCGTGTGCACGCACTTCTGAGGACAATCTTTGGCACTCTAGAATCCCACACAAGCGCTTCTTTTCGGATTTGTTCAAGTCAGGATGCACCTGTTTATACATTGTACATAAGTCACGTAATTAATGCACCATAAATAATACATAACCAAGATTTTAAAATGCGGTCATGATCATGCTGTGATCTTTGATATTGCAGAAAAATTTCAGTCAAATGAGGTTGATGCGATTGCGATACAGTCGCAGAGACATCAAAGACTATGACATCGCAACCACAATTGCAATCACATACCGTTTCTTAAAACCTTTAATATTACCATATAATTAAATTTGTCCACTAAATTGCTTATGATGAATGCATTTTAATGCAAATTTAAGTTAACATAGCTAAATTGCCAAGTCTACAATAAAAAGACCATGAAAATTTCAACAAAGTTTAGACAGTTTATGAGTGTAAGGTACTAATAAATTTACCTTAAGATAAATGTTTATTGCCTGGTACAAATCATCATGCTCTAATCTGCCAATAGCTGGCACAGCTTCAACAAGAGCAACAAACTTTGACACTGTCATATTATCATCCCTTGCCACCACTTGAAGATAGGAATCAATGAGCTTACCAACTTTTGTGATTGATCTTAACAAGTAGTGCTTGTTGTCACCAGCACCAGTTGAGATTCTTTTCCAAAACTTCAAAAAACTCTCCAGCACTACTTGAATTAACTCTATATCATAAAATTTCTGGTCCAAAGATGATGTTGAGGGGTAAAGCAAATCACTCACATTAGCCTCGTGAAACTGTATGCTAGCTCTCTTTATTAATTCTGTTTTTGTCACTGTGGAGACACCTAGATTACTTGAAATGCTCAAAAGTCTTAACAAGAAGCCAGCTGAAACTGATCCTTTATCTGCAGGAATCATGCTCACAATTGTTTCAAGAACTTTTCTGTTTTTCTCCTTAGATTCTTCTGTTTGTGATGATGAACTTCCTGAACTTTTAACCTTTATGAAAGGTAACCACTTACATGCATAGACATGTAAAGCTTCACCAATAAGCTGTGGTGGAAGAACATGTGTTGATCTAATAGTCATTATTATGCACCTGAAAAGATCTATGTTTAGAATGGATACATCCTCAGTCCACCAATCCTTTGGGACAGAATGATGCTGTTTTCTGTTGTAACCAGGCCTAGTGTAAGTGTAGGACCATTTAACCTGCACATAATCATCATTGTTAAGTAAAAAATGTCTATCTATGTAGCCCCGACACCTTGGATTGAAAGCATGTCTAACATCCAACACATGCACTGTCTGACACTGACACGACACTGACACATGTTATTACATTTAACCACTTCTATTTTTTTAATTATCACCAGTGTCAATGTCGCGTCTGTGTCGATGCTTCATAGCTAAGTATCAAATCTTATGTGAGGAATTTTATGGTATTGATTATTAACCTGTGACGGAGGTGTAAGAACTTTTTCAATAATTGAATCAATGCATTTTCTTATTATGCCAAGATTCTCAGACCATTCTGGTAATTTATCAGTGGCTTGCAGTGTAGAAATGGAGTCTTTCCAACCTTCTAGAATGCATGAACTGAAGAAAGACTCAAGTTTACCTACAAAGTTTCCCCTCTCAATGGACTCATTCATTTGGAGAAGCTTAGAAGCACAGAGTGCAGGTACAAAATTATGAGCACTAATGTTGATTGAAACTCCATAGCAGAACTTAGCGCAGAGTTCAAAAGCATCTGGGCCACCAGGCATATCATGAAGCTCTAGAGGAACACTCTCAGAATCATTAGTATCAGAGCAAAGTCTTTGTAGAAGGCCACATTTTCGAAGAAGTGGAGACTGCAACTAACAAAAGTAGAATTATAGATGAACCAAGATTAAAAATTGTATCCTTTTTGTACACCCATACACATGCGGTGATGAAAATTGATTTTGTAAACTTAATTTCATTTAAAAGTGAGTTGAATATAACGTGATTTTTTTTTGGGTACATTCATATAAAAGTGAATTTAACCGTTAATTTGAGGCTAGAAATCAATTCTTGAGGCATAAGCTACAACTTCTAGTTTCGAGTTATAAAATCAAATCTGGAAACATAATCAACTCTATTTGAACACCTCTAAACATGTTAAAATCAATTCTAAATCTCTAGAATCAATTTTACCTCATCCAAAAGTGTAACCAAACATACACTTAATTTAATTCCAATACCTTGTGTAGCAGATAAGTGGTGTCATTGATTTTCATCACAAGATCAGGAGGTATATCTGAAACTAGACTCCTGCATTCGTGATTTATGATTAGGATTAAACTCAGATCAGGTTTCCTATACTTATAACTTTTCATCACAATATCAAATCAAATAAATAGCCTCTACTAAGAATCTTTATTATTTATAATATAATACATGTTGATTTGTGAAAATATATATCAGAAGGAAAATATGATGTATACCAATTTAGGCCTAAGATGGACTTTGAATACCTGGTAGCTTGTTCTGTGTAGAAAGTATCTGACCTTGTTCCAAGTTTCATGAACTTCATAGCTATTTGTTTTGATCTTTACACAATGACAAAAAAAAACCTCTACTTCAAATCCTGCATAAATTCTGAAAATTTCTAGTTTAATTATACTGCATGAGTTACTTCAAACTTCAAGTTATGTTAAGTAGGTGAAACTGTTTAAGTAAAATGATGTGAATGTGGAAACACTACATTATGCATACTGTGCCAGTTTCTGACATGTAACAAGAAACTGAAGTGCATGAGTTTGTGAATTGATCATGTGTGGTGAAATATAAGGTCGCGTTATAAATATTGTTTGGTAAACCCTGAAACTGATAAAGGGAAAATGCAATGCTTATATCAATGTCTTTATGATACATATGCTACAATAAACCCTGCACTTGCAGCTGTGCCGACAGTGTAACTTCTTTGTGATGTTTGATTAAAAGTGAACCTTTTACAGTTAATAGAATTCACTGATTCACTTTAAAGGTAAAATAAGTAATCTCAATTATTGCTGCTACATAAATCAACTTTGATATTATATGCAGATACATAACAAGATATAAATGTGTTACAGTATGTATGAACCATTAATTTTTTCATCAACAATTAAAATTTAGTACTATTTTACTCTTTAAAAAATTGCTCACTTTTTAATATACTGAGATTTTTGTGCACATGAACTATATAATTTACCTTGACTAATGGTGCCTTCTAGAGAGTAGATAGTAAAGACTATTCATAATATGATTGGAATTTGGGAAATTAACTATTAGTATTAAGGGAGAAGAAAAATTGTGCTTTAATAGTAGTTGGATCAAAAGTGTTAATAATTCCAAAGAAAATATGTGCTAACACATACTCCAATATTTTCAGAAGACACTTTTGATTCCATATATATATATAGAAATGGTTGATTATGTTAAGAAAAAGGGTATGAAAATTCGGGAGAAAGTGATGCAGCAATAACTAGTGTGTGACCAAAACCTTCATAAGATAATACAAAAAATCATTTATTATTTTAGTGAAATGTCAGCATTAGTTTCATAAAAGCAACTCATAAATATAAAGTAATATAAACTTTTTATTCAATTCAAACTTATAATTAGTATTGTGTATGACTCATATTCGCTCATAAGTGTGGTGACTCTCAAGCGTAGCAGAAAGCGCAACAAGTGTGGCATAGTAGAGCTGAAAGTGCAACAAGCATAATGGAGTCGTTAAAAGATAAACTTGTAAACTAAATCGTAGTATATAGAAACCAAGAAACACTGAAGATATATCTTTTTCTTTCTTACTTTGTTTCTCTTTTTCTTCCATAGATTTTATTCTTATAATTGCTGAAAAAGTTGAGCATTAGTTTCATAAAAGCAACTCTTTTAGACAAGTTTCAAATTTTAAAATCAATAAAAACATTCATCTATACTCTATAGGTGCAATAAAGATGAATCTATAATGGTTGTTGAGGTTAAGGATCTAGTATATGATGTTAGTGTAGTGCTAGGCCTTTTTCACCATTCATTTGTTAAAATCTGACATACACTTTGGTCTGTGCTTTCACAGACAAATGATGGTAAAGCTAAAAGTACTATGTTTTTTGTAGAGCTGCATCCATTGCTTTCCACAACACAGAAGCATTGCCCTTCATGTTTTTCTTCTAAAAAACATAGCTTCAAGGCCTTACAAGTAAGTCACCTTTTTACTTTGAGGTAACTCTCACAGATCCCAATTTTATGATCATAGTGAAAACTCAAAAAGTGTAGTAAATGTCAGCTAGATTTGCTGTTAAACATAATATCAATGATACACAAATGGGTGAATGTTGGATTTGGATTTCACGCAGGAAATGAATTACACGTTTATTGATCTTGGTCGTTCGATCTTCAATCAACAATGAATATTATTTAAATATAATTTAGTAAAGATATAACGGAAATCGTCTGATTTCAAATCAATAGTCGAGATCAATTAATATGTGATAATGTGTATAACTTTTCTTTTATTTGTGTGAAATTTATTTCGACCGCCATCTATTATCCAACTGATGTCCCGACAAACACCATAGTCGAATATCTCACCTTGAGGGCAAGTGATTCATAGTATATCGATGATAAGTGAGTACGGTTCAGGTCTAATCTTGTTTACTAAACCGTAGTATTTAAACACAAATTTTGATCTATAACCTAAACTTAAATAATGAACCTTTATTTGTATTTTTCCTATCTATTTTTTTTTTTGAACATGCTCTTCCTGGTGTCATTGAGCAAGGCATTTAAGCAATTATGTGACTCTTCCCTTCACCAATTGATAAAGTTCTCTACAACTTACTTATTACACTCCTCTCTACCTCCACAACAAAGTTACATCATTTTCTTTTCGTCCTTTTCCTATTGGAATTATTTTAGGCACATAGAACCTATATAACTTTACCATGCTGCTTTTTCCTTATACATATCTGACAAAAGTGCTCTTCATTTTTATAACACAACCAAAATGATTTTTAATTGGTTGTTAAGTGCTAAGTCAAATAAAATACTTTAACCACATTCCTCCCTAGCTACTCCCTATGGTCACATAATTAGACCATTCATCAAACACCAAAGAAAATAATAATGCATTGGAAAGTCTAAAGAAATTAAAAAATAAAAAAGTACATAAAGCATAAAAAAAACATACCTGTGAACATATATTAATAAAATTGATGTTACTTAGTGAAAAAGCTGTCCAAATTTGAAGAGTGTGTTTAGAGGAAGAAGCAGAAGCATTATATGGTTTGACATGTGAAACATGAAAGTGGAATATGCTTTACTAGTTTCATGCAAGTAATCCTCAGAGACAAAGAAAAGAAGAGAAAGATAGGGAGTCTGAATAGTGTTATAAGGTACATGAAGGAAGAGAGAGAGTGTGTGAATTAGTCAAGATAGTAATGTATCAAAAGCATGTTATGATAAACTCATTTGAATATATTGTTGAAATGGAATAGAAGAGAAGGAAAATTGAAGAAAAAAAACAAGTGTTTACCTGAACAGACAAATGAAAATTGGTGATGTGTATGATTAATTGAGAAAAAGCATGCATTGTAAGTGGACTAATGCATTCTAAAGTGCTCCTATATTGATTGTAAAGATGCTTATGTGTGGGGACAACTCTATACATACCTCAAATATCCACTGTGCACTCATCATCATGCTTTCCCCCACTAAACTTTCGAATATTCCATTATTTGGATTATACATAGTCAGAGTTAGAGTTATATTTAGTTTTGTGAAATTAATTTATTAATCGTGGATCAATTAAGATTAGATGATTTAAAAATATTTAAAATTTTAAGTTTTATTATACTTTGTTCGATCTTTAATTCAACGATCACTGATATGTCTTTTAAGAGAATTTGGCGTAAATAGAAAGAAAAAAAATTATAATAATTTAATTTTTTTATATATTTACAATAATATAATTTTGTAGACAATATTTTTAATAAGAAGAGAAGAGACAAGGTAGGATAAGTGTTTTTTTTTTTTTTTTTTTTTTTTTTTTGGGTTCAATT
>NC_021160.2:6568506-6597333 GCF_000331145.2 Cicer arietinum | reverse complement strand
TTTTTTTTTTTTTTTTTTTCTTTTGGGTTCAATTTATAAGTGCGTCCCGATTAAGCATGTCTTTGTAAATGTGACATCATTTTGTTCGATTGTTAATTTTTGTTTTTTCAATTTATTATTGAATGCATTTTTTTAATTTGATAAATTAAACTAAATATATTTATCACGCATATCAAATGATGAACATCATGATCATGATAATAGTGATGATTATCTTGAATTCTTTGGAGTTTCTTAATAAGATCTTGTAATTATTATGAATTGTTCAAACTAATCTTTGAACCGACCATGTGCCTTTTCATGAAGGAATATAGTCAGCAATTTTTCTGCGGAGTTCAATACCAACCTATTTGTTTATTCTGCATGCACCACTTTAATTGATGTGTTTTTTTTTTTTCTCTTAACCTTGGTAAAATTATATTTACCCTTATATCTCATATCATATATAAAATTTTACATGAGTTAAATGTTGAAAAAAAAAACATGTCAATGATTTTTTAATTGTAACATTTATAGAATTTTTTTAAAAATTTTTGCAAAATTTAATGTAATATTTATTATTGATTTGTCAATAATACTCTTAGTTATTTGTTGTAGAAATAAAAATATATGAGATGAGATAATAAATTATTAAGGACGTTAGAAAACAAAAATAATAATATCAAAACTAATAAATTTAATTGATTGTTTTGGTATGTATAAAAAGCAAACAAAAAAAATATCAATTAAAAAGAAATAGAGGGAGTATTAAATTAGAGATTGAGATTCAAGCTAGACACCCAAAATTTAACATGAAAGAATCCTGAGAAAAATATTTTTAAGTGTGTTTTAAGAAGAAAAAAAAAAGTTTTAAACATTGCGAATGTAAAAAAAAATGTGTTTATCTTATTAGTAAGTGACTACAAGTTTTTTGCGGAATTAATTATTAGTAAGTTGATTTATACTTTGCACCTTAAACAAAAACAAATCTAAAGTCGTAAATTAAGTGAGTCCTCCTATACATATAAGTTATGTAGTGTAAGTGAATTTCACCACTTATTATTTGTACTAATAGTAGTAGTTGATTATTTACATAAAATGATTATTGATTTGTAAATTTTATTGCAATTATAGATGTTATCTTACTATATTTAACGATTAATAAAACTTCTTATGGTAGCAATTAATTATAGATGATTATGTTTATCTTTTGTAACGTGGGAGTTAAAAACTTGGCAGTTAAGGAAGTAGGGCTTCACGTAGAATCATGTCATGTTACTTTTAACAATTTCTCAAGATATATGGCCAGACAGACATGGAACATAAATTTGTCTAGACAACATCAATAATGTAATTAACATGCGGCTATATTTATGTAAACATCCCATTAGTCAAAACCGTACTATATTAATAGTAATTAGTTGTAACTAGTTAGGTTTGAAAACCCTTCTCACTCCATCATAATTTAAATGATATATATATATATATATATATATATATATACTTTGGATTTAGATTTTTCGTGTGTCTTCACGATTTTGCCTTTTGTGAATAGGTGTCTCATTGGTTTCAGTGGTGTGAGAGTAGTTTAAAAACGATTCTTAATCTCGATTATTAAACAATGTAAGGCTTTTTAATGTAACCGAAAGAATAACATTTTTGTCATGTGAAAAGTGAGTCTAATCATAGGCACATTCTAACACTAAACATGGTCTATCATAGACCGATTCTTAAAAATGTTTAAAACTTCAACAACAAATGTCGTTTTTTAGAAATAGATGATAATGATTATCTTTATTTTTAGGATTAAAATTGTGACTTAAATGATATTCTTTCGATACAAATAAAGGAAAATAAATATGTATCTCGTATCAAATCAATATTAACTGAATTATTATCTTATTTATAAAGATGGAGAGAGTCGTGAACTATTACTCTTGGAGAGTAATGTCGATCGTCGTTAAAATTTCGTATACTTCTTAAATATTGATTCATGGTGGACCACTTATAATGAAGAAGTCAACTCCAAACATATTCTTCAAAGAATATCTTGCTACAAATTATAGTTTTCTTTTGAAGTTTTTTAAAGGAGGTTAGCATCTTCATTACCCTAGATTATTAATCTTTGTTGGCAAAAATATATTAATGGTTCTTTATCTTATTTAGTTATAACAATTATATTTTTTTTTTCATATAGGTCCTTTATTTAAAAATATGTACAAATTAATTATTTTTCATTACAAAATAATGATGTGTCATTGTCTCAGTAGTTTTGCAATTTTTTATTTATTAAACTATATTTTTTATTTTTTATCTTTTAATTAAAAATAATTTTAGTCCTTTTATATTTTACAACGTTATGTAAATCCGTCTTTCTGTTAAATGTAAGCTAACATAATCATTTAATCATCTTATCTGACATATGTATAATGTCAAAAAGAAATCTTCTTCTCCGAAATATGAATGGAGTTAGCGTTCTTCTTCTTCCACATTCCACATAACAATCCATAAATTTATAGAAAAATAAAATATAAACATTCATTCCCACGTTACATATAGTAAAACTGCACAACGTCTTTAAATTTTAGTTCAATTATCAATATCGATATTATCAAATTAGAGTGGATCCGAATTTTAATATAAATATTTTAAAAAATAAACAATCAAAATAAATTTTAAATAAAAAATAAAACATATATTTTCTTTTTTTGTTTATTTGTCATAAATATCACTTATTAATGTTACGTTAAAAACTTCTAAGTATCACTTATTTTGACATCAACTACTTAACTTTTTGCAATATCTTTAGAGTATAATAAAATAATTACTCTAAGAAAAAGTTATGATTGTTAAAGTATATTTATCATATAAATTATTTTTATACTATTATTTAAGATATTTATCATCAGCGGTTATTTATTATTTCACAATTTTCAATATAAATATATATATATATATATATAAAAATAATCAAAAGGTTAAAATAATTAATGTATACATTAATTTTGATGTTTTTTATTAATTTCTTTTATAAATGAGATTAGAGGTAGCGACAACCCACTTATAGTTAAAATCTCTCTTCTTTATCGACGAAAGAAGAATGGTTTATGATATTTTTTGATTGCACAATCACCCTTCTAAATTAGTTTTTCTTATTTATTTAAACAAATAGTTTACACATAGATTTAATTTTTCTTACATGCAATATTATTTGGTGTATCGTCTTATTACAATATTTGTTTGGTTCAAATCAACATATTAAATTCAATTGATTTTAGAATTGTCAACGTTACAAATCTACATTCATAAATATTCCAAATACTTTGATTTGATCACAATTATAGACAATTTGTTATTTTATAATATTAATTTGGATGTCTTACATTTGTTTGCAAATTTATCCTTTTCTATTTTAGTAATTTTAAATTTGTATTGTTCCATATTGATATATTCTACCTATTTAAATAAATAAATAAATAAATATCAATTTTTAGTTTAAAAAACAACACAATTAACCAGTATTATGTCATTTGGAGTATTTTAAAGCCAGAAGTCAATATACGATCCTAAGTGACCATGTGTCAACTGGTCAATCCTATTACTAAAGAGACACCGGGAAAAGCATATTAGAAAACGTTGACACAAACCCATTACCTTTAATGAACTATTCAATGGTTCTATAAAAAGGGTAACGTACTATTTAGGCATGAACCTACAATCTTCAAGAGTTTGTGGAGTATGCAGTGGTAAACATTAATTATCAACGCAATGGAACAGTAATTCCAGATGATAAAAAGCGTGCAACATAATATTTGCATGTTTTCTACTCCCTATGATGTCAAACTCAAAAAATGCCACAAAACTATTCCAAAATACAGTCTGCATAGGTTCAATAGTCACCCGAACAAATCGTCGTCGTCATCCTCATCAGCATTGCTTGGATTACTGTCTGATCTTCCGCTTAGTGTATTCTCTTTTCCATTTTCCTTAGCAGCTGGAGGTCGTTCACTACTACTTACAGGTGAGTATGCCCAGGCTGATCCAACTTTGACAGATAAGGATTCTCCATAAAGGTCGTCATAAATCCCAGTTTTCACGGGGGTTTTGATCTTTTTTAGGACTTCTTGTAGTTTATCAGTCACCCCTTTTTGGGACGAATCTGCCTCCTTGACAGAGGACTGCTCTTTCCCCTTTGGAATTAAAGTAATTTGTACAAGAGATTCATATTTACCGACAAGACTTCCTTCCTTAACACCAACTGGACCAGGTTCTGTTTCTACATCTACACCATCTGAAATTCCAACAACTTGAACTAATTCTCCCCCAACTTGATCTCTGAAGGAAACTCTTGTCTTCTTAATTCTCTTAGCAGCTCTTTCCGATTGGTAATCCTTGTTTTTGCCACTTGCTGAACTACCTAGCTCATTAGATTTGGACACTAGATCTGACTTGTTGATGCCGTAACGATTCAGCAACGTATTATAAGTAACAACAGCTTCTTCATCTGATGGGTCAGGAGGTGGTGGGAAATTAATCTCCGTGGGTGGTGGAGGACGAGGGAAAAGAGCTGCATCATTTTTTCTTAATATGTATACTCTTGTGGATGCAGCAAACCGCAATGATTGTCCCACTTCAAACTCAACTGGTGAATCCTTGGTCAATCGCTCATTTGCGACAAAGGTACCATGAGCAGATCCCAAATCAATTACATATACGCTGAAATAAAATGAAAAAATGTTCAAGCTAATAAAATCACAGCTTGCCAGGAAATCATCACTCCTAAATCACCAAGACATATTTAGTTTAATAACTAAAATCGCTGAAGTGGTTCCTTAGTCATCTGTAATTAATTTTTATGAATAACTGATTAACAAGAATTGGTATGGTTTGCTACTTTAGTTTTGATAAGATAAAAATGGTGTCATTTGATCCATCCAAGTAATAGATGCAAGCTATTAGAAAAAGGCTTTAGTTTCTGCTGTTCTTATTGCATACTTACTTTTGAGACAAATTATTTAGAATATGTAACTCAGAAAGAAAATGACATAATATAGAGAAGTATTGCATCCATTCCAGTAATATAAAAGGAAAGCCTGCAGCATGTTCTAACCTCCCATTCTTGTGAGGAATGACTGCAGCATGTTGGCGAGAGACAGATTGATGATCAAGCACAAAATCACAAGTCTGGATTTGCCTCCCAAATATATGTCTCCGTCTGTCCAGATTAATCCGATCTAACACCTGACCATCCTTCATAACTTCCAGGTAAAAAACACCTGGCCGCGGCTCAATCGCCCAATCTGGTGGCTGCCACGTCGACTGCCCTCCTCCAATCTGAGTTGCCTGCTGACTCTGCCCCAACAACGGGGCAGCCTCCACTCCCACAGCTTTGTGGGAAGCATATTGCTGTTGATGCTGAGATTGGTGAACAGAACTCTGGTGAGACTGTGAATAACCAACTACTTTACTAGAAGACTGAGCAACATTTCTTGAAGATGAATTGACAGAAACGGAGAACGGTTCCAAATTCTCAGCTTTCTTAAACCTATCAAGACCTGATGTTCTTCCATACATTCTCTTTAAATTACACTTAATGAATGAGCTCCCTTAACTATGAGCTCACAAATAAGTTGCATCACAATGTCACAATGACTCCAAATCTTAATAACATGCTATTAAGCTCTCTTTGCACAAACCCTAAAAACAATTTGGGATAAAAAAGAATTAAAAAAACATACCTTGTAAGTAAGTAAGTAAAAGGAGTGACATTAACACATCACAACATAGAAATTGACTCAAAAGAAAATAAGCAATACATAATGATTATAAGATAAATGGGTAACAAAAGATGAAAAAACCTGAACTATTCTACCCTAGAATAAGAATATACTATTAATCTTCTAGAAAATTGGGGATAAATCTAGCACGTGATAGAATTATAATATTAGCAATTAAAAAGCAAATTGCAAGTGTAATTTCAAAGTTAGAATTGAAATACAGAAAAAAAATATTGATCGGGGAAATGAGGAGTTAGAGAATCGCACCGATTAGGGTTTTAGAAACGCTGCGTCTTTGAGAAGCGGAGCAGAGAGAGACACAGAAAGAAAGATGCTGAATTCAATTTTAGTTTGTAAATATTTTTATGTTATGATATTACTATACTCTCCTCCGTCTAGAGGAAATGACAATCTTATCCACGACATTTTTATTAGTAAACCACACTTTTTGTGTTTTAAGAGTGTAAGTCATTATAAAATTAGTATCCTACTTATCTAAATATTGAAGTTAGTCCTTCAATTATCAAAACTTCAATTAATTTAATTATGGTGTTTTAGAGCCTTTAATAGTATTTTAATAAATTATTAAAATAAAATTGTGAACAGCTATTTGTTAGAGACTTTAGAATTAAAAATTTATTTATTATATTGATATAATCGACTTAATATGATTTTTTTTTAATTGATAACTAAGTTAATTAATTTAATACAAGGATTTTTTTTTATTAAGTACAATATATTTTTTTAGTTCTTTATTTTAATACGAGGTTTTTTTTTTATTAAGGACAATATATTTTTTGAGGTCTGTATATTAAGCAAAATTTTATTTATTCTTAGTGTCTAAAGTTGTTTCTTTAGTGGTCTTATATTTAGATTGATTATTGTCATGTGTTTTGCTCATATGGTGTGAGACTTAAATGATAATATTAAATATCCTTAAGTCTTAATTTATTTTGTCATAGGTTTGAATTTGAGACTCGGAATTAATTATGATGAAATTTATTATATTTTTCAAAAAGAAAAAAAATTATAATATTACATTAACAACAACAAAAATTCAATAAATTACAAAATCTATAAATTTAGAAATATGGTTATGCTTCTCACCCATTTTCTTCCCTAATTTCTTCCAAACTCTAAACTTAAAATTTTGGTTTTCTCTAATTTTCATGTGGTATCTTATTTCTACTTTATATTTTTTCCCAAATTTTCTCCTCCTTAATTTATTCTTTTCCAAATTTTTGTTGCTCCATTTTTTTCTAAGGACGTTTTTAATATTAAGTTATATAATTTTGTTTATGTTATATGAAAAAAATATTTTGAATTTTGACTGCTATTATAAATAAAAGTTAGTTACTTTTGAATCGTTTAATGTACGTAGTTGAACATTTGACATTAAAAAGAGAAAATTTAATATATTTAACTTGTATTTTTTTTAAATTTAAAAAATTAATTATATTTAATTAATTTTCTTAATAATTATAAAAGTAATTTTTTTAATGTATAATAGTAATCGGAAGGAATATCTTTCAGAAAAACAGTCTCTAAGAATTTTGGGAAATCAAGCCAAAACAGTGTCTAAGAATTTTGGGACCTTAAGCCAAAAAAGTTAAAAAGACTTCATAATATATTAAACTATTTTTTATAATAATATTTTACTGTTGTATATAGGCTTTAGTGAGTAAACAACTATTAAATTTTGAAAAGTTATGGATACCTAAGTCTTTGAAAAGGTAATAAAAATTTCCAAAAGTATAACCAATAATAACAATTTATATACTTGTTACTCTACCAAAAGAGTATGATGTACCTTTTTCTATGTCCGATGATTCATTTCTAAATATATTAGTTTTGTTAATTTAAATGTTTGATGCAGTGGTAAAAGGGTCTGTAAAGCAAATGTAAATCTTTTTGTAAATGTTCAGCGAGTCATAAGATTTCTCTATTTTAGATTAAGATATCGTCTTCTTACTATAAAGTTCATTTCAATATATATAAATGTGTGGAGATTCATTACCTCCAGAATTAATTATGAGATTAGTTACTCCACTTAATAACTTCATATAAAGAATGAATTTTATTTTTCCATTTTGTCATCATCTTTGCAAACCTGAAAATCACTTTCAATGGGCTGATTTATTTTTATTCAATAATAAAAGGCTGAATTACTACAACTGTTTATATTGATTTTACTTGTTTATAAGCTAATTAGTTTTCCTTTTGATCTTAGTTGTTTATAAGCTAATTAGTTTTTCTTTTCATGTTTAATTCGCATGGACCAAGTCAGATATTTAATTTTTGCATATATTGTGAGCCAAGTGCCAAATATGTTGGTATTTTTTTAATTTTAACTTAATGTTATTAACGTTCATCTTATATACTAAAAAACAGGATAGAAGAAAAATGCTATGTTAGAAAATCAACACAAACTTAAACTTTATGACATTGTTTCTTTTTTATTTAACAGAATTTATATGACATTGTTAAAAAGCCATAATACTATGAATGTGTTTCATATTCTAACAAATCAATCAACAAGAAATTGAAGTATGGTGCTTCATGTCATGGCCTTCTAAGGGGATTAAAAAAAAAAAAAACATCTTCATTGTTATGACTGTCATCTGTCACAATCTTAAAATATATGAGTATACTACATACATGTTGCTGACCCCAGTGATAAGCAGTCAACTATGCACAACAAACAAAAATTGGAACTGCCAGTAACTGCTGTTACAATGAGTATCTTCTGCCAAAGTAATGGTTATGTACAATGGAACAATCAGGTATTCTCTCCTATGAGTAATCTATTTTGAAGACAAAACTTGGTAGCGAGTCAACCAATGAGCACAATTTCCAGCATCATTCTAATTCAGATCAAAGTTCCACTGATATTCAATGAAGTTAGGATTTCCATGTAATCCATAGAGAGACATCACAATCACATGAACCTTATAATTTGATGCATCATATATTCGAGTCAAAGTACGTGAATGGAACCGACACTTGTGCTGACATGATATCAGCTAGCTCCCATGTTTAAGTCTCATTTGCTATCTAGGTAAAAGCTCCTTCTCAGCTAGACTAAAGGTCACTTTAAGACGTTCCTGCAGATTTTGTAGAATGTTCTTTGTAATCCTTTTCTGATTCTTTGTGCTTTTCAGCCATTCAATACCAAATAATACTAGCACTCTACACCCTTTTGCTTTTGGGGGTAAATCCTCTATTTGGTAGCGAAGGTGTATCTGTGGCATAAAGGTGACTGTTAGAACAGCAACTCTGGTTCAAAAGAAAAAACTGATAAAATAAAAACAAAGAATATAGGAGATTTGATTGCAGAGTTCGATCAATTATTCTTATGTCTCCGACTGCAAAGGGACTACAATGTCTTTCTATTATTCAAGTTTGTGGTTATAGATTGCAACTTGTGTTTAAATACTACGGTTCAGTAATCTATGAGTCATACTTATCAATAACTATGAGTCATGCTCAAAAGAGACATAACAGATAAATCATAGAACACAAAGATATAGAATCACACAATGTAAGTCTATAAACAAGATAAAATTGGTCACTCACATTGAAATGATCACCAAGAGGAACACCGTGAAGATTCATAACCTCTTCCACAAGCCAACCCTTTCCATCCGAAAGGAGAGATCTTTGCTGAGTACTTGTCACTTCGCCTTTATAACTTGAAACATGCTTCTCAAATTTGTAATATACTGCCCTCTCTGAAATATCACAGTTCTCTGATACCCAAGGGGTATAAGAGTAATTAAGACAACCGGAGTTTTCCATGACCCGGCGGTCAACCTCACCCCCACTAAATATCTCCATGAGGAAATTTGCCTATAATAAGTAAAGGAAAATAACTTTAATCAGACTAACATTCGGAATATTGTACTAAAAATTGAATAAGGAACTGATAATTTGCATTGCAGTGGACGAGCACGAGCCCTTATGTGCGCTAGGAGAGAGAAAGAGAGATTACAGGAATTGGAAGTGAACAAGAATAAATCTCAGACATGCTGACATCATCCACGACAAGGAAGGGGCAACTGTCTTCACTAATAAGGCTTTTGGTTTCAGATTCTTCTTCAACAAACTTCACCTTCTGTTCAGGACTCAAAGATCTAGCCTTCCATAGAGCCATGATCGTCCTATATCACCACCAAAATAGTTTCTAAATAACAGTATATCTTTCATATTACTATCTATATTACCTTTGCAGATTATTTCTTAGTAATATAAATATATCATGCCAGTGTTTAAGTTACATGAGCCAGAAAAGTTTGCAAAACTAGGGAAACATATTTGGCAGTTATATAATTCACCCACCAAAGCCAAAGTGGAGAACAGAGACAGTTGGAAAGCAACCACTTTTTAAAAAAATGATAATCAAATATAGTAGGAAGCAAACACTATCAGATATTTCCACATAACAAAAAGCTCATGTTTTTCGGTTCATGTACTGTACAAATAATTACAGGACAGCGCAATTGTTGTCACCGTGAAATCAAAATATCATGCCTTTTCTTGCCATTTCGTCACTAAGCAATTTGAACTTGTATTAGTATGACAGAGTAATACAAAAAAAGAGAATTTCACAGAAACAAACTATGCAAATTAATTTGACACCATGTTGTTAGCAAGTTAGCTACAAACTTTCATGATGAGGTGACAGGGTTTTAGTGTTGTTTTTGAGTAATAGCTACACACAAAATTCAGCAAAATATTTATTAGGCTATCCAGATATGAATCAACCAATGCTGACATCTTTAACACAATGCATTTTCAGAACAACCTCAAAGGACTAGACTCAAAACACACACAAAAAATGTTAATCAAAACGGAAATTGGAAATATATAAGAAACAAACAGTTATAGAAAACATGATAGATTTTTGTACAGGTGACAGATATGTATATACAAGAAACTAGTTCCTAAGTTATTATAAAACGACTATTATCTACCTGTGTGCGACACCGAAAGATACAAAGGACTGGAAATGGAACTTTAGCCTTCCTTGTTCATCTTGTGTTTTTGCACCATGCCGTGCATCCCCGCCTCTACCCTGCCGAAGAGTTATGACAATTATTGGACTCCCCATTGATGAAAATGTTGGAGGAATAACCTGGATTTCTTCAATATCCTCCCAAAGAAAAAAGAATTTTGTTTTCTTTCCAAACAAATTTGCATGGAATCCAATTATTCTTGCTGATAGAAAGAGGCGGCCCTGCAGAGAAACATTGGCAATTTGATGAGATAATAATAAAGAAAGATGCACCAGAAAATTCCAAAATTGAAAAAATAACCACGAATTTTAACATCACATAACATAATAAAGTAAACCACACCTGCAGGGGCATTTTTCTTTTCAAATGACAGGTGAAGTCATTGATGAGAAATTCCTCAGGTGGAAGCACAAAGAGTTTCTGGAACGCCGAATTAGTTTGAGGAGACCGCAAATTAATCTACATTTTGAAAAGAAAAAAAACAAGAAAAACCATAAGAAAGGTAACATAACAGGAGTCCGAAATAGATAAGACAAGTGTTTTACATACCTTCTTCCCAACCTCTTTTTCCATTTTATTTAAATAGTCTTTTGCTACATTGCCACCTCTAGTGTTGTCCAGGAAAATTCTCAAGTGCAACTTAGACTGACACGCCAAAGCTAACTTTCCTTCAAGAGGAACCCATATATCAGCAAGATCTGATATGTTTGCTTTTAGAAAATTAATTTCAGCGTGCCCTAGACATGTAGTTGCATCAAAAGGTCCATCAAAATCATAAACTTCCACATCCAGCACCGAAGGAGGATCATCCATTGCATCAAACTCAAATATTTCTGTAAACATATAAAATGCTCTTTAACAAAATCAATTAATCAAGTATGGTATATATTCAGTTTATTCAGAGGTTTATATTCAAGTTATAAAGAAAGAAAATAATAAATGATGGCATGATATTCACCGTTCCATAAAGGATCAGATTTCTGGAATTTGATTGAACTGGTTCTTACTTTTCCATTGCAAGTAAACACCACATATGGGTCAGAGAACCCACCAGAGTCAACAGAAGCTAAATTGCTTCCTTCAATCAAGGCAACAGTTAATAACCACCCATCTCCTTGTGCTTTGATTCCATGATCGCTACCTAATATTGAGTACCAAAAAATCAGCATAAACAAAGACACAAGATCGTCAAGTTAAGTAAATACGCAAGAGACTAGAAAGAAACATATCATGGTTGATCCATTAATAGCAATACTAAGTCAGAGACAAAAAGGAAAGCCAGATTTTTGAAATGTTAAGTATATAATTCAATCAGCGTGCATTACCCTTTCGTGCTCTGGCTTTTATGAAGCGTGAGATTAAACCCAGCATGCGTTCACCTTGAAGAACCAAGACAGCACAAACAACAAATTCACCTATTGAATCTGGCAAGTCAAGCCCTGCAAACTCAAGCCCTTGAATTGTACTCGGAGAAGCAAGCCATAGGTGGACAAGCACATATAACCCTATGAAAACCGTTGAGACTACCGTGAAATTAGCAAAATACTGTACAGCCAGCTTCCAATCTGACTGCGGCTCTGCTTGTAACGATGCCAAAGCTTGTTCCTTACTGGAATTAAGTTCCGTCAGATCAAAGGGTTTAACATTCTGAGCTAACAACCCGGCATACTGTTCAAAACTTTCCTTCATACCTTGCCGAGCCCCGTTTTCTATCACTCCTTTCATCATGGTGCTCTGTAGAAAATTCATTCGCCATGATATAACCAGATGTGAACACTGCTCTCCTGATGGCAACTCAGGTCCAGGTGTGATAATATAGAGCACTTCGGTCCTAAAGGTGCTTCCATACACAACATCAGGAGTACTGACACTGACTAGAACGGCAAAGTTCTTCCCGTCGGCTTTTAAATATGTGTGTTCCTCAAAGGCTTTGACCGCCTTGATTAATTTACTGGGAGCCTTGACGTAAGTGACTAACCTTTTGAAGCTCTCCCCACCGTTCTCAAACTTCCAAGGTCCGATTTGTAAGTCTGTACTACCCTGTACATCTGCCAATGACTTGAGAAAATCTGAATCAGAAGAAAATAGTAAAATGTTCAAGTCTTCTGGTGCGATAATATAATGTTGATCAACAAACAACCCTCCTGGTAAATTGCTCGGAATTTCACTTCCTTGATCTGCAGACTGCATTTTCTTCATAGCTTCTTCAAAAGTCTCATCCAAGGACTGATCCTCGATCTTGACCTCACTAACTTCCACTTTACTAATTTCAGATTGGTCTGAATCAATGCTTCTACGCAATGGGGTTGATGATGAAAAATCAGAACTCTTATTAAAGATATAAGCAATTCTTCCTGTGAGTGTTTTCTGTGGACCGGTTTTTTCATCCTTAGTAGAAGTAACTTCTTCTCTTACAGGAGAAGATGAGATTGAATATCTAGTGGAAGAAGACCTTGAAGGTGATTCCATAGGAGAATCAGCAATTTTTCTTGGATGGAATACTAGATCTCCATTAACATTTGACTCAACTGATGCAGTATTCTGCAAAAAGTATATGCTCAAACGAACCTCACCTGCCGGGAAGAAAAAAAACACCAGAATTTTAAGTTCAAAATATCAGCAAAATGATGGTTCATATATTAATGTTCACAGTTAGTAATAGTATGCATATTATTTTTCAAAAGACTCGAGGTTCCCCTTAACCTTTACTATCCATAGTCTCAAATTTAGACACAAACAATCAGTCATACAATTTAAGTTCAAAACCAATATAACAACAGCACAAATTTAAGTCAATAAAATAAGAGTAAAACCCTCATTTGATCCTAGAAAGATTTTCAAAACATCTACTTGATTCTCGAAAGATTATCGCATCAATTTGTTCCTTGAATGAAATCTTTTGACATAAAGTAGTTTAAAAATAACTGCTTTTTCATAACCATTTATAGGTACCAAGTATTCACTGCCACTTAGCAGTGATTAACCTCGGTGGGAGAACCTATTGGGCACACAGGTGGATTCTATCCTCCCAACCAGATTTTCTCCATATGCAAGCGTCTGAGATCGAACCTCTAAAGACTTTCTTAAGATGCCCAAGTTCTTTAGCACTTGGACCCACCAAAGTTGGTAAAATAATTGCTAACTGATGCCAAGAACAAATTGATGTCATACAATAACATTGAAGACCAATCTCACAGGGCTAATCCTAGGAGAACTAAACTAAGGTTTACATACAAAATAAGTAAACAATAAAACTTCTAGTTGAGCAAGGAAATAAAAAATAAAATAAAAAAACATGGCCAAACAAATGCAAACTAATTAAACAATAAACTATTGAATGAAGTAGATAAAAATAAAAATAAGAAAAGTTGAATTAAGCAGCACAAACACACCAGATTCCCTGTTCTTGGACTTCTTGCCTTTTGGTTGCAAAGAGTACCAAGCAGTGCCAAGGGATTTGATCTCCTCATCAAAAACAAGTGACATAGGAACTTTAAGTTGACCAACAAAGTCATCAATTAAGAACTTATCTTCATCCATAACAGAAATTACCAATTCTTCACTAAGATCATCCACCTTAAAGCTAAACTCTTCATCCCATTTAGGATTCAAATTTTTCTTAATCACTTTGGTTCTAAACCTTTGTTTTCCCAACTGTAACCTCACATATGGATCACTCAGACCATTAGGATCCGTCGGTGGCAAATCCTTTGCCTCAATCACACGAACCACAAGCTTCATTATTCAAACAAAAAAACTCAAAAGGGTACCAAAAATTTGAAGTCAAAGACTAAAAAAGTCAACTTTATCTTTCAACTTGACAACCCAGAAGATTTTTTCAAAGGGGCAATGCAGTTTATGCAAAAGGAGAAGAAAATAAGTAGTGAACATTAAATGGGTGAGAACAAAGAATGAATGGAAAACTAAGAATTAAGAAACAAAAATATCTCAATAGATGTGAAATTTTTCAGTGAAGAGATGAATAAGAAGAGAAAATGAATCATAAATATTGAATCTGTGAAAGAAATGGCGTGGAAACTGATGATCTGTGATAAAATTAATTCAAAAATCAAAATGATTGAATACTTTTGAAAGAAGAAGAGAGAAGGAGTAAAAAATTGTCAACCAAATAAGAAAGAGAGAAATTATATTTTTTTTATGAAGATAAAAAAAAATTTAGAGTAAATAATGAGAGAAGAGAAATTGATAAAGACTCAAAAAATTGAATGGAAATGATTGAGGGGTTTGAAGAATGGAAAAAATTGGATACGAAATAAGGAAAAAATATCATAGTACTTTAATTCACTCTTTTCAATAAGCAAAACAGAAATTGACAAGCAAAGGTTTCTCTTTTATTAATGAAAAAAAGTAAATATACTTTTTCTTTTTTGCTTATATCTTTTTATGAAATAAAATTAGGTTCAGGACAATATATAGCCAGAATCTGATTTGTTGAATCTAACATGTAACATAATAGATATTGACCAATCCATTAAAGTTCAATTTTATTTATATTTAATATATAAATTTATGAATACTAAACTATATATATATATTATCAATTGCCATCGTGATGTCAAAGTTAAGTTTGACATTAAATCGCATCCATTCAATATATTTAATCCAAAGGTCAAAAGTAATTGAGATTTGTTTTACCCTATTCCCTTAAATAACATATGTTTTTATATTTTAGATTAATTGTAGTTTTAATTCTTTTATTTTTGTTAATTTATGCATAAATTGATATCTTTATTTTAAAATCTGATAATTTTTTTTTTTAATTAAAAATTGGTGATAATATAAAATGACTAACACTTGTGAGATTGCAATAAAATTATCTACAAATTTTAGTTTTAATTAATATATTTAAATAATTCTATATCATAAAATTATATGTTTTGTCATTTAAAAGATTACTTCTTTATTTTTTAATTAAAAATAAACAAAGAATAAAAACTGTTATAATTTTTTAATATAGAGATCAATTTTGAGAATTATTGATAATCCAAAATCAATTTTATAAATTAATAAAAATAAATAAATCAAAACTTAATTAAGACTATTTTATGGGATACATTCCCTTGCGTGGAAGGGGATAAACTATATACTATTAGATAATTATTTCATGCTGTCTTTTTGTTTATCTATATTTATGTGCTTGACCATACATTTTTATTTTATTTTAAAAGAAGCATGTGTATAATTGTATATGATTCTTTTATGTTATTTTCATGGCAGTGTACTATTGTGAATTTATTTTTTTGATAATACTATTATGAAGTTTTTTTACGTGTACTCTATTTTTTTCTAGTATATTGAATTTAAAGTTAAATTTTCAACGAGGACATAAGTCTAGTACGTTTCTTTTTTATCAAAATGTTACTATTTCTAATCTAATTTATTTGTATAAAAAAGTTTGATGTATGATGAAAATACTTTAAAAGTTTTAATGATATATAAACAATTAAAATTATATTTGAGGGTGCATAATCTTCTATTTAGAGAAAGATGGTAAGAGAAATCACAAAATATTTGATTTGATAAAACAATTGAAAACTAAAATATTTAGTCTTTGGATTAAATCAATATATATATATATATATATATGAGTAATTATGTGATGAATTTTTTCATTGAATAATTCAATATCAACGATGAATTTTATTAATTTTATTGTTAAATTAAAAGTTTTTATCGGTTAGATCAACTTCATAAATATTTATAAAATTTTAAAACTATTTAATACTTTAAATAAACATATAATAAATTTTTTAAAAATATAAATAAATATTAATTATTAAATTATATAGTTACGAATTTTATATTTATATAAAATTTTACTTGTTTGATCATTAGTATATTATATCAATAATCAATTATTGATATAATAAAATTTAATATTTATATTAAATTATTATCACTCGTAATGATAATAGATCTCCGCTCATAACAATATATTTTATTTTATCAACAAATTACAAAGTGACGTTATCTTATTATACGATTTTATTTTTATAAATAGTGTGATTTGATTTGATAAAGTTTTTTTATAAGACTTTTTATCAAAGATTTGGTAATGGTGTATAAAAAGAAAAAACTGATCTCTAATAGTAATAATTATAGTTACTTATATCGACGCTACTTTCCTTGTTTTGAAATGGAGGATAGCAACGCCGCGTATGAGTTGACGTAGTCATGCTTCGCCCCCCAAGAGTTTGCCCTTTTTCCTTTTTCCTTTTTCCTTTTTCGTTGTTGATACAATTTACCATTCTTTTCTATGAAATAAAATTAGGGCAATCCTATTTTAATCCATCAAAGTATACGACGCTATAATTTTAATATTTGATTTAATAAAAAATTAAAAGTAATTATTAAATTATTAAAATGTTAATCAATTTATAATCGTTATGAACAATTTTGATAATAAATTATATTTTTTATAAACTATTTTGATAATTCAACGATTAATTTATGATTTTTGTTGTATTATAGACCTAAATAACATCTTATATTTTAAAATTATGGTTTACCCCTTAAAATCTATACATTATAATAAAACAAATATGATAAATTGGCAAGTTTGACACGTGGCAACAAACTAGAGTGTTAAGAAAATATCAAGTTTCAATTAATAGAAATAATAAATGTTTATGCTTGAGAAGTTAATGGCCAATTAAAAAATAAAAGGAATGAATTAAAAATAAAAAGTTTTTTTTTTTGTAAAAGAAAAACATAAAACTTTTGTTAGATCACGATATTTGTCCACGATACATCCGTTGAAAATTTAATGGTTGAAAAGTTAATCACCAATTAAAAAATAAGAAAAATAAATTAAAAATAAAAGTTTTTTTAAAAAATAAATAAATAAAACTTCCATTACATGATAAATGCAGAAGTGAATGACCAATTAAAAAATAAGAAAATAAATTAAAAATCTATACAATATAATAAAGCAAATATGATAATTTGGCAAGTTTGACACGTGTCAGCTAGGTGTTAGGAACATATCAAGTTTCTATTAATAGAAATAATATTCTTTTTTATAATAAAATTAAATTTTACACGAGTTTGTCGTGAGTTGAAAAGGTAGTGGCCAATTAAAAAATTAAAAGAATGAAAATAAAAAGAATGAATTAAAAATAAAATACACTACACCAGTGCTTAATTTGACGTTTAACCGTTGAGAATTTAGTGGCCAATTAAAAAAGAAAAAGAATAACAGGAAAATACAGTCAATCACACCACGACTTGATAGTTTTTGAAATTGTTTAAACACTACTTTAGCAACCACCGCTTCAAATTAATTTAATTAAAAAATTTATTTTATTTTACGAATTCTTTTAATACTATATTAACCGTCTATCTTCAGTATTATCTCATTTCTTGCTGTCCCTTATAAATATCATTCATATTATCTCATTTCTTTTATGTTTTCTTTATCAAAGCTTTCTTATTCATCTTTATCCAATGTCTTAAACAAAAATCATATTTTGTTGCTTCAATTTCTGTGCGAATGTGGTTTCTGTCTTGATCTCCTCAATGTCAAACAAAACTTTTATGCAATTAAAATAGTACTGAGATTAATATTCGTGAGCTTTTATTTCTCTATTTGAGATTAATATTCCTGGTGAAACTATGTATTTGTTCGGATTGCGTCTAGCAACTTTCTGGAGTATATGTTCACACGAATTAATTGGTAAATTTTTTTCAATCTATCATTGTTATTTTATTTATAAAAAAAGATTACTATTTTGTTATGTATATATATTTTGTATTGTTTATGTTTCTTAATTTTGTGTCAAAAAATTGTAAATGTGTACATTATATTTCTATCATCTTATATAACATTTGTCTTAATAACTCCGATTTTAAATTCACTCATAAATAGTCAACAAATTGTACATTTGTATATTTATATTTCTATTCTTTTATACAAGATTTGTCTTAATAACTCCGATTTTAAATTCACTCATAAATAGTCAACAAATTGTACATTTGTATATTTATATTTCTATTCTTTTATACAAGATTTGTCTTAATAACTCCGATTTTAAATTCTCTCATAAATAATTTTGATGATGATAAGTTGTCTAATAAATGGTGTTGCACACATTTATATTAAATAAAAAATAATAATTAAGTAAATATAAAATTTATTTAGCCTTCTTAGCCATGAATTCAATTAAATTTCCACTGAAGCGAAAAATAATAATTTATTTAAGAAAATATAAAATTCATTGAAAGTAATTATTTTTCAAACTTCAAACACTATTCTATCAAATTTAAAAACTACTATACTATACATTTTATATTCTAAATTTATTATTAAATATCACGCAAATTCAAAGGATTCATGAAAGATTAATGAACACTACCATGCAAATTCAAAGGTAAATTATTTGTAACGGGAAAATTATTTTTCTTTAGTATTTTGTGAGTAGTACTAAAATGAAAGATATTTTGCCACTTATAAGCAAAATTTATATGAATTATTAAATGTCATGTATTTCATATAAATAACATAGGTTGAATAATAAAAATAAAAATTCATTATTAAGTTACTTACTCATTTTTACATTTACTAACTTACTTATTTTATATATGTCCATGTCCATTATTTTAAAAATTCTTATTTCATCTAATCTAATTATTTATTTTTTTAATAATTATTGTTTTTATTTGTTTAAAATTAAAAGTATTGTTTTATAATAAGTTTTTTGGAAGAAAAAAAAAAGATTGTGTGTAGAATTCAGAAATAAGGCATGGTGTTGGAGTCATACTTTTCATCAATAACATTGAGCGTATAAGAAAGTAGTTTTTAAGTTAAGTTATAATTAGATTTTTTTTAATTTTTTTATTGTAAATTATTTTTTTTTAAGTCAACTTATTTATTTATTGTCAATAAAATTTATGAAATTTGATATATATATATATATATATATATATATATATATATATATAAACTAATATAATAATTTATTTATGAAAATTGTTGTTTCCGTGCGACGCACGGGTTACAAACTAATTATTTACTCAAAAGTGTAAATAATCCTTTTTATGGAACATGAATAGATCACATGTATATTAATGATGTAATATATTCACACTTTAATTTAATTCTTTTTTTTATTTTTCTTATGCATACACTAAAAAACTTGTTATGTAATGGTTTATTTGGAGGCTCTACTTAAATTTTCAATTTGTTATTCTAAAGAACAATGACAAATGTAATGCATGTAGGTTTCTGTTTTGTTTTTTTTTATTAAAATAGAGATGCATCAATCAAATAACATCACACTTCAATTTGAACTACAACAACAAATACCACATTCACTAAAGAACATGGAATTCTACTATCAATTGACATGTGAGGAATAGTTGATTAAAGTTGGAGAATCTATTTCCAACAAGAGAACAATGAGTGAAATCAACGAAAGAGTAAAATATTACACAATCAACTTCTATACAACAACGTTAAATCAAACTATTAGTATATAGTTTTGCTTAACCAAAATTTCATACCATATATTTATATAGAGCAACATTTGGTTGATTCATGTTTCCATCAACATGAAAACATATGTCTCTCCAATCTACCTCCACCAAGTCTATTTTATATACCATCATCACATGACATAGAAGCCCATATTCACTCATATGCATACCCACGACAACCGTTTTATGAGTTTACACTAGGGGAATAGTTCAATTTTGACCACAAACAGCAAGGCAATTGTCGACAATCGCTTGCAAACAGGTGATGTGTTGCTTTTTAACTTGTTTTGGTGCTAGTTGCAATACTCCTAAATCAATTGTTCAAGCCTTTGACAACATGAACACTATTTGGAAATTCATATACTCAATTGAATCAACAATTATACTAAATTTAAGGTAGAAGAAGTTCTTACACAATAGAGGTTTAAGAATTCTATTGTCAAGCAACAAAATACCTTCGACTTTCTAATGATAACCTAAGTATTGATGACGAAGAAAAAGATCAAATTTGACTAATGTTACCAACATCTACAATGTGTGGGCTAGATGACACCTTAGAATGAATTAAGTGTGATTGAAATATTATATAATTATGTATCATGGTATTCTTTTAAAAAAAAAATTTAAAAATCTCAATATATAAAGATAGACTTAATTAGTTTTTCAAAGTCCTCCTTCCAAAAAAAGCTAAATGATTAATAGTTGAAACCCTACATTTAAGAATTTGGTTACAAATAACTCAAATTCTAACAAGATTTTTGTAACAAGGTTCTCTAAAAATCATATGATTGGAAAAAGAAAATCTAATTACAAATATTTCAAATTTTAAAAGTATTTGATCCAAAACTTTTTTAATTTAGGAATCTACCTATAAATTATTAACAAAACTTAAGATACGTGAATGAAACTATTGTTTGTTTAAAATGTTCAAATAATTGGAGGATCTCCAAAATAATGAAGCCTTTACTTTTCTTATTGTACATTATCCGACTCATTTTGGAAAAAGCTAAGATTTTTGTATCAAAAGCTTATTGTGGAAATAGTCCCTTTTCTGTATCGTGCTGAAATGGCTAAGAGGCTAATAGTCAACCCTTTTGTCAAATGTCACCATTGGGTCCATTTTGGAGGGCACCACCCTGCCGTGCCATAAACACCATACATATTACATAGTACTTTCCATTTCAAATTTATTACTTTTTCGTTTTTTCCTAGGATACATACTACTTATCTCTCGGTCCACTCTCTTTAATTTTATAAATATTTTATTTTTATCCAACTATTTTGTTTCTTTTCTAAATTTAAAATATAATTAATGATATTTTCTTTTTTTTTTTAACCTTAAAAGACTCAAAACATATATAAATGAAAGTATTTTAGTGGATGAATTTTATTAGATCACCTTTTAGGTCATCTTTGTATAGTCTCTCTCCTCCTTTGATGATAATTAAGTTTTGGTGAGCTTATGTTTGTACTACACATTATCTCAAAAAAAAAAAAAATTAAAAAAAATTCATTTCATTTATGTTTATTTTAATTTTCGTTTAGATCATTTAGGTTTACTTTTTCTTGATTCGATCATTTGAGTTACATTTGATTTGCAACATTAACTTTTAAGATATATTACATACGTGAACTTTTAAGTTTGAATTTTTTTTTTGAATTATTGTCATGAAATATTAAGATCTAATTGAAACGTTGCAACGAGTTGTTTATTCAAACTAAGTTGCACATGAATGAAGTTAAAGACATTATTATGTGGATAAACCTCAATTATCTTGTTTTGAGGTTTTACGTGTATTTAAATTGTTGAAAATAAAATTAAAAAATATAGACAATTTGTTGAGACAAACTCCATATTTAAATTTTTTATGAAAATAAACAAATGTTAATTAAGAAAGTTAATTATGATTCTAAAATGTTATGTTAATTTAACTTTTGTTTTTGAGTGAATTTATTTAAGAACAGAATCAAGCAAAGAAGAAAAGACAACAATAAGAACATTCTGCATAAAAACAGAGAATGATCTCCAGTTTCAAGAATGTTCATCACAACATATTAATCAATCATTCTCCACCTCTTTAAAAAAAGATTATGCCTCGAAATTTCATTCAAATAGATTCAGTACATGGCAAGGAACAAGTAGGATTCATCCCAGATCAAAAAGGTTATCTGATCACTAAAATAAAAGAACTCAAAAAACAGTCAAAAATAAGAACAGTTTGTGATTCTAAAATCAAACTGTCAAGAAAATTTGATCAACCTTGATATATGATAAGACATTACAAAGGACATCCAGAATGATCAAAACAGGAACTCCAGATTGATCATCAAATCTCTAGAAAGATCAAATTGACAGATCCAGATTGATAATCAATCTCTATTTTCTGCATAACTCCAGCAGCAACATCTTCTCTTCTGCAATGGCATATAATTCTTCTTCAAACTCAATAGGCTACATTCAAGACTCACGATCGAAACTGTACCATCCAAGATCAAGGAAGAAACTTCAAAGGCTTTTTAACTAGAAGACAAAACTGATTTAAAGCTTTAACAGAAAAGTCAAAAAGCAGTTTTTAAATCAATGGCTGGATTATTTTTATTCTGAAATATTGGTTTCAGTCAAAAATACAAAGCACTACCAACAGCTCTTTTTGACCCTCATTAAATGCTTCTAAAGCCTATAAATAGAAGGCCAATATCCAGGAGCAAGGCAAGAAGTTCAAGTGCTGTAAAATCTCAAACATCAATCACATACATACTTGAAATTCTCAAAATTCGCAAAGAAGAAGCAGCTCTAAAAATCTCACATCAGATTGCTTGATCATTACTGGTTTCTTTGTAAAGAATCAAATCTCAAACAAGAGTTGAGATACCTTAGATTTTGTCAAAATCAATCTTATTGTAAAAACTCAAACTATAAGAGTTTATTTATAGTTTGTTTAGATTGCATTGAATCCTATCAAAGTTAGATAGGTGTTGTTGTTGCTTTATGGGTGGAAAGTAATAGAGATTAAAACAGATCAAGGTTGATCTAGACTAGGTGCTGTAAAATCAAGAAGGTTCTTTGTTTTAAACACTTAGTGGAAAATCTCACAGTGTGAGGACTTGACGTAACCCAAGTTGGGTGAACCAGAATATTTCTTTGTGTGGTATTCTTTATCCTATCTCTTTATTTGTTAAACTTAATTGATTAACTAAGATAAAACACAAACTGAGTTTTTGTTTTAACTAATCAAGGAACGTTCTCTGTTTTATAATAAAATCAAGAACGTTCTCCGTTTCTCTGTTTTACTAACCAATATCAATCTTGAGTTATTTTCTTAAGTTTTTAACAGGAATTTTTAAAAGGTACATTTACAATTCAAACCCCCCATCCTTGTAAATCGACATTGTTACTTCACAATTTATAAGATTTGATGAATATTTTCTAAAAGATTAGTATGAGAGATATGAAGTAGCAATGTCAATTTCAAAGAAATGGGGTTTGAATTGTATATTCACCTATTTAAAATTTCATGTTATAAACTTAAGAAAACAACTCAAGATTGATATTGGTTGTGAAAACAGAAAACTGTGGAAGTTCTTGGTTCTAGAAACAGAAAACAGAGAACGTTGTTGGTTAGTTAAAATCAACAATCTAACTTATCTATTTAACTTGATAATCAAATTGACTGAAAGTAAATAGAGATAAGAGAAGATATATCAACAATGATATATTCTGGTTCACCCAACTTGGGCTACGTCCAGTCCTCACAACTATGAGATTTTTCACTAAGTGTTCAAACGGATAACGTTCTTGGTTTTACACAGTTTTGTTCAGATCAACCTTGATATGTTACATCAATTCCTTTCCACCCAGAAATGGATTCAATCAGGTCACCTATCAATCTTTAGAGAGGATTTTACAATTCACCTTTTAAAAATAAAAGGATTTTCTACAAACTACTCAAACTATAAATAACACTTATATTCTTAAGTTTACACAATATTGATTTAAAGTGTTTGGCAGAATCTGAGTAATCTCAACACTTTTTTGATGTTAGATTATTTACAAAAGATTCAGTAAAATGATAACAAGAGATTCGAATATGAATAGCACTGATTCTTTTGATGGATGAGAGACTTTCGAGTGTATGAAAGTAAGTAAGTGATGGATTTTCTTAGTACTTGAAGTTCTAATTTCTCCTTGAGCTTGGGGTTCCTTTATAGGCTTCAAGAATGTTGATGACATATAATTTGATTGTTGAAAAAGTGTTAAGTTGTCATGTGTCGGATTTGACTAAAGATCAGACTTTTTGAACCATGAATGTTCTTGACTTAAACATTCTGCATTTTTTGCTTCTATGATAATAATGTATGATATGTAGTTTCTCGTTCTTTAACGTAATTTATGATCCTTTGTTTATGTGCACATACATCTTAGAGATGTGCTTAACAGGTTGGAGAATGATGTCCACATGTTCGAGATTGATTGTTAACACGTTGGAGAATGATGTTAACATTCTGGATACTGATGTCAACATTCTAGAGAAAGATCATTGTCATTTTTACTTTGAGTCATGCCTTTTAATATTTGATCTTTTTGAGTGTTTCTTTTGTTGATGTGAGAGTTATATATTCCTTGTAGATGTATTGGAAATGCATTCGTAATTTCAAGAATGTTCTTGGTTTTGTTTGTTCATTTTTTGCTTATTTTTTCTTAAACTGGTTTTGCTTGCATTGTTTAGTACATATATTGGATTATTACACTAAAAAATACATGTTAAATTAACATATCATTTAGAATCATAATTAGAGTCTTAATTAGCCTTTGTTTGTTTACATCAAAACATTAATTTGGATTTTATCTCAACAAGATATATTGTTGTAATATTAGGTAGAGTTTTTAATGATAAAAAAATTTCAGTTGAACTAATTTTTATCGAAATTGAGATAAATGACTAACAGTGTAAACAAAATATAACTTAAAAAAATAAATTGAGATAAAATAAACTTAAATGATCAAAATAAAAATTAAATTAAATTTAAGAACTAATTTTTGCCCAAACAAAAAATTTATTTATATTTAAGACGACAACTTAAATCTTAAATAAAAAATAAAAATAAAAATAAAAAGATAAAACCTTCACAACGATAAGAAAGTTAGATAATGAAATCGTAAGATAAATACATGATAAGTTATGAATATCTTGTGTTTGATGTAAAACCCATATCAGACTATATAACATTATATTAACATATATTGTGTTTGAGATGAACAAAATAATAATATAACAATTATAAATTAGCTAAAAACAGTTATCTATGTGACAAAAATATACATAAATTCAAATTTAATTTTTATATTAATTTCAATTATTTAATATTTTTAAATTTAATTTTAAATGAGTTTTTGTTTTATTAGACTTTTTATAATTTGTTATAGTTTTTAAATATTTCAAATGAAAAAGAATTACATATAACATTTTAAAATTAGTTTTAGTTATTTGTGAATAATCTTTTACCTAATTTCAGTTTGTTCACAATAATTAATATTAATTTTTATAATTTAACCCACCTCTTTTAATTTTTATATTTTTAGTGGTTTTGTTATTCATTTTTAAATTTAAATATTAATATCTTTTTATTTTGAATATTTTAATAAATTTTAAATTATTTTTCAAAGGTAAAAATTATTCCTTTGTACCACTTAGTTTGAATTCAACCATAGTTTAGAATAAGATTTACACAACATATACATATTCAAGAGATAAATACTTATATGGGCACAATGTTTACTTACAAACTTTTGGCCTCACACATAGATAAAATAAATTAAAATAAAAAAAATTAAATGATACAATTAAATTATTTTTCAATTAATTTTTATCAGTTATGTATTTGTTGAAGTAGAAATGTCAACTTACAAAGAAGGGGGTTGACATTGTAAATTAACCCTTTTAAAATTTCCTGTTAAAACTTAAAGATCTTAACTCAAGATTGATCTTGGATGTGAAAACAGAAAGCACAAAACGTTATTGGTTGTTAAAACAGAAAACGGAGAACGTTCTTAGTTAGTAAGAAACACACAATTTAACTTATCTATTTAATTCAATAATCAAAAGACGGTAAATAAATATAAAACAGATGAGAGAAATCACGTAGAGATTTATCCCGATTCACCAAATATGTGTTACGTCCAGTCCTCACAGTTTGTGAGATTTTTCACTAAATGTTCAAACGGAAAACGTTCTTGTTTTTTACACCACCAGTTCAGATCAACATTAACCTGTTACACAACTCTACCTTTCTACCCAGAAAGGATTTCAACAAACTACCTTTCAATCTTTGAGAGAATTTTTACACTTTACCTTTTACACATAAAATGATTTGTTACAAACTACTCAAACTATCTTCAATACAATAGTCTTGAGTTTACACGATTATGATTTAAAGTGTTTGTCAGAATCTGAGAAAGTTCAATACTTGTTTGAATTTTGATTCTTTTGACAGAGAAATACAATAGAATGATTCTAGGAATCAAATGAGAAAAAAATCAGAACTGATTCTATGTATGTATATGAGAGACTTTCAAGTATCAGTCCAAAATAGAATAACTGTATGTAAGTGATGATTTGCTTTGCACTTGAATGTATGGTTTTTCCTTAAGCTTGAAGTTCCTTTTATAGGCTTCAATGAGGTTTGGGACAACTCATATGATCGTTGGAAAGAGTCCAACTGTCATGTGTCAGCTTGTGGATAAGATCAGAGTTGAAACAAGAATGGATTTGGCTTAACCTTCTTCGTTTTATGAAGAAGTTGATCTGTAGCCTTCGAATAATTCAATGTTGACATTATTTCATGGCCTTTTATTATTTGTACATGTATCTCAGATATACAGCTGAAACATACACTTCAAGAACGTTCTTCGTTCTTGACAATAATGCTGGAGAATGATCAGTCTTGACTATCGAGAATGAACTTGTTTGATTTATGATGAACCATAACTTTTATCCTTTGTATTTTGGATTGATTCTTTGATGAGATGAATCTAGTATATTCCTTGGAGAATACTGATAGCATGATTGTTAAATTCAGGAGTCAATCTTTCTTCAACAGAGAAGATCGTTTGTTCTTGAAATTTCATAACTGTGGAGAACGTTCTCCGTTTTTCAGACTTCTATCAATAACATTCTTCGTTATGTCTTTGTATTTTTGCTTCCTTTTTAATGTGATTTTGTTTGTAATGTTTGACACCTATATTTGATTATTACACTAAAAAATACATGTTAAATTAACATATCATTTAAAATCATAATTAACATTCTTAATTAACCTTTGTTAGTTTACATCAAAACATTAATTGAGATTTTATCTTAACAACCTCTCACTTTCTGACGATGACAAACATATTAATTTAGATTTTAATTTTGATTATAATTTTAATCATGATTCATTAATGCATTAAAATGATAGATATACATGATTCAGGCATATAATTCAAGCAAGCAAAATATACAGAAGTTCAATTTACAAAAAGACTTTTGAGTACATATTAGATCTCATAAAATCTAAAGTAATTCTCCCCATTTGTCAACGCAAAAAGGAATAGGAGAAAAGATGACAAATAAAACTTATTTAGAAAGAGATGGAGAAGAACGAGACGGATCTAGAACAACATACAAGGAGGGAGGAAGAAGCAAGTTGGGTTGCCATCAAAACCTGCAAAATGGCATACTCCTTATCTTGATGTTCTTGTCGTGCCATAATTGTTTGAATAATAATAATAATAATAATAATAATAATAATAATAATAATAATAATAATAATAATAAAAAGGAAAAAAGTGAATACGCAGCGAGGAGAAAAAATATAGGAAAGGAAAGAGAAAAAATTTCAAATCCCAAGTAAAGTTAGTGCACTGGAATCGATAATAAGATAAAATAAAAAACTTTTGTCTTTAATGTATCTTGGGACAAGACGGATAATCTGGAGGATAACTTGAATCCGATCCTTTTTTACCTTGTCCCTATTTTGTCTCTCTTTTTTGTCCTTTTTTTTTAACTGGGTCAGACCCAACCCATTGGTTACGGGTCAGGTCGGATTCATGTGACGAACCAGGTCTTATACATCCCTAGTGGTTGACACAAATGTTTGATGCGGTAATTTGGATATTCTATCCATATTTTGTTTCATTCACTGCGAAATCATGGTCAATGTCTGAACTTAAAACAAACATTTCGGAAGGAATAAAAGTTATCAATAACAAAAACCAGTATCACAAGATAAAGTACAACAAGATTAATCATCCCCCATAAAAGGGACAGCAAGAAGATTGCTTTAAAAAAAAAAAATACAGCTCCACACAGAAAACATGACTCTAGCTTCTATTGCGTCTTCAACAATGTTGGCTAATCTACTTCTGCCTCTTGTAAATTTTAGCCAAAAAGGACTTCAACACGGCTTGAACCGCTTTGTTGGGATGAGCTTCAATCGAGGTTACAAGCTTCTCATAGCTCGCACTCTCGTACTCCACAAATACACCCTATACATTCAGATATGAAACAAATCATTCAAAGAAA
>NC_021160.2:6504745-6567472 GCF_000331145.2 Cicer arietinum | reverse complement strand
TTTTACTTATTTTGCATGACATTCTTACAAAATGTGTTGAGATGTTCTTTTTATTTTAGCATCCTACATTTGGCTTTATTACTGTTTGGCTAATAGTTAATCTTAATATGTTGACATTGGAAAGATACACCCTCTATTTCTGAATGAATGAATGTCGTGTCGTTTTGTTTTCGAATGTATTCTACCAATTTGAATGAAAACAGCAGCTATTAAGAAATGAAAGATATAAAAACGAAATTCAAACCTCGAGATTAAGCTCGTTATAAAGGGTCTTCACTATAGCAACATTTGCTGGATCTGGCTTCCCATAGTTTTCCTGTGCACCAAAAAAGTCATTCCAGTTTTAATCATCATGGTAGAAAAAAGAAGGAAATAAGTGGAAATAATAACAAGCTCACTTACATGTAAAACTTTCTTTTGTTCTTCATTGCAAAGTTCCAATGCTTTCACAACTAACCAAGAGCACTTAAAGTCTTCAATATCTGTGCCTATCTGGTTCCATAGACAACACAAATGAGATCAAAAAAGAAAATGATGTTTTCAAGTATCCATGCATGATCCAGAGTATGCTCACCTTTCCAATTGTTTGAGGATCACCAAAGCAATCCAAATAATCATCCTGAACTTGAAAATATGTTCCCATCTCAACAAGAATGTTCTTTACATCAACATGGTTATCAAGATTCTCACCCGCCATGAGCAATGCACATGCAACCTGTCAAAATAGCAGATACATATACAAAGATAAATAACAGATTATGTATTCCTTTGTGATAGGATTATTGAAAGTGAAACAAATAGGAAATAAAAAAGGAAGACTTTCATTTAAGTGAAAGCTCATTGGAAACAATATCACGCTCTTACAATTAAAAAAATGAGAGTAAAGATGAAAGGAAAAGATGTGACTTCAAACTGAAGAACACATTATATATGTTTCATCATCTGTTTCTCTTGCTGGATAACACTATTATATTCTAGTAGTGTTAAGATGTAACACTTACTGGAAGGTAAAATGAATAATAGGCGGTCTTGTACTGAACAATACGTCGGTGCCTGCAGAAGATGCCCATAGCTAGTTAATATTGCTTTTCAACACAGAAAAAGACAATGGATAAGAAGTGAAGTAAAGTATATAAAGTTGCATTGAAGCTTAGCAAATTGCTGGCTAGCTAGAAGAGAACAAAAGGTATCAGCTGAATTTCACATCATATGCATAGCATGCTCAGCCAAAAAACTTGACATCACTCACACAAAATCTTGCTGTAAGATAGCAGAATAACAAGGAATTCCTCTTTTATACCATAAAGATTGCCAAGTATATATTTTCAACTGAAAAATAGGTAATAACTATCTCTCTTTTGACACTAAAGGATGTCATCAATGTTTTAAAAACCGGACTGGAGAATGAACCAGTGAGACCTCCGAGTCATGGTTCAATCGGTTGAACCACAGTTGAGACAGGTGACTAATAAATGAATTGAATCAGTATTAAAAAAAGTATTTTTTTTTTTTTGGAAAAAAAGAATTAACTGGTTGAACCAAGTGCAGTTCAACCCGGCTCTGACACACTTAAGAACCGACTATGGTTGAATCAATCACTGGATTGGCTGATTCCCGGTTGAATCAGTATGTCCAGTCCAGTTTTAAAAACACAGGATTTCATATATAATTGTTATTTGGTAGATAAGTTTTTCTTTTTGCATGTTCTAATACTAACATTCACATATGAGCCAGCATGTTATGTATGTCAAAAAAGACTGATTGTTTTCGTATTTTTTCTCTACTCACAGTGATAATGTGTATTTGGACAGGTCTTTTTCTCCTTCCAGAGTGGTGATCAAATCTATCATTTGTCCAGCAGCAGTCTGAAACTCAACCTAATAGAAAGTTGACATGGTCATGTGTTAGCTTATTACCAAGATGAAAATCTACATAATTCAAACACTGACATTTGTACAACCTCATTGAACAAATCAAGAAGATCGGTGTAATACGACTTTCCCTTGAAGTGTTTCCTAAGGATGCGAGGAATATGGTTTCGTAGTAGAACTCCATCATTCGCTGCAATCATTCCAACCTTCACCATAAAATAATTAGAGGTGAATATTTTATCACAATAACAGCAAAAAGGTAGCATGATATATACATGTTCATTTTTTCTTCAAACCTTGGGTACTCTAAACCAACACGGCTGACCACGACGGGTATGGGAGCTATCCATAATGTCATCGAGAACAAGAAAATATGCCTGAAGCTGCAAAATTCATCAACAGAGAATAGTAAGTTTCCTCAATGCTACCACAATAAACTTGTGAAATGATTGGAATTAGTGCAATCATAATAACTAGAAAAAGAAGTGCTTTCAATTGTCATACCCATTCAATACACCAACCAAGAGAACTAGCAAGGAAAATTTCGTCATCATTTAATTCCTGTCCTTCTTTTAACAATCTGTAGCTGTCAATAACTGACAGTCCACGGTTTAACTTCCCTGCAAGTTGAGTTATAATGCATATTTATGTCAGTAAGCTTTATAAATTTCAAAGATGCAACCTGAATACCCCCTCCTTCATATATGCGGTGACAAAATTGATTTTGAAACATTGATTCTAGTTAAAAGTGAGTCGAATATAAAGTGATTTATGTTTGAATACATTCATGTAAAACTGAGTTAAACAATAAATTTAAAAATCAATTGCAGATGCAACAGCTCCAAATTCTAGCTTCAAGTTAGAATCAATTATGGTGGCAAAATCGATTCTACTTGAGCATGTCCAAACATGTCAAAAATCAAGTTTGCCTCATCCAAAAACAAACCCAAAAATACACAACGTCAATTTCTACCTCCAGGCACATTGTAGTCCAGCATCTGCAATAAATTAGAGCACAGGACACAATAAATGAGACAGCAAAACACATCTGCATGTTTCAATGAAATGGCAATTGAATGTACATAAGATAGTAAAAACATAGTGAGATATTTACAATGTAATATACAAAGGGTAAATCAGAGCATTAGGATTAAATTTTCATGAAAACATAAAAGGGCATCAAAAGTACAAAACCCTGTGCAAGTTTCCACAAGAAAAAGAAATATTTATATATATATATATATATATATATATTATTTGAACATGTTGTAAGTTGCAAGTACAGAGGGATGGAAATAACTCAAATATTTCATAAAAAAACAAAAACATCCATTGAACACAGCAAAGAATTTCATTGATATTTTTCACAGATTTGCCAAATACTTAGACTATTATCATAAACTTCAAAATCATCTTTGCAGAGTAAAGATAAAATTTCACACAAACAAAAGCCACTGAAGAAACCATTAAATGTTTGGAATCACATTGAGTTTGACAAAATCACACCGCAATTTCGTCGAAGCTTAAGAGTGTAGCTTTTACCAAAATTGCAGTGACACATTGTGATTCTGATAAGCTCGCCATCAAGTCAATTCAAACATGTTAGTTCCTGGATTTATTTCCTTGAATATACACAAACCTCTAACTTTACATAATGACATTAAATCTTCAATCAATGCAATGTGACAAATTCTAACACTGAAATCAACCCAATTCATAATTTTGTCTCCCCCACCCCCAAAAAAATAATAAACAAGTTTGAACAGGCAAAACATACCCACTACAAAAAGAAGTTAAAAAATTCAATTTTTAATAATGGGTTTTTAAAATTTTGATAATAGAATTAAACCCAATAATGAAATATAATGAAAAAAGAAGAGAAAGATAAAAGGGGGGAAGAGATACCCTGTCAACCCATTGACGAGAATCATCGGACCACTCAAAAGCAGGGTCATGGAGGAGCTCAGATTTGAGAACGGAGTAGACATTCAAGAATGTGGACTTGAGATCTGCCATTGACAAAAAAGAGAGAAAAGAGGACTCTGAAAAAGAGAGAGAGAAAGTTAATAGAAAAAAGAGCGTTATAGTATTTGTTTGTCCTTGGGAATGAAATAGTATATATATATTATATATATATAAGGGAATGGAAGAGAAGGGAAATAGGGAGAAAGAGAAAGAGAAGAACGACAAGAGAGCTACTCGGGCCGGTGAGTGTGGCGTGAGGTGAAGAAATCCACAAACAACAACGATACAATAAAATAATAATAATTAACTAATTTAATTTAATATTTAAGATTTATTTTTTTGTCAAAAGATACACTTTGCATTTATTATTTTTTATTTTTTTATTATTTACTATTTATCATACCTATAATGGATTAAACAGTTAATTGTTTATAATAAACAAAACATGTATAGGTTAGGTTAATAAGTTTTCTATATTTTCAAAAAATAAAAGTTTTTTTTTTTTACTAAAAATGGACTATCTAAAAGAATTTAAGTTTAAACCACGATTAAAACAATCATTATTAGACTCACCAAACATTTGGGTGAAATATTGAATGACTTTCAATTAAAATTAAATTAAGGTAAAATTGTCTTTGTAAAATAATTTAATCTTATAAGATAATTCAGTCATTTATATTTTTTTTTTCAATTTAACATTTTACATTTTAAAATGTTAACATTGTTAATTTTTTTTATAGAAACAAAAAAAAAGTTATTATCATATTGTTTTGTTACATGATGAAAAGAAGTATGTCTCTAGTAAGTTTGAAACGAATAATATTAGTGATGCATCTTATGTGATAGAAGTAAAAACATTTTGTAATCAACTACAAGGACAATTAAGATAGTCTTAAAAAAAATTATATCAATAAAGTATTAGAGATATTCATATTAAAAAAATATTGTGTATGAATATTCATTTTAGATGAATCATTATTAACATTATAGTGTAATATATGTATATATACATGTAACGATATTCATTGTAGTCAGTTAATATAGTCTGTGAAAAGTTATATCAATAAAGTATTAGAGATATTCATAATAGAAAAATGTTGTGTATGGATATTCATCACAGATAAGACTTTATTAACATTATAGTGTAATATATGTAAACATACATGTATAATATTAAAGTTTTATTTTGTATGATATTTGTGAATTCAATTAAACTTATATGTATGTTTATTTTAATGTCTTTAGAGAGACATTAAACACACAAAGAATAGTATCACTTTAAAATTTTGAATTAAGTTTATTTGTGATACATAGAAGAAATCAAGTTGATTGATAATTTGGGACCTCAATTATCTCACCATTTTAGTTCAATTAAAGATGATGACTTGATAGTTTAAAGTATGGTACACAATTATAGATTAATGTTAAATTATCAAGTCGTTACATGAGCTAAGTGGAAGATTGTTAGATTATTTTAATAATCTATTAGTGTGACTCATATAGTTAATAAATTAATTTTAAATAAAAGATGATTTAATGTGATGGTTGTTTGGTCTAATTGTGTAATTAAAATTAACGAACATTTTATTTTGAATTTCAAAATAAATCACATCATTGCTTCTCTTTTTGTATGGGTAATTAAAAACTATTCAAATTCTATGAGACAAGAAAACGCAAATCGTTATGGATTCAAGTAAGTTTTTCTTACTCTCTTTGTATAAATTTATTGTTTAGCAAGAATCATAAAATCGAGATCATTAAAGAAAAATTTCTAATACTTCAAATAAATCTAAATTTTCATCAAATAAAAAATTTAAATTTTTAAATAAACTCATATTTTCGTCTCTAACAACAAGATCAATAAATTTTCAAATAAAAACTCACATTTAATAATATAACTAAGTTGCATTTTTGAAATGTCAGTAAAAAAGAAACAACTAACTTGTATTTTTTTCTAAATTTATAAATTTTCTTACTTGAGTATCCTTATAGACATAATTAAGAAATTAATTTTTCTAACATTGTTTGATTATCAATTAAGAAGTCTTCCCAACTATGAACTCTTAACATTAATAAATCTGTTTTGGACTTAGATTTCCAAAATAAACTATTTGATTTCCAAAATAAAATAAAAAATGTTTTCATTATATTTCCTTGAAAAGTAAAATAATTTTGCCTTAACAAGACAAGGTTTGCCTTGTAGGACTGCACTTCAAGATACAAACGTATTGTTGAAGGATAAGAGAATAGCCAGCAGCGGGAAATTTCATAAAATGTACAAAAACCAATTAATTACAAAAATAATTTTAATTGACCAAAAACACATTAATCACATGTACTTTTCAATTGAAAGCCTTAGTTTCTTGACCTCACAATTATTGATTTATATAGTTTTTAATTTCACGTGTAACATGTTCAGCGTGCTTTTAACGATCTAGTACAGCGAAAAAATAGAAAATATTTAAGTGTACTTGTCCTATATATTGCTCTGACACAAATAGTTTATTAGGTGAAACGTGTCATAATTTAATTGGTTGATTTGTTATATTAGAATATTGTGAACACGAGATTTGCTTCGCCCTCGTTGTACTTGCAAGTTGCAACCCACGAGGATGGTGTAAGGCTATTTGTATATTAGTAATAATGATATAGTATTTATCTATTCAATTTCCAAACTATCCGAAAAATTAACCAATGGTCCAGATTAAATATGTCACTAATTAATGAAAATCATGTGGCTCTTCTCCATTTAACAGGCTAACTAGGGGAATTTGTTATTATCAGATGAATTGTTAACTCCCTATTAATTTATAATTTAAAATTTAAAATATGTGGTTAATGTGGTATTTTCAAATAATTCTTTTTCAACCTAATAAAAATTAGAAAAATCCTTTTTCTATTTACAGTTCCTCGTGTTCACTTTCGCAATTGTTTATTTATTTACTTTTTTTTATAACTGTCTTAATTTCTTTTAATTTTTTATTAGGATGATGAAATAATTTTTTGATTTTATTTAATTTTATGACTATTGTCTATTATTGATATTTAGTTGACTTTATGATTGTTGATGTTGGGTTGATTTTTTTTGAATTTATTATTCCTCTAGTTTTATGATTGTTTTATATTGTTAATGTTAGGTTGATTTACTATTTTTATATTTGTCTTCTGATTTATTTTATTCTACAATTTGATAAAAGTTATGATTGTTTTATGATTGTGTTCATTTGAAATATTAAAAAAATGACTTTCTAATTTATTTTATATTTTGAAACATTTGCTCACAATATATGTTTTTTAGTAGCATAAATAATTTTTTCACGTGTATGAAATTACTTCATAAATTATTTACATTTTTTGTTTATATATATATATATATATGTGTGTGCGTGTGTGCGCGCGCACGTGACTGTGTGCGCACGCGCGTGTCTAAACGAAAAAGACGATATTAGTTTATTATTCGTTGTTTTTATTGGGTTTTAAAATTACCATGTTAATGGATGTGAAAATAATGTGTTATGTGAGGGCTTTAGCTTTGGATAATTAAGTGAGGATTTATTGTGAGATGTCTTTATTAGATTTTAAAATTACCATGTTAATCGATGTGGAAATAATGTGTTATGTGAGGGCTTTAGATTTGGATAATTGTGTAATAAGTGAGGATAGTGAGGGTCATAACTTTGAAAAATATTTTTACATGTGCATTTAGGTAGGGTCTTAGTCGTAAAAAATATTTTGAAAATCTTAATCAGCGAGGGCTTTAGCTCATAGGTATGTTGTGATGGCATACGTCTTAGGTTATTTCCAAGGGTTTTGACCCTAGGTACGATTCTCTTTTTTTATTTAAAAAATACATTTTGTGAAGACTTTAACCATTCATATTCATTGGCAACCAATGTTATAGCTAGTGCCCTTTGACCCCAAAAAATATTGTATTCTCAAGGCTTTTTAGTGTTTTGGTCCTAGGAAAATTACAAAATTATTGCAGAGGCTCAATATAAATTTAACTCATGGGTGGGTAAGGAAGCTATTGATTTTGATGTTCAAAGCTAGAGTTTTCTTTTGGGATAGGATGAAGAAGTAAAACTGATGAAGTATTGGTGTATCACGTGTGAGTATGAGTCTCACATTGAATAAAAAAGTGAACGTTAAACAATATATAAGTGGAAATATCCATATATCCAATAAGGTTATGGGTGAGGATATAGTGTACATTCCACTTGTGTGATTGCTCTTAGTTAATACAATGCGATTATATCTCAGCCTCCTCATGACTTAATAGTGATATTGGAGTCAATGGTTTGACATGACCGACTCTTTGTATCAAATATCTTACTTAAAATGGTGGTTAGGTATCGTGTGTTGAGGGTCAATGTTGGTTGAAAAAAATTATGGTTGGTGTATCAATTGTGGATAAGAGTTTTACATTTTATGATACGTTAAACAATATACAAGAGATAATCAATTTATCTAATGCCTTAAAGTTTTAGATAAATACGTCGTGTCCAGTCCACTTCATATAAGTGTTATTCATCTAATGTGATGTTATAACTTAAAGTTGTTATTTAATTTGTTATATTATTTGATTCACTTTAACCTACTTTCTTAAATTTTAACTATAAAAAATAGAACTAATTTAAACATACTAATTCTCTTGACTTGATTAAAAAAGTATTAGTACATTCTCAAAAGTTCCCTTTAAGAGAACTTATTCAATAAGAACAAAATCCATTAAAAATAAACTTTTATTATATTAAATAAATATTATTTTAAGATAGACATAGATAATTAAGATAAAAATATTATTTTTTATTTTTTTATTCGAGAGAGAATAGAATAAATAATAAATATATTTAAACAAAAATATAAATTACTTTTTATTTAAAAAAGAATAACAATAATTGTTATTATTGTAAAATTAACTAATGACTAATAAAACACGATCGTAGAATTAATGAAATACGAGAATTGCATTGCGTTTAAATTGTTATTACTTTTTACCCACTCAATCATTTTAATATTACTACCATACTCATGTATGATTAGTATAAATCATGACGAAATCACCATTTTAGTTTTTGAAAGTGCAACTTATTGTTATTTTGGTTAGAGACTTAAAAAAAAAACTCTAAATTAATCACCACATGATCAAAATTACTATCAATTTAATCTCTAATATTAAGTTGATTATTTGTTGAATGTTAACTTTGTGAATTTGCTAATGTGACGTTGATGTGTCACTATTACTGCTACATGTGCAATTGATTTGACATAGATTAAACTTGTGTTTGGTTTTGAGGCGGAGATAATTGAGTTTGAGAGAATTGGTTTTGATTAAAAGTGAATTGAATGTTAATTGATTTAGATTTATATATATTAATGGAAATTGATTCTTGTCAATTTATGTTGATTGAATAGTTTAAATCAAAATTATTTTTGAACGTGGTTTTAATTTTATTTTAAAATTAGTTTTCATAATGCATTTATTTTATTTCTTTTTTTATTAAAATATTTTGACTTTACATCTAAAAGATATAGAGCAACTTTTTGAAAATAAAAAAATAAAAAAAAAGATAAACTTGATTTGACATTTCCTTGTGTGGCAGTAACAATAATGAAAAAAGAGGTGTCTACCACATACTCCTCACTTATACTTGTCATCTTTAGGTTATATAAAACTATAATTTTATCTTTTTAACTATTTAAAACAAGTTTTGGAATGTAAATTGATTTATGTTTGAATATATTCAAATAAATTGATTCTTGACAATTTATATTATTTGGAATAGTTTGAATGAAAGTTGCTTTTGAATGTGTAATTAGCAAAATAGACTAAAATTTATTTTAAAATTAGTTTTCATAATGCATTTATTTTATTTCTTACATTACTTTATTTAATTTATTTTTTATTAAAATATTTTGACTTTACAACCAAAAGATAAAGAGCAACTTTTTGTAAAAAAAATAAAAATAAGAGAAACTGGATTCCCCGTTACCTTATGTAGCCACAACAATAAAAAAGAAATCCAAGATTAAAAGCAATTTAAATGGGCCAACGGATCAAAGTAATAGAGGCCAAATGTTTTTCTTCTTCAGACTAAAACAAAAGTAGCAGCCACAAGTATAACTGAATAAGAAATTTTGTAAAAGTTTTTAATATTAAATTTTTTATTAAAATAATTTTTTTAAAGTTCAAACTTATTATTTTATTATTTTTTATGGTTTAAGAGAAAAACTAATAGACTCTAATATTTTGTTAAATTTGTAATTTTTTTTGAAAGGTTTTTAATTTTATTTTTTTTTTGAAAAATTCTAGTAGAAAAAAATCGAGACTTTCATCGGAAAATTTATAAAAAAATCAAAAAAAATTTGTCAAAAGTTTTTTTAAAAAGAAATCAATTTTTTTTGAAAAAGTGAACTTATAGACCCACGGAGTCCATAAAATTTTAGAAGCTTTATAATGTTGGAGGCTTTCATTTTTTGGACATTTTTAATTATGAAATTTTGTTTGCTCCTCCGACGTATAAGTTAAGGCCATTAATTAATGAGTATCAGATTGACAGCTCTAACAACAAAACACCACCCAGTGAAATCATCATCAAAGTACTAGTAAATTAGAAAATAAGTTAAGGATAAGATAGGTAGATGAAGAAAGATAAACATGTCATACACCATTAAATTTCAAAATTGATTTCACTCCACCGCGAAAGATTCAAATTGTAGCTTCGACTAGAATCAATTTTAAAAAGTAAAATTGTTTTTCCAAACATCTTCCAGAAGAACGAAATCACGGCTAAGAGCATTTACAACGGGAGTGAAAATGAGTTCGTCCGCCAGCGTGTAATTACTTAACTTCCAGTTTTTTGTGGGTTCACCGTTGGAGTTGTGCCAATGTGTCATCACGGTACCGTCAGGAAGGAACTGTGCTTTATAGCAGTTACCTTTTTTTTGTTTTTTCTATCTACTTTCACAATTTAATAATAATATAATTATAACCGCTACCTTTTATTAATTTATTAATAATAATAAATTTATCATTTTTTATTAATTTATAGCGGTTAACTTCTTTTTAATTTATTAAATAATAATAATTTTGTAACCATTAGCTTTTTTTTAGTTAATATACCACCGTTAGCCTTTTTTTTTCTCCTTTAATTACGATTGTTAACTCATTAATAGAAACAATTTGTTACTCATACTTTTTCTTCACAATTTTTGTTACAGAAGTTTATTAAAGTTTTTATTAACGTACTTTTTTATTTATTTTTCTATTTAAATTAATATTTTAAGTTATAATAAAATTAAATATTAATATATAAATTAAAGTAACATAATATAATATGATTTTTTAAAAGTTAAACAGTAAAAAATGAATGAGTTGATTTAAGGTGATGTGGCATAGTAGAACTTGAATCATGTTGAATTCACCATTGGAGTAGAAAATGAGTGAATTGCTTCAAGATGATGTGGCAAAACCTCATCTAAAAAACCCATATTAAGTTCACACCGTTGTAAATGATGCTCTAAGAGGGTGAAATGCGCGTTTACCGTGTTCCAATGTGCAAACCAAACACATACTAAAGTGACAATTTTTTTTAATATTCAAAATATATAATATAATTTCAAGATAATTTCTAATAAATATATCTTACTATCAAAATAATTATAGACAAATACAATACAAGTCATCTTGGTTCTAAGATGCCAAAATTTACATCATTGTTTATACCAAGTTATTATCATTTGTAATATATCCTAAATCCATTTGACACAACTAAAATTAATTTGAATAAAATAGCAATTTAACAATTAAAATAACAAAAAGAATTAGAATGAAACTTTTCCATGTATTCGTGAAAAGAAACGTGTAGCTTGGTGGTTAGTATGCAACAGAATAAGGAGGGAGCAGAATCAGGTGCAACCGCACGTGCGCACTCTTTCATTGATTCAGTTGTGTTGATGAGTTCGTCGCAGGGTCTTTCATGTCACAATTTCAGAGATCTCTTCGATTCAGTCGAAGCTTTTCTCTTCGATTGCGACGGTAACCTTTCTTTCTTTGTTTTTTTTCTTTCTTCGCAATCCATTTATGTAGTAACTCAGACTTTACTTAGGTGTGATTTGGAAGGGTGATGAACTCATCGATGGAGCTTCTCAAACTATCCACATGCTTCGCTCCAAGGTAACTAACTACACTGCTGTGCACCACGCAAATTAATGCTTCCTTGTAACTACGCCTTCCTGTATTAAGAATAGTGATTCAATTAGTTTGTTAGAATTGAATATGTTAGTTAGTTTATCTGTAAATACAAAATTCATTGTATTCATTTCTTTATCTTATATCGATATGAATTTTTAGGATTTTTTTTCTCTATCAAGTTCTCAAGCGTATTTTCAATATGAGATTCATCTTCAACTCTATGAACATGTTATTTTAAACACTCTGTATTAATCCCTAATTTCCTCGTTATTAGGGTAAGAAGCTTGTGTTTGTTACCAATAATTCCTGGAAGTCTAGGAGCCAATATGCTGAAAAGTTCAAATCCTTGGGAATTTCTGTTTCTCAGGTTCACTTCTATGATACTTCTATTTTATGTTTTCTGAATTTTACTACTACTTTTGCATTTTTTATTTTTATTTTTATTTTTACCTTTTGTGTTTTATTATTTACAGGATGAGATATTCTCGTCGTCTTTTGCAGCTGCTATGTACTTGAAGGTCAACAGTTTCCCTCCCCAAAACAAGGTTCTTGCTTTGCTTCCTCCATTTCCTTCACTTGTTTCTTTTTTTACGTGTATGTTTGGTTCCAACTTTGGAGGAGCCAAAATTGATTCTAGATGTGTAGAATTGATTTTGACATGTTTGGTTATTCTCGAATAGAACTGATTTATGTGAATATCAGTGACCTACATTCAGTTATCTACTAATTATTTTGCTTTGTTTTCTTCTCAAAATTCAGGTTTATGTAATTGGCGGGGATGGTATACTGGATGAGTTGCAGCTTGCTGGCTTCACAGCTTTTGGTGGTCCTGTAAGTCTATTGAAATTGAAGTACACGGTTTCTGCAGGGAAATTTTTAAGAGCACTCATGCACTGTTCTTCTACTAGATTAGTTTTTCTGTTTAAGTTATCTTTCGCTCTAAACTTTTGTTGTTTCAATGATTATTTTCACCTTCATTGAATAGGAACTAATTAAGGCTAAGCAACATGTACTTGTGAATGTCTTGTTAGAAAGGAAACCCTTGCATTAACAGTTTGACTCAAGTAACCATAAGAGTATATTAGGTTCACAAGATTGTCACACTGAAGCATTCAATAATTGCAGGGAGATGCGGATAAAACAATAGACTGGAAGCAGAACTCCATTTTTGAACATGATAAGAGTGTAATGTAACACCTTGCCCATTGTTACTCTGAGTAACTTTGTTGAGATCACTGCTTGCAGTTAACTGATGAGTTCTCTCTTGCAGGTTGGAGCTGTAGTGGTTGGTATAGATCCAAAAATTAACTATTACAAGCTGCAGTAAGAAAATATTTTCCATTGTTCTTTTCTTGGGCACTTTATCTTTTGGTCCTTGTGTCTCAAAATATTCAGTTCAGAACCCTTGATGACTTATGCAATTTATATATATGGAGTCTCAAAAGAGTATTGATAAATGATACTAAGAGACCTATATTTCAGTTGTTAGTATAACCTGAAGCATCCGCGTTGCATATTCTTTTGATCAAGCTGACTTAACTTGAACTTCTAATGATCGTAGTTTAGCTTCATCAATCCATCGAAGTTTTAAAGCTTCTCTAAAATGTTATAGTGAACAAATCACCTGTTTTCAGAATATTAATATTAATAATGCATTAAAGCAGATTTTCGACAGTTAAATGAACCCGAAGCAAAATAAGTTTTCTTAAAGTGATTAACTTAGTAAGCAGCATGCTGTAGGTGAATAGATAGTTTTTTCAATTTTTCACTACAAAATAGGTTTATACGAATCACCAAAATCATATATTTGTTCATGGCAGCATCCTCTTAAATTCTGATTAAACAAAAACATTGTTTTAAGAATTCAGTCCACAATTATGTAATTACTTTCTTTTAGTTGATTCATATGTTGATATCTCAAATTTCATCTAACAGGTATGGAACCCTTTGCATACGTGAAAATCCAGGATGTCTTTTTATTGCCACCAACCGTGATGCAGTTGGGCATATGACTGCTTCCCAAGAATGGCCAGGTCCTTTATTAAATTGCATTTTATTCTTAAATAGTGTAGATTTAGTATGCAACTTCATTGTATTGTATGTCCTCATAATAATGATAAAAATTGGATTTTAGGAGCTGGGTGTATGGTTGCGGCCATATGTGGATCAACCCAGAAGGAGCCTGTTGTGGTGGGGAAACCATCAACCTTTATGATGGAGTTTTTACTTAAGAAGTAAGAAACTTGAATGGTTAAATTTGTTGGTTTTGCACACATGGATTTTTGTTTGTTCTAACTTACATATTTCTCAGCATATAACTCAGTAACTCACTCTTTCAAGCAGATTCAATTTAAGTTGCTCCAAGATGTGTATGGTGGGTGATAGACTAGATACTGATATACTGTTTGGACAAAATGCTGGTTGCAAAACTCTTCTAGTACTTTCAGGTATTGGTACTTGTATTTTTCTGTATCATATATTATATAGACCTAACCTAACATACTACTGAAAACAGAAGTAATTCATAACATGCTGCGATGACTTTTATTTGTCCAAACAGGTTGCACAACTCAATCAGATCTTCAAGACCCTTCAAATAATATTCAGCCAGACTATTATGCAAGCAAAATTTCTGACATGCTTGACTTATTGGAAGCATAAATTGGTTTTCTGCAATTTAGACATTCCTTTCAGCCCATTAAGACTGTAGAATAAAGCCTTCCACATAACTTACCTTGAATTGCATTGATACAATTTTCACAATTAATTCTACTGGTTGGCACCCTATTTTCTGCCACCTTACTTTGGTTTGCACCTTTACAATAGCTGCTATTCCGCTATAGCGGTTTGGGGGGTCCGGCACTCCACGCCGCTATCTGAGATTAACAACATAGAATATATTGTTGGAAGTGCTCAAAACAGCACCTGTTAATTGTTGAATTACCAGTCATGACCTGGTTGAAATTATTCTAATTTGTTAATTGCAAATGTAATTTGCAACAATCTTTCCTCATATTTTATCTTGTGTGTTAATTTCGATTTAAGCAGCATTGTTACCATAATTCACCTTGCTTTGATGATTTTGACTTTTATATCCTTGCTTCATCTTATTATACTAGAAATTGCACCCCTTAAAATGAATGATTGAAAGGAAAAAAGTTAAAAAAATTGGTAATGGTGCTGTGCGAGAGACGCCGCATCAGCGTCGGAGCACTTATCTTATCAGTTGAATGGAATTTAGGAGTCCAGGTTGTGAACCAGTAGAAATTAGTTATATAACCGTTACCATGTTGGACATTAGGAAATATTTAGAAGCTGATTTACAAACTAAATAACCGCATACAGTGCAGTCGTTGCAGAGCTGTTAGATCTGAGTGCAGTTGAATCTTGATCTACATACAATGGCTCTGCAGCAACTGCACCAATTGCTCGAGCTCCTGTGATTTCCCTGCCATACAATGCGAACTTAGTCACAAGCTACCTTTGTCAAAATCTTGGCAACCATTCCATTTCTACATTTTTCTTGGAGTTCACTATGTTCTGCAAAATTTCTTAGGATCCCTCATTGGCCTATTGGGCCATGGTCCTCTCTGTGTGGTATTTAGATCCAAATCTTAAATGGGCCATGGTCTTCTTTTGGGTTGTGCTACCCTATTCTGATGAATCCCTAACTAAAAGTTATAGTAATTAGCAACATTAAACTTTCAAATAGAGAAGGGTCTTATGATTTTTGTCCTATTTTGAGGAATATTCTCATGATGTGCTCTGTCATAATAACTTACTTCTTACAACCCCTTGTCCTTCAGCAGTGGCACCAATCAATGATGACCTTACAGATTTAATGTTGGTTCTTACTTAGTTCACATGGTATCTTACTATATTTTATATGGTACATATAGTAAAATATTTAATTTGTCCATATCCATATTTAAATAGCATTGCAAAATCAGCATAACCCCCTCTATTAAAACTTTGTTATAAAGTTTTATTTTTTCTATGAAGATGATAAGCATGCCTCTAATCACTCAACAACTCACATCAAAGAAGTTTCAATATCATAATTGGTCCACAATTTTTTTCCTCCTTTCCAGCCATTTTACAGGTCAAATGGGATTTGAATGATGATAATTGAAAGAAAAGGACATCTAATAAAAAGGTATATGGACCTTGTAGCCATGCCAAAACATCGAGTTGTGCCTTCTTTTGTAGGGTTATACAGGCTCACAATAAAAAAATAAAAAATATCTAACCAATTGACAATGCCAAAAAATTTACACTTTCTTTGGTGGTAGAGATTTTGACATCAAAAGAAACTAAAAAGTGATTCCAAAAGTGAAGCTAGCATCCAAATCCCACATCTTCAAAGCTTTATTTAAAAGCTTTTTCAGCTAGGTGAGGTTATCAAACTCTGAAACATCAGAGTCTAACTCTTGAAAGAATATATTCCCTTCTACCAGTAAAACAAAAAAAAATTCAAACTTTGTAGAAACCCAAAGTAAAAAAATAAAAACCAAAAAACTATATGTGTAAATTATGTTGAGTGGCCCAAGACTCACATGCATGCCACATGTTAAAATCTAATTGTACTTCTTCTACCATTTGATTGTTGCTCATATACAATATCATCATAATATAATTAATATTTAATCATAGTAACTAATTATTAATATGAAATAAGGGTAGAGGACCACTACATAAAAACTCTAGTTTTGAATCAAATGACAGATAGAAGTGCATGTGGTATGGGGTAAGTAAGCTCGAACCTCTATGCATGGAGCTCAGATCTACTTTGTTTTTCTCTCATATTTAATATTTAATTTTCCCCCTTTGTATTGTTTATATGCATTTGTTTAGTGTTTCTATATCTCTTTGAATGTGTTGCATTGCCATGAGTGAAAAATTAAAAGTAGAAAAATATATATGAAATTGCAAAGTTTTGCTCAACTTGTATGGTTTCGGAAAGCCACAATATAATGTCCTAAAAAGGTCAAAAAGGGTTTTCTTTATCACACAATGGTATTGCTAATTTTTAATTAGCAAAATGTTCCCAATACATTACAAGTCTAGAATAACAAATTTTACTAGCATTCACCACATTGAAGTTCTTGTCCAACTTTTTATATTCGGCTCAACTTCTTTTACTTGTTTTTTGGTATCAAGTTAATTTAGTTGCTATAGCTTAAGTTCATAAATTTTGACTAAGAAATAAACAAATAAAAATCCAAATAACATTACTTTTAAAAGAAATGATTTTGCATGTATACAAAAGCCGAGTCTTTTTTTTTTTTTTTTTTTTTTTTTTTTTTTTTTTTTTTTTTGTATTTGAGAAAAGGTTGCTGCTAGCTTAGTTTGGTTCCACTCACTCTCAAGACATACATGCTTCAAAACCTAGAAAAGGAAATAATTTTTTTACATTCATTCCACATTTTATGCTAACAAAAAGAGGCTATAAATTAAAAGATAAAATTGGCCCAACTAAAGTTTTGTTTGACAATGAAAAAAAAATAGGCGTAGTAGTGGAGGGTCTATTGGAAAAAAGAAGAAAGCAACTAAGAAAACAAAGTGTGTTTTTGAGAGAGGGAGAGGACCAAAGAAACGTATAGTGACTTACTTCGCTTTTTAAGTTTGGGGCCAAACTTATGTACTGATATATTGCATGGTCAAAATTCAAAATCCACTAATCCTAATGTTTAGCGTTAACCCTTTAAATTAACTCGAGACGAGTTTTCCCGTAGATCATCATATCTTTAGAAATAATAATTAATGAATTTTTTTATTTTTATAAATAAGATAATAATTTAATTTATGTTAATTCAATATAAGATATAGATATTTATTTTTATTTTTATCAAATTAATATATTTTAAGTCATAAAAATAAATATAATTTTTTAATATTTATTTTTAAAAGACTATATAATTAAGTTCATTTGTGTAATTGGATGAACATTTATGTCATTTGCGTCCTCCCTAAGTATACAAAAGCCGAGTCTTTTTTTTTTTTTTTTTTTTTTTTTTTTTTTTTTTTTTTTTTTTTTTTTTTTTTTTTTTTTTTTTTTTTTTTTTTTTTTTTTTTTTTTTTTTTTTTTTTTTTTTTTTTTTTTTTTTTTTTTTTTTTTTTTTTTTTTTTTTTTTTTTTTTTTTTTTTTTTTTTTTTTTTTTTTTTTTTTTTTTTTTTTTTTTTTGTATTTGAGAAAAGGTTGCTGCTAGCTTAGTTTGGTTCCACTCACTCTCAAGACATACATGCTTCAAAACCTAGAAAAGGAAATAATTTTTTTACATTCATTCCACATTTTATGCTAACAAAAAGAGGCTATAAATTAAAAGATAAAATTGGCCCAACTAAAGTTTTGTTTGACAATGAAAAAAAAATAGGCGTAGTAGTGGAGGGTCTATTGGAAAAAAGAAGAAAGCAACTAAGAAAACAAAGTGTGTTTTTGAGAGAGGGAGAGGACCAAAGAAACGTATAGTGACTTACTTCGCTTTTTAAGTTTGGGGCCAAACTTATGTACTGATATATTGCATGGTCAAAATTCAAAATCCACTAATCCTAATGTTTAGCGTTAACCCTTTAAATTAACTCGAGACGAGTTTTCCCGTAGATCATCATATCTTTAGAAATAATAATTAATGAATTTTTTTATTTTTATAAATAAGATAATAATTTAATTTATGTTAATTCAATATAAGATATAGATATTTATTTTTATTTTTATCAAATTAATATATTTTAAGTCATAAAAATAAATATAATTTTTTAATATTTATTTTTAAAAGACTATATAATTATTGAAAATTTAAATATTTTTTAAATATGATTGATGATGGACGATGGTCCCACCGTGGTCTATGGTGGTTCATGGTAAGTGGTAATCTTCCCTTCATTGCTCTATCCATGTGTCTATTGCTGAATGACTCTAGACAATGACTCTAACCTATAAAGTTGTCCAAGACATGAGCAATCAAACAAAACATTGTAAAATATAAGTCACATTCCAAATTTGATTTGCTGTCGTTTTTGACACACTTAGATTCTGAATTATTTAGGTTTTCCCATTTGGTGCGCTATACATATGCTAGTGTTAGAAAAATTGTTACATGGTATAATAATAATAATAATAATAATAATAATAATAATAATAATAATAATAATAAAAATAATAGTAATAATAATAATAATAATAAGATTTAATTGTCATTGTGGTCCTCTTATTTTAATTGAATCACGAAACTAGTTTCCCATTTTTATTTCTCACCAGTTTTGGTCCCTCAAGTAAAATTTTAGTCAAAAACTTGATGAAATATTATTTTTATAAATCACACAATACCATTTATAATAATAGATTTTAGGTACAATTGTTGCATAACGTGATCTTGAGACATGGTACGACTTAAATAAGCACAAAAAAAATAATATTTCATTAAATTTTGGACCAAAATTTTATTTAGAGGCTAAAACTAGTGATAAATAAAATGGGAGATTATTTTTGTGATTCAACTAAAATAGATGAATAAAAATTGTAATTAAGTCTAATAATAATAATAAAAATAAAAGAAGAAAACCTTAGAAACATTTGGTTGATGTTTGGAGGGGACATGTTTGATCATATTATAAATATAATCTATACTATCGTGGGCATGTTCTGAGTTATTGAATGTTTTAATTTTGTGGTGGATATTAAATGGAAGACTTAAAGGGATATATATCTATATCTCTCAATAAATTTACATTCTTTTCTTCTAAACCCACAATTCATTCATTGTGAAATAGTAGTATATATATCTTGATGTTTTTTCAAAAAAGAAAGAGACATTTGAATGACATACATGAAATATCAAAAAGATTAAATTCTAATTGTAGAGTCGGAGTCATATATAATATCAGATGTGATATTATTAGTATACCATATAAGACTATTATATTACTTAAAAGTTGAATAAAAAATTAATAAATATTTTCTTCGTTTCACTAATACGAATTTTATAAATGATAAAATTCTGAGAGTTTATATAATTTTTTAAAAAAAATACCTAAAAATATTAAGTTAAGAATTGAGGTTGGAATATGTATGAATTCCAAACCACCGCTATTGTTATAATTTATGAGATTTCACACTCAATTGGGGACCTCATACAGGTGTGCAAAACCACTTATATCTCCATAAGATAAACCCATAAACCACTTTGTTAAAGCATTATCACTTCTTATGAATTCAATTTCAGCAAAACTATTGGGATATTGAAAATATCATTTATTAATGCATCCCAATTTTATTTTTCTTTCTCACTGCCTCACTTATACATGGTTTGAGTGATCCTTATGAGATGCCATGTCCCATCATATAGCAATAGCATTTAGAATTGTTGGGCCATGCTTGGCTAGTATTATAAAGACAATGATAATAATTAAATTAATTGCTAGGATCAAAATACAAGATGAGGGTTGAAATGGATTTTTCTTATCTTATTTACAAAATGGTTCCTATACATTATACAATGAAATTAAAGCTACTTCTTTTTGGTACACACATAATCAAAAGCTTTAATGAGGCATTGCAGTGAGTGTTTTGCATGGTCCACCAAAAATTATGGCTTGGATGATTCAGTAATACACCTCTATTTTTCATTGGATCAAATAAAACATTCTCATCAACCATTGGTACATTATTTGGTGATTACATTGACTACAAGGGAAAATGAATACCCATTTTAGGCAACCAAAAATATTTATGTCGGCTTAAGTGATGGGAATTTGTTTTCCTATCAATTGGTTTCATGCAAACATAATCATAATAAAAATTATTGTCAACACCAAAAATTATTTTATTTTATTTTATTTTTCCTTTTTCTTTTGTATTGAGTTTGGTACATTGTATCCATTTGATAGTACTTTTATTTTATTTTTATCACATTTTAGTTGTGATGGGAGATCTAGGACAGAAGGGGTAGCTACAATCTAATAGGTGCTCCACACTATTGGGGACGTTGTCCTTTGTAACATGTGACTTGGAAGCTTATCACACCTGCTCCCTCAATAACATGTGATTTCAGAATTTTTTTTTTTAAATTGAAAAATACCCAATTATTGGCAATTTAATTGATCCTTCAAAACTTGTTTATTTATATATGAAAATAATATTTGGCAAATTCAAGCTAAAGATTTAACCAGCATTATTGTTGTTGTTAGTCTAATGATAAAGTTGTCTAATCACGTAGAATTTTTTCCCCTTGCAATCAATACCAAAAACGGCGTTAAAAATAATGTAATCAAAATTGCTTAGTTTTATTGCCTTTCTTTATATTGTAGAAATCTTTTTTAATATAATTATTATAAGAGCGATAAAATCACGGGAGTTGGTTCAGCTGAAGTAGGGATACAATGGAAAGACACCGTACTGCAATGGAATTGAAAATTGCTGTTTTTTTCTACTATGCACTAAATATTTCTTAACTGTTCGATCCAACGGTTAAAATTTTAAGATTAAATTTTAAAAATTTAAATTTAATATTTAAAACATAGATTTTGATTTAATGATTCATATATATCTAACTATAATAATTTGCATACTTGAGTTTGTTTTCGCATAAGTAATAATTTTAATATCTGTGTTAATATTTTGTGTGTGTCTAAGTGTTAATATTTATTATTATTATTATTATCCATTTTTTAACTATAATAAAAAAATATTACAATTCAATTGAAATACAATTCAAAAATTTGTAAAAAAAATTATATATTCCAAAAAATCTTTCAAAACAAATGTTAGTATTTAACCGAATAATGTATATATTACAATAAACATAAAAAAAAAAAGAAATCATAGAAGGTATATAAATAATAAAATCATACCGTAAAAAACAAATTTAGAATATTGCATTTTTATTTTTTTTTTAGTACTTCTTTCGTTCGCATCGGCATATAAATATCTTTTAAAATTTTAAATAATTTTTTATTAACATAGTTATAATTTTATAAACATCTCCTCAAAATATTTTAGAAATTAAATTTTGAATTTATTATTTAGCAGAGATTTTTATCAACAAATCAAATATATCTATAAAATTTGATAGTATTTAGATAAAGCTTCAATATATTTTAACTTTTTAAGGATTAAAATTAATGACGAAAAATATCAAAATGATTAAAAGTTGAAGAAATAAGTTATTGAAACAAAAAATAAAATTTTAAAATTTTATAAGTATTAAAAATATATTTAACTGTTTTTTTTAATTTATATTTAAACCTTATCATCTTTGGAAGAAATCTTGAACTTGAATCCTAATTAGAACAATATTTAATTTAATTCTATTTACATTTTGACCGAATTTTAAATTTTCACAATCAATTTTTATTGAACGTTAAATAATTAAAATAAAAAGAAGAACGGATTGTTTTAGAAAATGTGTTTTTTATTTATAAAACATTAATAACACTTATTTGAAAATGTACTGCATAAAAAGAAATTATAAACAAAGTAAAAATAATAACAAGTTTACTAAATTGACATTATGAACATGGACGTATTTCCTTTTCACATAAACAAAAAATGGAGAATAATTAATTATAAATAATGTTTATAATATTAATTAAAAAAATAAAATTAACACTTTTAACACAATTTTCTCTCTCTTTCAAATATAACATTCACATTACTCTATTTAAAAGGAAATGTAGATAACTTTTAAATTTAAGTAAGAGTAGTCTGAAAAGAGCAATAAACAGTAGTAAAAAAAATTGTTATAGAATATAATGATAAAATAGAAAAGAAGATAAAAGAGTTAATTAATTAATAGGGCAAAAGCATGAGAGACAGGTGCAATACCTCAGAAACTGTTTATTGATTTGGACCTCTCTTGTTTTTTTATTTATGTTTTATGACAAAAATCTATTCAAAATTATTCATTCAACAAATAAACCTCTGCTTTACCTTTGACCCCTCTCTCTCTCTCTCTCTTCTTCTCTCTCTCTCTCTCTCTACACACACACAGAGAAAGAAAGAAAGAAACACAGTGCTTCTCTCTTCCACTGCTAAAGCAACGAAGCTGAGTGAGTTTCTGATCCTTCAAAATTTGAGGTACTCTTTTGGTTTCATCTTACTTTCCCTTTTGGCGTTTTGCTTTTCATTTTCTTCTTATATGCTACTTTACCCTTCAAGTTTATCTCTTTTCTGCATCTGCCTCACTCTCTTTCTCTTTCGATCTGCTTCTCATTCTTACCCTAAACCATCTTTCCTTCATCAACATCTCTCACTATCACTTTCATCTATCTCCTTATGGTAATCCCTCACCCCAATAACCCCTTTCTCTCCTCAACCTGCATTTTTCTCACTCAATTTCACTCTCCCTTTATTTACTCTTTTCTTGCTCTTCATACTCCATCCCTTCTTTTTTATTTTTATTTTTATTTCAATTTTATTTTATTAATTAATATTATTCTTAATTTTGTTTTTTTTTTTTTAGTTGGTTATTTATTATCTTGTTGGTTCGTAATCACCACTGTTGAGCTTTGTTAATCTGATGATCATGTTCTGCATGCAGCTCTACTGCTCAAGTTTCCTTCTTTTTAAGGATGTATGGTTGATTTGCTAAATGGGTCCTAGGTTATTGTGTCTACTGTTTGTTCATGAATAATAATTTGGGTTTGAGGATCTAGGTTGGCTAATTACTATGTTGTTAAAGTTTTGTTATGCTATGATGTATATGTGTTGTGTTTTAGTTGGAGTGTTTGTTTTCACTCATTTGCTTGATCTATTTTTCTCTTGTTGAATGTGAGCTAATTCTGTGTTGGTTAATTGATTTCAGTGGTGCTTAAGTGTATGTTTGATTGACGGGGAGTTTGGCAGAATCACGTTGTGCTACTGTGATTTTGGTAAAAGCTATACTTGGAGTTTCATTAAAATTGCGGTGCCACGACGATCATGTCAAACTTACTGTGATTTCAAACATGTACCAAGTCTTTCTTTAATGGATTTTTTGTAGATGACTATCTGTTGACATGTTTTTGTGAAACTAAGCACGTTTATTTATACTGTGTTGAAATGGCTGACAGCTTTTTTATGACATTGATGATTCCTTTGATAGGTTGTTTGTTATTTTTGAAGGCACAAATGGATGCTAAGACATTGATTTGTTCAATCTGATCTATATTGAAACTCTTTAGTATTTCTGATGGACTCGAAAACTAGTTCTAGATCTTTCTCAAAACAACAGCAGAAGACATCTGGGATTCAAACCCCTGAGGCGAAAGACCTCAAGTTTTCTTCACTGTCAATTCATAAGACAAGCAAACCTGAGCCGGCTGCTCCTGAAGATTTGTCTAGGTCTGTACAAAACACATTGAAGCAGAATATCGGGGATATTTCTGAAAGCAAGAAGTTTAATGCTTCAATCCAAAAAGGTTCTGGCGCTTCCTCATCCGCTCCTGGCAAAGCATCCGGAGAAGTGGACTGTGCTGTTAATGAGAACATAGGCTCACAGGGAAGCTCTATTGATCAAGACAAAAAGACATGGGAATATGGAAGTGTTAAGAACAGTTCGGTTTCCGCCAAAGCTAGCGACGGTGCCAGCAGTCTTGGAAAGACAAGTGGTAGTGCTAAGATCAGCGATCGAGCTGATTTTGTCGAGAGTGGTAAGAGCAGTATTTGCAGAGGAAGTACAAGCAGCGATGTGAGCGATGAGAGTACTTGTAGTAGCTTTAGTAGCAGCGTAAACAAGCCTCACAAGGCGAATGACATGAGATGGGAAGCTATCCAAGTGGTTAGAACTAGAGATGGAGCGTTGGGTTTAGGCCACTTTAGACTTTTGAAGAGATTGGGTTGTGGAGATATTGGCAGTGTATACCTCTCTGAGTTGAGTGGAACTAAATGTTACTTTGCAATGAAGGTGATGGACAAAGGGTCCCTAGCAAGCCGTAAAAAGTTACTTCGTGCTCAGACGGAACGTGAAATTCTACAGTCACTTGACCACCCGTTTCTCCCAACTTTGTACACGCATTTTGAGACGGAGAAATTCTCATGCTTGGTGATGGAGTTCTGTCCTGGTGGAGACCTTCATACGCTTAGGCAGAAACAACCAGGGAAGCACTTTCCTGAGCAGGCAGTAAAGTATGTCCAATTTACCATTCAATTTTGGTTAATTTATGTTTGGTTATAATACACGTTTTTATTCTCCTTTTGATTTCCTTCCATTAGTTTTAATAATTCTTTGCCACAAGGAAGTGACCGGTTCTACAATTGTGTTTGCATGAAACCTGCAAGCTGGATTTCAAACGATGAAAAATGTTTTCATTCCATCAGAAATGACGCATTTATGGATTTCAATTGGATTTCACAAGGAAGTGACTGGTTCTACAATTGTATTTATGGATGATTTTTGAAACCTTTCATTTTATATTTAATACAAGGATATTCAAATAAATGGACTTCAAATATTTTAAACACATCTTCTCTCCCCTCTAAATCCCTCCAATATTTAGAGATGGGACAAAATTGTGCAAGGAGAGTTTTTTGCTTCTCTCCATTTCCCCCAAACCAAACACTATGTTGGTGGCATTTTGTAGTCTACATCGCAAGAAGCCGTGCTTGAGTGTTTCTTGGATATTTTAATTACCATCACAGTTTTTTTATTTCCAAAATTTTCCCTGCAGAATTCCTTGAAGTCTAATGAAGGCAATTGCAATGTAATCTATCTTTTAGTCTTGGTCTCTAATTGACGACTGCTTCGGTTTGTCTGAATATCCAAACAAATAATATTCGCAATCAGTTAAAGAAAATCTTTGAATGCTAGTTTGTGGAAAATAAATTAAGTGGAAATCTTTGTTGTCACTATTATTGAAACAACTCCTGGGAATCTGTTTTGTCTCCTTTACTGGGATATTTTGCTTAATGTAGATAGATGATTTATGATCATTCATAGATTCCTTAACCTCATTATTAAATTCTGTTTGCTGGAAAGGGGATTTTTGTGATACTCCTTAAACGTAATGGTGATTTCTTGTTTTTCATTTTTGGGTATTTTTCTGCTTTTGGTAAAGATGTTAATTTAATTTGATGGCAACAAACTGCTAATTTCTTCATAACTTGCAGATTTTATGTAGCCGAGGTCTTACTGGCAATGGAGTACCTCCACATGCTTGGGATTGTATACCGGGATCTTAAGCCAGAAAATGTCCTTGTTAGGGATGATGGACATATTATGCTTTCCGACTTTGACCTTTCCCTGCGATGTGCTGTTAGTCCAACCCTCGTTAAATCCTCATCCATAGATTCAGAGCCTTTAAGAAAGAATTCGGTTTACTGTGCTCAGCCTGCGTGTATTGAACCGCCTTCCTGCATTCAGCCATCCTGTGTTGCTCCTACCTCATGTTTTTCGCCCCGGCTCTTTTCTAGCAAATCAAAGAAGGACCGTAAACCCAAAACCGAACTCGGCAATCAAGTTAGTCCTCTGCCTGAGCTCATTGCAGAGCCTACCGATGCCCGGTCTATGTCGTTTGTTGGAACACACGAATACTTGGCGCCCGAGATAATCAAAGGTGAAGGTCATGGGAGTGCAGTTGATTGGTGGACTTATGGAATCTTTCTATATGAGTTGTTGTTTGGCAAAACTCCATTCAAGGGATCCGGGAACCGAGCCACACTGTTCAACGTGGTAGGTCAGCCCCTGCGATTTCCCGAAGCACCTGTTGTGAGCTTTGCAGCAAGGGATCTTATAAGGGGTTTGCTCGTAAAGGAACCTCAGCACAGATTGGCGTATAAAAGAGGTGCAACCGAAATCAAGCAACATCCCTTTTTCGAAGGTGTGAATTGGGCATTGATCCGATGTGCTACCCCTCCCGAGATTCCCAAGCCTGTTGAGTTTGAGAAGATACCTTCACCGGCTCCCTCCTCAGCCGGCGAAAAGGCTGTTGTTAATAACCACATGTCAACAGCATCTAATCAGAAAGGTTCTGATAATTATCTTGAGTTTGATTTCTTCTAGAGATAAGACAATATATATTGATTACAAAGATGGTTTTCTTTTAGAGGGGAAGGGAACTGTTTTTTTCAATGTTTCAGGAACAGATATGATGAGGAATTGTATGTTTGTTTTTGTTGGGTATTTGCTGTTTCAGATTTGTATGGCATCATAATTAAATGCATGGCTTCTCTGTCATCTCAAAGTCATAAAAAAACAACATTTCTCCACTGACTGCCAAGCTGGCTTAATTGTGGTGAAATGTCATGATAGTTAGTGATGCTCTTTAAGGTAAGTATGGTCCCTATGGTAAAATATGCAATTGTAAGAAAGAAAGTGACTTTTTTTTTCTACCTAGGGACTTACCATTTTGCCTGTACACATTGTCAACTAACTTGTTAAGGAAAAGCAATATCTATATCCAAAATCATCTAAAATACAAATAGTTAGCTTATGTCTTTTGATCATGACAAGATGGTTAGTAAGATATCTTTTTTCATGAGTGTTCCTGTGGATACTGTGCGGTAAAGTAGAAGCTGACGATTTGGGTAAAACGGGATTAAGTAACCCATCTTATATTGGGATTTATTCCTAACTAAATAAATAGAAAATTAAAAGAATACAGGCATTTTATAATTAAAAATGTGACTAAATGGAAATGGTTTACATTTAGATTGTAATCATTTAAACGCAAAAGCAAACATATCTAGAGTTGCTTTTACGAAATATATATCTGAACACTATTTAGTTTTAAGTTAAAATCAAGTTTGAAAATTGTAAAATCACAATTGAAGGCTGAAACGTGGGTTGGGGTGCCGCAAAGAAATCACCAAACACACTAAAAAATAACATGACTTGCATGGATTTGAAATGGGAAATGGATTGGGTGTAGTCGCATTTTATTCACGCTATTGTGAATTTATGTAATTTATGTTTTTATGACCAATCTTGTAAAGTCGTGATATAAATTTATGGATTTGAAATGGGAAATGAATTTATGTTTTTTAGACCAATCTTGTAAAGTCGTGATATAAATTGTCTAATCTTAATTAGATGGTTAAGATTGTGTGACTGCAGAATAATACCAAAAATAGAAAATTTAAGTATGATGTAATGAGTTTGACTTCACTAAAAAAGTGTATGATTCAAGAATTGAATCTTGTGGCACCTTGTGAGGTTTCTTCATTAGAATCATGGTACAAAACACTAGTCTCCCATTTCCTTTAACATCATTGGCATACTATTGTAGTGTCCCATTTCTTAGTTATGTAATAAGGACTACCATGTTGATCTTTCATTGGCTAAAATCTAAAACCAAAGGTTATGCTGCAATTCACAGTCACATATGTGTAAACTTATACTTAAAAGTTAAAACAAACACATGAAAGTGATGAAACCTCATTTTTCTGATCTTTCTTCTTGGACTTGGAAGTATCATTAGCATTAGCATTAGTATTAGCAATGCAACGAGCTATTTGTTCATTTACTTCTTTTCCATCACATATAATTCTCACTTTGCATATTTCTGGTGCATTTTGAAGTACCTGATCAGCTATGCCATTCCCTTTCCTTGATCTTATTTTTCTGTATAACCAAAATATAACTGGTTGAAATATGAAAAATGCTTATGGATTTTTTAAAGTTACAAATACGATTAGTTGTGATTTGTTGACAATATAAAATTTTATACACTAAGTGTATCAAAATTAAACTTATTATATAGTCCTAAGTTGTGAACACATTCAAGTTAGGAGAGTATACCTTAATTGGGAGTTGTTGGCTCCAATCACTAGATTTTGTATTTGAAGAATGGGAATAAGATCAATGATAGCCTTGGCAATGAAGTCACTCTCAATAAGGATGGTGTCCACTTGAACCTGTTTGATATGTTCATTACTTTTATCTCTTGGTTGAAATTGGACAAAAGTTATAAACTTTGAAGTACTAATTCCATTAATGAGTTGTACCTTAGAAGCAGAACATGATTGGATGAAGTTGTGAAGAAGCTCTCTCCTCTTACCTCTTTCTTGAGCTACATAGCTCTCTACTTGATCATCACTCACTTGGTCTTTCGGAACCATTCCCACTCCCACTGTTATCACATAAACACAGTGGCAAAACACACATTTGGTTAATCACAAATCACATTTGAATTTTAAAATACTGACTTTTTGACATAAACTTTTTGTCCAAGTTTGAGACTTGACAATCATTAGTTGACTCTTGGATCATTTTAACTTTTGAACCCTCAAAGTTGTTAAAGGGTTAAATTAAAGAAAGTCAATTGCTCAAGAAATAAATATATAATTCTTTTTCCTTCTAATAAAACTTAGAACCTTTAAAGTATGATCCACGTAGACACAAACACCGAATATGACACTAACATTGATACACATATACCGATAATAATTTGATAAGATGGAATCTACCATGTCGGACACCAGACAAACACATCTTCAATCTGAAGTGTTGCTAATACATAGTGTTTTCTATATCGATTGGTCCTTTGAGGCAAAGTCTATCACATACACATTTTTCTTGGAAAAAATCAAGTGGACCCATTTCATTACAAGTGTATGTTTAGTTCTACTTTTGTATCGGTCAAAATTGATTCTAGATGTTTAGAATTAATTTTCACATGTTTGATTGTTTGGGAATAGAATTAATTTTGCATTCTAACCAAAGTAAAAAATTTATCTTTCTATTTCAAATGTCATTTTTAGACTCAAATTTACTATTTAACTCACTTTTAGGTGAAGTTATACAAACGTCGACCACTTTGGCTAACACAATTTTAACAAAAGTTAATTACTAAAGAAGCAAAGAAATTTGGAAGAGGACTTACAAGGATTAGGAATGTGGTTAATCTGAGGGAAAACATGAATGAGATAAAGTAAGGTAGAAGATGGAGTAATAACCAAGTTGTTGAGAGTCCATGAGAGAGCTTGGAAGCTACTCTTGCTCTTACCAACAGCTACATAAAAAGTATCTTCAACTTCATTTTCTTCACTGATTGTTGCCATAGTGAAAGCATCATTCAAGTACAACTGTGAAGAGTTATCTTCTTCTTCTTCTTCTTCTTCCACTATCTCGCTCATGCTTGTTTGTTATGAAAAAGAAACTTTGGTATAACTATCTATATCTAGTAACTAGTAATGTAGTAGCAGCTATTATGTATGCATTTATGGTGAATTATTAAACTTTGAAGTTGTTGTATTACAAGAAAAGTCATGAATAGTATGTGGATGGAGGAGGAGGAGTCCCAAATTCTGACTATCAACTTTGAACTTTGAACAACAACTACTTTGACTTTTCTTTTTATATAGAAGAAACAAAATTAATGGAGGACCATAATGTGTTTCTTAGTACATATTTTTTCCTAAAAGAAAGAAGATATTTTAGATTTTAGATAAATTAGATGTTCTAAGGAATAAAAATAGGGCCCATTCGAAATATACTATATTATAGGAAATGTTTTTGGGACATCAAAATATACATCAGTCTCATGTCATAGACTTTATATTTATTTTAAATGTCGTACTAACAAGTCGACTTTAAGGTATTTATTAAGTAATTAAAATTAGTAATTTTTTTAAAAGAGAAAATTTTGAATTTTTAAAAACTTTAAATACACAATTTTTAATAATTCCCCCGCCTATATTTAGATCATTAATATGTGATTTTTAAGCATTTGTTAATATTTTCTTTATTTTATTAATATTTTTCTCTTTTCATATTTCGACGATGCATAATTTTAATGTTTTTATAGAGTGTTTTATTTGTGCATTAAAATAACACAATTCTATATTAAATGAAGGTAGAATATTTTATAAACACATGTTTTTTGATATAGTTATTGGAAAAAACTCAATCTGATATACATGTCTTTTTTGATATAGTTTTATAAACACATGTCTTTTATATTGAGTCAAACTTGTTTTTACAAAACAAAATTGTAAAATGATTGGTGCTTTTATAAACTTAAGTACCATCTTTATTTTATTTAGGAGTTAAGTTTTTCCGATAAATATAACTAGTAAGTGGTCTAATCAAATAGACTATGCTACCTAATATGTTTTTTATATTGGTTCTAATATATTATTACAAAACAACTTATAAGATAAAAAAATGTTTTACTTTATAAACTTTTGTCAAACTTTATTTTTTATTTTATGTGAGATTTGGTTTTTTTTAATTATATATTATTTGAATTTGACTTTAGATTTAATCATTTAATTTTTTTATTAATATTTAATAGTTGTATCTTAAATTTAAATAATATTTTTATGAACTTTTGAATGGTATATATATATATATATATATTAGTTTATTAATATTAAGTAGTTTAGCGGATAAATTAAGAGATATTAAGCATATTTTTGTGAACTCTTGAATTGGATGTAAGCAAGAGTGTGCCACCATTGAGTGTACCACTTAATTCCCATTGCAACAAATACATACAAAACAAAGTCGAGTATCACCGCCCAACTTAACTATAAAAACTATAACTAATATTACTTTGAAAATATAAATAATCATTTATTTTAAGATAAATATTTTTAAAAAACTACTTAAAATTTTAACGGCGAATTAAATTATCTTATTTTTTTTTCAAACTTATTTTGATTCAATTACGATTTCAATCACAAAAATTAAAAAAAGAAATTTGATTATATTTTAAAGAGTGTCATCGATCATCGCTAGTATATCGGATAAATTTTAAACAGTTGATTTATAATAAACTACCATATCATCCAACGCTAAAAAGTTTAACAAAAGAAATATAGTATTAAAAAGTGATGATAATTTTAAAATAATAACATAAGCATTATTTAAAATAAGTAACATAATTTTGTACAAAAAGAATGAATAAATAAATAACATAAGCATGTATTTAAAATAAAATTGATATAAACCTGCGTGCTTTTATATTTATATTGGCTAGGTCAACGAGTATGATATCGACTAACTAATATCTTGTTAGATTTCAACTATGACATTTGGTTCCAAAGGAAAAGCATAGTGGTGTAGTTTTTTTTTTCTTTTTACTCTTGACATAATAATTGTTTTATTAGACAAAATAATTTAACTAGGAATATGAAAGAGTTATATGCAGATGATTTAGATTTTAATCTCTAACACTAATATTTCACATATAACATTTGCCTTAAAAAAACTATGACTTTCAATTTCAATTATGCTATCCACTATTTTTATTTGATATATAAAATAGAAAAACATTGTTGTAGATCTTGTTACAACTTTTCTGGGCCGACACCACTTATCTGGACATGGGTTTGGATATTCATTTGTAAACGTGGCCCAGTAATTTTTATTGAGTTTTGATAGTGTATATATACCCCTGCCTCTAATAAACACACCCCCAAAATTTTATATTTGTCCTATTTTTTTTTCTTGCTCTTTGTTCTCACGATAAATATTGATTTTGATAATTTTCACTGTAAACATCTATATATACGGTGAAAAACATCAAGTCATGGGATGTAAATGATTGTTAACTTCTTTTAACTATTTTTATGTTTTTACGATGATAATATTTTTTTAAATTATAAGTTAACAATTCTCTATATTTGTAATTTGAATTAGTAATTGAATTGATATTGTTCAATGAATTGAGTTTTAAGAAATATATATTAATTGAATTGTTGTCTCAACTAGAAAACTAAGAGAACCGTTTATTTATATGAGTGTTGTTAATATTTTTTTTAAATTTTGAATAATTTTTAAGTATTAGTTATTAATATATACGTTCCTTTTTTATTTTTATTTTTATATGGATAGAGTTTTAAACAATTTTATACCCCAAACAAGTTAGAATTTACCTATTTCAACATTTATAAATCCAACTCTGGAATTCATTAATGTGTATAAATGAGTTATTATCCAGTTGTGCCCCTCAAATTTTAAAAACTCAACTTATCTTTTCCTATTTTTTACATTTTTTTTGGCAAAAATACATTTTACAATTTGTTGTAAAAATTAAAAGTTAGTTGAGTGATCCACTAATACATCTCAAAATAAATTTGCTTTTACTTAAAATAATCACCCATAAAAGGAATTCTATTAATTGATTATGAATTTTTTTCTCTTCCAAAGAGTATTAAATACAAAGTTGAACTTTTATGAACTACTAAATTAAGATAAACATTAAGTATAAAAATAAAAAGATAAATTACAAAAATAAAATGAAAAATTTGATTGATTGTGTTTGTATATTTACAATAAATATTTGTAAACAAATTTTATAAATATTTGGCTACAACAGCCCCGACTCCTATCAGACTCACACTAATCCTTCAAGTTTTGATAATGAACAGGTACTGGAAATTTCAAGACTTTGCATTTGAAAGTTTTAGATTGTAAAAATTATCCTATATTGTTTTGAGTTTAATTGTTATATACTATTTGCGTAAGAAAATTTACATTATCCGTACATTATAATTATTTATATGCTTAATTTTAGAGATAATTATAGTAAAATTTAAATACTTTTAATAATTTAATAACTATAATTAATTAACTGTGTAATTTTTTTTTATAATAATAATATGTATGAATTAAATCGTTATCTATTTATACTTGTAAGTTATTATGGTTGTAAAATTGAAAATATCAAAGTAATACTAAGACATGTGACCATTGCATGAGAGAAATGGGTAATTAATGATCATAAATCACAATTTGCCTTTTTGAATAGTTAAATTAACAATTTGTTTGTTAAAAAAATGTTACACTTTCATTAATAAAACTTATTTTTGGCTCCTACCACCACTTGATTCTGGTTTGGTTCCAGCATACAAAATTAATGTTAACTTGACTCAAAATAATATTATATACACTGCATGTTTTTTGGTGTATATAATGTCTAACATTTAACCTTTTATTTGGGATCGTGACAATTTCTTCCATCTACACATGTTTTTCACTCATCCGTAAAAATAATTACTTCAGTTAATTGAGTCTTAAAAATAAATAACTCAAATCTTTATAGCTAAATTATTAGAAAGATTCAAATATGTAGTTGAACTATTTTCGAAGATAACACATTTTGACACCATTCAATATTAAGTGTTTGTACAGTGTCCAAGTCTCAAAATTTTCTAGCATCTTAATCACTGCAATGCTATTGCTTATCAATATCGGTGCTGACCAATATATTTAAATTTAAACATGTAAACAATAAAATGAAAGGCATCAAAAATTTATTAAAAATACATCAAGCTACTCTTGTCCACTAATCCAATGTACATATATGTTTATTTTTATGGGAAATAACGTAAATATAACACTTCGTCAAAAAACGTAAATATAATATATATTTTTGGTAGTTTATATTTTATATTATTATATAACAAAGGTCGTATCTAATTTTAGAGGAAACGGATTTATTTCACTTAAACTCCTGACACAAATTTGTTTCCATTTAACAATATTTTGATTTGAGTTAAAATAAAATTATCAAATCTTAACTCATCTTTTAATAAACTTACAAAATTAAATAAAATTACTGTGAAGTTATAGGTCATAAAATTTATTTTACAATATACTTTTTTTAAAAAAATATATGCAAAAAATAAAATAAAATAGTGCTTTTTTTTATTTATAGTGAAAATACATTATATGACAAACCAACATCTTGACACCCCTTGACTATCAATATCATTTGCAACACTCTAAAAATATTAATAAGTAAAAAGAAAGATACAAAATCCCTTGAAGGATTTATAAAGTTTTATATACGTGATTTGAGGTAGACCTTAGGTAACGACATAAGTATTCACAAAAGACATGCAGTTGTGCTCTTCTAATGGGGTGGTGTACCTACAAATCCTGTAAAAGTCAAGTCAATATGTAATTAAAAATAGTGAGAGGTTTTTGGAATGAAGTTTGTGCAAGCTATCTCTTTTTCAGATGTCATTTTATAGGTTGATGAATCATAAACACACTTCATTAATTGAACGTGTAGAGAATCCACACGTCATCGACTCGTCATTCAATATTGTAAATTTAGTTGTTATTGAATCAAATATTTGAGTCATTTAAGTTTTATTTATTTATTATTTTTTATTTAGTTTAGATTAGATGTTTTATAGGGGTTCATCGGAGTTATGACATATCTTAAGATTCAAAGAGCGCTAACAGAGATACTTACAAATCACCTACCAAAGAGGTACTCAACGAAAATTGAACACACGACATTGGGGGAGTGAGTCAACTCTTTACCAACCTTTATTGGCGTCATTAAGGCTTGTTGGCTACCCAACATATTAATTTATGTGCATTTTATGAATTTGTTGAAGATTGGATCCAAATTCACCCTAAAACAATTCACTATATCATGATCCCATCAATACAATATCTAGACCTAGTGAACAAATAGTTTGAGTTTTAAAATATTTATTGACTCAATGTTGTACTACGGATGTTATTTAATACAAAACAAATATTTGAAGAAACACAAAAATGATGAAATGTCAATTCATGAAAGGTTGATAAAAAAACGTTTATATATTTAATAAATAACATAAAAGTGAAGACGAAAAAGAAACAGATTCTATACCTTCAATTTTTTTTTACTGTTATATATTTTCTATGTTGTATACGCCACTACTAGTATATAAAAAAAGTTACTCAACATAATCCTCAAAGATTGATATAGATAATTCAACGTTTCATTCATATTCATACTAATTGTTAACTTAGATTCAGCTTCAAAATTTTGCAATATATAGACTAAACGTAAAATTAATTTTAAATCACGGTTTTATTTTTTTGTCATAAAAATAAAATGACTCAAAATATAGATGTTAAAATATAGATGTTTGGTGTTTGATTAATTTGAAAAGTTGTGTAAGAGTATGAATGCTTGGCAACATCTTGGCCTTACCATAAATAATCATACATAAATAAAAGATAGAGAAGATGAGATGAGTACTTTCATCAACAACAAAAAATGAGATGACTTCATAGGGTCCCTTTACATGTCATGATGGACCAAGAGGGAGAAATGCTGGATACTTGGGGAAGAAGACACGTTAAAAGCCATAAAGTACTCTCACACTATAACACCACAATTAATGGAAGTTTTTTTGGTTTTTTTTTTTTTTTTTTTTTTGTATAAAGTAAAATGTGCATTCGATACTCTAAAGTTATTTTGACACATGCTTTTCAACCACCCTTTTATTTGTTGGGAAATGTTAACGAGTTATAAGAGCATTGTTTAAAAGTCAAAAATACTATTGGTAAGTTTTTATTAAAAATTGTGTTGCATCAGAAATTGAAATATTTAATGTTTTCAATAAATAACTGTATTGTTTGAAATTCTTAAACAATATCCTTAAAACATTCATTAATAAGATCTTATTTATTTTGTTGTGATTTAATATTTTTTCTTTTATAACTAATTACTGTTTCCCCCCTTTTTATAAACATCTATTATATATTTTATATGAATACTGTTATTAAAATATAATTTAAAATATAAATATAATATTATATAAAATACAATTGAAATCGTATTTTATTTTTCATAAAATATCAAAATATTATATTTGTGATTCATTTTGTATTTTCACAACATTACTCATTTTATATATATTAAGATTAAGAAAAACTAGAAGTGAAATTAATGAGTATGTTATGTGTAGAGTTCTACTAAATTACCTTCGTGTGTAAATGCATTCAATACGATTTTGTATTTTCTAAGACAAATTGATACAATTAATAATGATATATTTTAAAAAAGAAAAATAAACATTCCTAATAAATTGTAAAAAAAACTTATATTTAAGGATTTTTTTTTCTTATAATTAAATTTCATTAATTTTTTTTTTCAGGTGTATTAAAGTGCATGATTTCTAGCTAGTCACAACAACAACTCCAAAGGGTGGAACATGATCGTGCAGTCACTTGTTCCGTTGGAAAATTAGCTACCATTCACCCAATTATATATATATATATATATATATATATATATATATACACCAAAATAATAGTACCTTTATATACTCCAAAGGCCATCTTGCTTGACTTCTATGTTGCTTCCATATTGTTCTTTCTTGTCTTCTCATGCCTACATTGTTAGAGCAATTTTGAAGCCTATATAGTAGAAATTTTCTATATAAATTTAATTTAATATAAATCATTAATTCTCATATTATTATTTTTCAAATAATTAATAGCATTATAACAGAGAAAATTAAATAAAATTTACCAAACAACTATATTTTTAACTGTATTTTACATTGTTATCCTCTAGTATATATATTTATTGTAATTTTATCATTTCAAACTTTTTATTTATTTTAGTTATGAAATCCTAACAAATAATTCTTTCTATTCTTCCTCTCTTTTATGTTTATGTTAAATTATTATAACAATTGAAACTTATTTCTATAAGAATGTGATGATTAAAATAAAATAAAACAAAATATTATACCAACAATGTACTAAGAAGTATTCATTTTCCATTTATTACCTATGCCCAACATATTTTTTACTTTTAGCACTTGATATATTTTCCCTTTACGCATAATATATATTAGAGTAATGCAGAGTATTTGTTAATTGCTAGTTATTAGTTTGTGAATGCCTATTATAATTAGACTTTGATGTAGTCAATCATTTCACACTCATAAATAGAATTAATACACTTTTGACGTAAAAAAAAAAAAAACACTTCTAGTTTATTTTCGTCTTCTCTTTCCATATTATCCTATTTCCTAACAATATATAAAATCAATTTGTATACATTTGTGGAGTGTTCTTTGGTTTCATTTAGTATTGTTCTTTAACTAATTTGATTACCATATGCACGAAGTTTAATACCATAATAATCTATTGGTATATATTAAACTATCATAAACCTCAATTAATGAGTGTTATAATTATTATCCAAACATGTATAGATCATTATATATATATATATATATATATATATATATATATATATATATATATATATTAGAGAATATCAATGATAATATCAGGCATCTAATTTAGTTGAATAGTCATCATATTAATTTTCATAAAATTTACTATAACTTTTGAGAGATCGAATGACATCTTTTAAAAAGATTCAAGGTATATTTTACTGTATATTTTTTAAATATTCAAAATAATATCTTAATTATAACACATTTTGAGAGATTCAACGATACTTTTTTTAAGAGATTCAATGACATTTTTTTAAGAGATTTAAATCAATACTTATAGTGCATTTTTGAGAAGTTCAAGACAACATATTTTAGATGAATAATGATGTTGCTAAGAAAGAATTAAATATTTTGATCCTCCAAGAACTTTCTCTAGTTTTTTATATTCATCATACTCTATCACTTATCAAAACCTAAGAATCAAACTCTAACTACTCACAATATCACTCGTGTCTCCTCTCTCAACAAAATATTAATTGATCCGTGAATTTCTATCACACCACTTTTGTTATAGGATTGAAAAATATAATGGGTGGTGCTTCTATCGCAAAATATTATTTTTTTCATGTACGCCACATGCATTTCATTTTCAATTGGTTTATTTTTCATGCTTTTTTTTCTTCTCTTGGGGATAAAAGCTTGATATCTAGTGAATTCTATCGAACAATAAAATCTCTTTGTCTTGCATTATTTTTATTTTAAACATTAAAGGTTAAATATTTTGTGTATTTTTTAGTTTCTCTTAATCTTATAGATTTTAGCGTATATTGTTTTTGGACACTATGTATTATGGTATTGTAGATTAGAGGTTAGGTATTATGTTTTCTATTACTCATTCTATGGTTTCAAATTGTGATTAGTGATGAGATTTTTGTTGCAAGATTTAAAATTACTTAAGTGTAGTTTCAATGAAATTTGTCTGTGCCTCTTGCATCAAACTTTAGCACTAAAGTTAAATATTGTTGATGCTTCAAGATGCAATCTTTAGTTTGATGATCAAAAAATAAACATTTTAAATTATTTTTGAATTTATACTGAATTAAAATTAATTTATTAATTTGAATCAAACGAATACCACAATAAGATAGAAAATCAAAATGACACACTAAATTGACGAAATCACATAAGAAAAACTAAGTCGATGTAGAATCCACTTATTCAAATAAAAGAAAAGAAAATAAATGATTTAGAGAAGTAATTACAGACTAAAAATTGATCATAAACCATCTATTTTTGATAAATAAATAAAAAGAAAATAAAAGACAACTACGAATATTAGATCTATCTTCCAATATCCATAATTCAATTATTTGACGGTACATCATTTTATATCTACACTTCTATAAATTAAATTAGATGTAAAATTTTGATGTAACATTTTTCTCTTTCAAATTTACCCATTGAAACTATTTTATTTACCATTATAATTCTCTATTTCATTTAAATAAATGATAAATATTTATACTTACATAAAAAAAATACTAAATTTTGAAGTAATTTCACTTCAATTTTATCTTTCATTTAAGCTAATTATGATTCTATTCCAAACTATTAATCAAATAGCATATTATTTATCGATAAAAATGGAAGATACACAGTAGTATTTAATTATTTAAAAAGAATCAATTAATTTTGATACCAATTACTCTATTTGTTTTCTTTAATAAAGAGGGTTTGAAAAAATTGGAAAATAATTTAAAAAAAAGGAAAAGAGCGAAAAGTGGGGGAGAATTGAATCTTGGGTATCTCACAATGTCTAAGTAGAGTCACACAGTTACTCATTCACACTATATATATATAATCTTACATTAGATTTCATCATAATATTTTGTACCTTTTTCATCTACTTTCTTCTGCTGTCACAAAAAAACACACAGTGAATGAAGGCAAAAACACAGGACATATGCTAAGTGAGTGAACCTAAAGCTACCTCAAATCCAACAACAACAATAAATCTATACTAAAGTTTTTTTTTTTTTTTTTTTTTTTTTTTTTTTTTTTTTAATTCTTCAAACCAAAAAATGGGGGTTGTTTCTCAAGATGCCCTTAGTCACCTCCAGGCTCTCATAGATCAAGGTCTTCCCTTTTACTATACTTTTTTTCTTTCTCTCTCTCCTTTAATTTATTTTTTTAATTATCTTTTGTTTTTCATTCCCTTTTTAGATTTCTTTTTTGAATTGTTTCTTTTTTTTTCTTTCAATGATTTCTAGTTGAAGAGCCACTTCAGAAAACGTTTCAGGTTAGTGACCATTTTTCAGTTTAATTAATCATTCCCATCTGATTTGATTCCAATGTTACAAAGTTTGAATCTTTTCATGTTTTCTTCTGTTTTTGCTACTTGGGTTGTTTTTTGGTGATCTCTTTCTTCTGCATGACCTGTGTCAATTTTTGTTTTATTTTTCTTCTTCTTGGTTTTTGGTTTTACATGTTTTGATTGTTTGTTTATGATTTTGCTTTGGAACCCTGAAATTATCTTAATTGATGTGTCAAAATGCTTCGTTGTTGTTGTTCATTAGTTTGATTCTTCAGCATTCATCCACCTATGTTTTGGATATATCACTCATGGTGATGATTCAGCAATGGAAGGATAGGGTTGAATGAGATCTGATTTCAAAATTTGAAATTCAATCAATGTGGTACTTCTAAGTACCTTTAATTTCAAGTTTCTTGTTTGATGTGTAATTGTGTACTTACAACTGTTATTGGTAATATGTTTTTGCTGTTTCTGGAATCAATTGCAAGTAATGACCTAATTATGATGATGGTGTTTGGTGAGATCTGGCAATCTCCTATTAACTGGTTGCAACTGCTTAAGGGCAATTTTTTCCACTACAAAGTCACTCTAGCTATTTTCCCTTTTTGGAATTTAACTTTTATTACTTGCAGAGTGTTCATCAAGGACATGTAACCGAAACCTTGATTCGGTTTCTGAAAGCAAGGGAATGGAATGCTTCAAAGGCTCATAAAATGGTATGATATGTTTGTTTTGCTGAATGCTTTGTAAGTTTCACTTTGTTGTTGTAACTTGTAAATTGACTGTGATATTTGATTTATTTGTAAATGGCTATTTTACTTTTCAGTTACTTGATTGTCTGAACTGGAGAGTACAAAATGAGATTGACAAAATATTATCGGTAAGTCTATATAATATTCTGCTGATACTTGTATATTATTGTTTAGATATTTCTTTTGGCAGTTCAAATAGTATTTTAAAAGTTAGATGCTGGTAAGAAATCAAAAGATTATGACATTTTTTATTGGATTTTGTTGCATCCCTTTTATATATTTATTGGCAAAATCTTATTACTGTTGTATATATCTATTGTAAATGGCAATGAGTTCTTACCTTTAATGTTTGGATTGTGTTTCATTTTCAGAAACCAATCATCCCTCTAGATTTATACAGAGGTGTGCGTGATTCTCAACTCATAGGATTGTCAGGGTACTCAAGAGAGGTACTTCATCAAACATAATATTTTCTCAGTCCATTTCACCTTTTACTTGTACTCAAAAGTATTTGCTTAACAAAATGATCAAATTATGGTATATCCAAGGCCTACCAATCCCAATCATGTCTGAAAACACAATCTGGGGAGTTCATGTGGGATTCCCATGTTTAGGCAGCATGACAGTTACATCGGGTGAAGTCATTTGTGACAACCAAAATGTCCATATGCATTATTAATTGAAGTTTGAGTAAATGTTAAATGTGATTTCAATGTTATCTCTGTTATTTCATATCTATAAATATTTGTTTGAACAATTTTACATTTTAGGTAGGATTGTGTGATCCATATTATGATCACACATAGGTGTTTTCTTTATCTCTTCCATTCCTTGGTATGATCTCGATTATGGCAACCTTGGCTATATATGCATGCAAATTTGTGTCTCTTAATGAAAGTACGGAAGCGCTTAACTTTATATGTACTCCTCTATTTAATTTTGATTCTCACTCTACCACCCTTTTCAGGGTCTGCCTGTCTTCGCAATTGGTGTTGGGCATAGCACATTTGACAAAGCATCTGTAAGTTTCATTTATTAGAAAGGGGAAAAGGAACACGCCGGTTTCTTTGACACACTGTCTATTGCTTTATCTTAAAGCGCTGTGTTCTTATATCTTCTAATATTATTTTGTGTGTTTGTGTGATTGCAGGTCCATTATTATGTTCAGTCTCACATTCAAATTAATGAATATCGGGATCGTATAATCTTGGTGGGTATCAATCGTTGTAGTCTACTAATATTCTTTAGTTGCATGATTGATCTGTTTGTTTAGCTTTCATTCTTTTGTTTGTTTTGACCCATATATGCTTGTAGCCTTCTGCATCGAAGAAGCATGGGCGTCCTATTACAACATGTGTTAAGGTTTTGGATATGACTGGTCTGAAGCTGTCAGCCCTGAATCAGATTAAGGTATATTTTAGTTGATACAGCTACTTGGAACATCAGGTCTAGGAAACACATGATTAATTATGAATTTAATGTCTTTATAATGCATTTTGATGTTGTGACAATTAGCATGCTGGTTTATGTTTAAATGACAAGTACTATGGTCTTTTAGAGTTGTTATAATTAATAAGCAGTGTGCAAGCATGCGTGCGCGTGTGTAGATTTTACAATTAACATATCATGATTAATTAATAAACTTTAGCACATTGAAAGTACTAGACATACTCAATATTTTGCTCCAAGATTGAGTTTCTATTAAATTTTTATTGTTATTATTTCCTGAACAAATAAATAAAGCAGAAAACCTTGGTAAACCTTTTTTTTTTTTCCGAATATTTTCTGCATCACTGAGTTTTTGTTGATGCTGTTGCAGTTGTTAACAATAATATCATCCATCGATGATCTGAACTACCCTGAGAAGACAAATACTTATTATATTGTAAATGCACCATACATATTTTCAGGTTGTTGGAAGGTAAGAAGATGTTCTTGTATGATATTTTCTACTTATATATTGGTTTAGGTTGAACATCTTTTTTACCTGTCAAATGTAAAAAGTTTGAGCACATATTGGAACCTTATGATAATGTTGGAAGACATTGTGTTAACAGGTTGTGAAACCACTTTTACAAGAAAGGACTAGAAAAAAAGTTCAAGTCTTACAAGGTTGTGGGCGAGATGAGCTGTTGAAGGTAATTTATTTATTATTTTAATTTACTGTTATTGAAGGTAATTTAAAAATATAAACTTTCACTAAAAACACCAAAAGGGCACACCACATAAATTTAGAAGTAGCACGTGTCATCTGAAAGTGCATACATTGTTTATGAACATTTCTTCACTTTTTTATTTGAATGTGGAATAATGTATTATATGACTTAATATATTGTTATTCGATTGAATTTAACTAAAATTTTGACATGTAGATCATGGACTATGCATCTCTGCCGCATTTCTGTAGAAAAGAAGGCTCTGGATCATCGAAACATTCAGGAAGTGGAAGTGAAAATTGCTATTCTTTGGATCATTCTTTCCATCAGGAGCTCTATGACTACATCAAGGAACAATCCAGAAAGATTGAAGCTATGGAACCAATCAAGCAGGGATCTTTCCATGTAGAATTTCGTGAACCTGCTGCCGAGGAAGAAGCGGATATTGCCAAGACTATAGAGTCAGAGATACACAAGTTTGAGAACAACCATGCGAATGTCGATTGATACTATTTATTTATTAGTTAAGTGTCATATGGTGTCTTAACCATCTGGTATATTTGCCAGTCTTATAAGTCTTAAACATTTGAACCAAACATGTGTAGTAGTTCAAGGGTTACACCTGACCATTTATCAGGATTCTGCAGTAGTATTAGTTAGCACGATAAATTTAGGGAATAATCGGAATAAAACCGATAAGAGCTGTGGATTGTGTCATAATGCTAGATAGAAATGTCAAATATATTATTTTACTATAAGGTTTCTTCTCTATGTTTGTTCTTTTGCGTTTTTTTATGGTTAAAGAAAAAGGGAGGCACCCCATGGGACATCAAGGGAGGGCATAGGTGTGATTTTTTGGGAACAACTGCTCCCACCCAATATTTCTAAGAAACCGTGGAAGTGTATTTTTGGAGGTGTACATCCGAAGTGATATTGGAGGGTGTGAAAAGTTTCTCCTGCGAAGTTTGTCTCTTGCATTTATATCATCATATTACCTTCACAGTTCACAGTTTTAATAGAAGATTATGTTTGAATTATTGGACTTGAAAATAAGCAGAACAAATATGTTATCTCTTTAATTTATGTGCAACTATAATAAATTACCTGCACTTTATGGGATATAAATGACACCAGAAAATTCATTGACATTAGTATATAGCAATAAATCCAATTCTTCTTGACTTTTAGTTTTAATAAAAGCGTCATAATCATTGTATGTGGTAAGCTTATAAAAACCAGTTATCCGTGCATAATAGGCTTGCAGAAGCTAGGATCAGCCATTTTTTAAACAAATATATATGTTTTATTTTCTGTACTTGAAGCTTCTATATCTCAATATGTTGGTCATTATTTAAACCTATATTATAGAACAGCTACATCTACAAGGAATAACTTTTCTGTTAAAGGCTTCAGGAAACTCAAAGAAACCAAGATATTGACAATTAGCATTCACATTTGCACAATGTTTTGTTGATGATAGAAACATAAGTGATTCTTGTATTGCAAGTAACCTCTCAACTCCAAAGAGAAAGACAAAAAAAAAAAAAACCATTTAAGAACTATCTATTCTGATATTTGAAAGACTTAAAAAAACTTCTAGGTGCGTAGAGAAATTGGTCTTGAAAAACTATCTGAGAAATCCAAATCAGAAGATACACCTTTTTGTTCTTCTTGGCGCCGCCTCTTTAATTCGCCTTCAACTGCTACTTTCGCCGAATCTGCCATCTCTGCATTCCTCAAAGCCATATCTGTTGCCGCCTTTATTTCTTCGATTGCTTTAAGATTAGCTTCCACTTTTTTCTCCACTTCAATTCTTCTTGTGTTGATTGCTTCCACTTGAGCCATTGCAGCGGTTTCCGTCCTCTCAATCAAATCCTCAGATTCCTTGATTTTACCACTTAGTGCAGCAAATTCATCAACTGTCAATATGATCTTACCACTTGGATCTGAAACTGAGACTCTACCTTGTGTGTTATCAGACAACAACTTCATCTCCTCAACAGCCCTTTTTTCAGCTGCTTTTGCTTCTTCAGCTTGTTTCAGTAAAAGCTCTAGTTTCCCTTCTATTTCTTCAGACAAAACTCTTGATTTGTCAGCTTCTTGTTTCAGTTCCTGAGCTTTTATTCTCATCTCTTCTTCTTCTTTTTTCGCGTTTTCTTTCTCGAACGATAGCTGCTTGATTTTCAAGTCTATGTCTTGACAATAACTCTCATTTGATTCTTTGTTATCAAGAGAATCTTCATTTTTTTTGCTACTTTGTAGTTCATCCGTGAGGTTAACAGCTAGAGCTTCTGCTGCTTGTTCTTTCTCCTTTAGTTCCTCTTGTTCTTTCTTCACTTGTTCTAACTCTGCTTTAAGGGAATCCACTAGGTTTCTCAGTGAAGTTTCTTCTTCAGAAATTTCTTGCAGTGTATTTGTGGCTTCTTTTATCTCCAAATTAATTACACTCACTGAATCCATCTCAGAATCGCGAGCCTCTTTCATCTGCTCTTGAAGAGCTTGAATCTCGACGGTTGTCTCGGCAAGTTTAGCCTCTAGACTTTGTGTTAATTCAGGATCATACTCATTCTTTAGATCCATCAATTTCTGATGCACTTCTTCCTTTGCATTTTTGTAGAAGTTAAACTTTTCTTCTCTTTCTCCTATGACTTTTACTTGTTCTTGTTGTGCTTGTGTAGTGGCTACCTTGAATTGTTCAGTTGATGCTTTCATAGTTGCAATTTCCTTTGACAGTTCATTGATCTTTTCCGAGTTCAGTTTTGCCGAACGCTGAGCTTCTCCTGCCATTTGGAATGCAGCCAGTTTCGCCTCCAAGGCTGCATCGAAATCCTGCCGAATTTTATTGAGTTCTTGCTTGGAAGCATCTAGTTTCTTTACAGTTGTAGTGTACTCCTTTCTTGCATGTTCTAGTTCTTGTTTCCAAGCTTCATATCCTATAGCTTTTTGTGACAGCGCCTTTTCGAGTTCTTTTGCTTGATTCTTCACAACCTCACATGCTTCCATTGCAGATTGCTTTGATTCTCTTACACTGTTGAGCTTCTTTGTCAATTCTTGAAGTGTCACATTGGCCTTATCAAGTTCAGAAAGTGCTTTAGCTTTTGTAGTCTCAGCACTTTCTAGCCGTTTCTTTATCTTGTTCAATTCTCTTTGAGCCAATAGAAGTTGAGTCTCCTTTTCCAATACATTCTGCAAATCTCACAAAGTTAATTGATGCTTAACTCCCAAATAATGACACTATAAACAATGAAAAATGATAAAATTGATGAATCCAAAAATCATGCAAACTTGAAAATTTTGTCATGTTGTGTGTGCCTCTTGTATTAAATTGCGTGTCTAATTAACTAACACCCTTGGTTATTCCTTTCCATCAAGCATTCAATCTTCAAAGTAGGGTTTTGAGAAAAGGTCTGCAACTGCAATTTTGACCGCAACATCAAGATTTTTAATGCCAGTGCAACTCCTATTGAGGTTGCATTTGATTGTCATTATTTGCAATATTAAAGATCGTGGACGCGATTCATCATTCAACTTCCATGCATGGTTTCAAAAAAAAAAGGTCTGCAACTACAATTTCGACTGCAACATCAACATTTTTTTTTTGTCTTTGCGACAATGATTGAGGTTACATTTAACATCAATTATTCGCAATATTAAAGACCACGACCACAATTTAAAATCATACTTTCCCTATAAAAGTTACAAAGAAAATGTATATTTGATGTTTACCTCGGACGATCGTCTCTTGATCGAATTATTACGTTTGTCCTTGTTGACACAGACTTCACCAAACAAACTAACAGCAGCTTTGACAGATTGGAATGGTGCCCTTGTGTCAATCTCCCTCTCTCCCTTTGGAGAAACTGAATCCTTTTGATTATTATCTCTGTGTCTGAAGCTCATTATATAATTATCTTTTTTCCTTACTTACAAAATGTATCTGCAAAATTGTTAATATAAATCTTGTTACATAATACACATCAACAAAATATTTAATATAATTGCATAACATGTTCAAAATTTCTAACATAAATAAAATATATATGATTACCTTAATGTTTGAGGCTAGGCAAAAGAATCTTGTTAAATTTTTTACAAAGGTGATGTAACTCAAAAGAATCAAGATGTAAACTTAGGTTCCTTTTAAGTCCAACTTTTATTTACCCTTTTGAGACCGTTGAAAACAAAGGAACACCCTAAAATATGGTTGGTTAAATTTGCTTTGATGTAAAATATAACAACACTATATGCTATTTTTAGTATTAGGGGTGCATAGAGTTTTGTGGTAGTTTTGACACTAAATGCCAACCATACAGTGTTGTTAAATATATTAAAAAATAACCTTTTCCTATCTGTAAATGGAAAGCATTATGAGGGTATATTCATGCGGGAAAAAAAAAGGAAAATTTAACTAAGTTATGCTGGATATTCCTCAGTATATAACTTGGGAAGTTTTTTGGAACAATTTTACCAAAGGGTCAATCAAATCAATATGGTATATATTGTCATCCAATCACGCATTTCAAATCGTTACGCAATTTGGATTGTTAAATTAATATCGAACGATGCATATTTTAACTTTGTCATATTAAGTTTAAATACGAAGTTATAATCCGAGTCGTCTTTTCTTGACTTGACTTGATGGTTTAGATAAACAACGGCGGGATAAGACATCCAAATCCAAGATTTTGTGTATATTTGTATCCACTTTCAATTTTTATTTTTCACATTCCAAAGTCAGTACATAAATGGTTTAAATAGTTCGTATTGTTTTGAAAAAGTGACAACTCGTCCCTTTAAGAATCTAAAGGTGTGGGAAGTGACCAAATTTTGGTTAAAGCATCTAGATCTAGATCCATTATTATTCATACAATTGTGTTCAATAAGATTAAGTTTGATCATTTAATTATAACAACTACTTATGCTATAACCTACAACCACCAAGGAGGTTGAAGAGGTTTTTGTCTAACATATATCATATAGACTTAATTAACTAATAAGAAAAAGAGAGGTCTAAAGCCCCAAGGTGAGCTTGTGCTTTCCCAATCCAACACTGTGTATTTTTTCTTCCTTTAGAAAAAATGTGTTTGCTTGTCTTTGTCTATGGTAAGAAGTGTGTATCAAGATAAACATTGAGCAAAAGTAATCACTAAAAAATAACATTCACATAATCTTAAATAATCTTGTATGGGATATAAGAGATTGAGTGAGTTGAAACGAGTCAAATTACACATTTAAAGTTTGAGTTTGATTCGTAAAAAATTATTTGTGAAACTTTTCATTTATCTTTTTTTTCAGATAACTAATTTAAATTTATTAAGATTTTTTTTATGTTAAGAACCAATTGCTTGTCTTAATAAAAGAAATTAAATTTTCAACTAAAAACGGAATATAATGTAAATATGAAATATATGCTTTTTTTTTTCTCTGAGCTCAAATATGGAATACTTATAACACTTCTAAAAAAAATGCCAAAGTTGATTTAACAATAAATATCTTTTGCAATAATAAATTAGATTGGTTTAGTCTTTTTTTCTTTATTTATTTAAGAAAATTTATTTAATGTATGTTTTTGGATTTTTAAGGATATAAAAAGAAAACTACCATTAATTACATCTTAATTTTTTAAAAATATTAAATTTTGAGACAAAAGAAAAAAACTAAAAGACCAAATATGGAAGACGAAAGGTATAGATAGAAAGTACACATTTAGACTACATTTGTGTTGGTCGAACCACTAATTTACAACTTGTATGAACAAAACATTGATGTTTAGTCATTTATCTCACGAGATGATTTTATACCATTTTTCAATAGCTTAACATATTTTTCACGTAACATTTGAGTTTATTAATTATTATAATGTATCATTTTTCATTATTTTAATATAAAAAATCTAAAACTAATTAAAAATATTATTTTATCTCATTATTTTAAATTTAATCTATCAACTTATTTGCTATAAATTATTATACCTAAATTATTCACTATAAACTCATCCATTATTTAGTAGTTTATTCATTGGCTGCGACATCTTGTCAAACAAAAGCTTAGTGGAACAAGTTTAAAATTTTACTTATAAGTAAAAAACAAAGAAAAGAAAAAACAAACAATAAATTCAGGGATGACAATGGTTCTTCAGACATTAACTAGAACATAATATTAAAAACTTAGAATAGAAAGTAATTAGACATATTTTAATTAATAATAACAAATTATTTATATGGAACTACATTAAACGCTGTATTTTTCAACAACTTAGCTGAGATAAATAGGAATTTCTAATAAATTAATCTCTCATTTTGTTGTAAAATTTGTTACAAGTATCACAGAAAAACACAAGTAGTTACTTGAATTTTGTTTTAAACTTTGTTGGCACTTTTCACCTAACAATCTAAAACTAAGTTTGAAAACATCTGTTTAAAACTTAATTGCATGAGTTTTTTACAGAGATAGACATGAGTTTTTTTATAAGCTGTTTCAAATATGTTCTTGAGACCACATTTCAAACTCCTCTGTCAACTAGGTTGATGGATAACAATGGTAATAAAAGATGGAGGAAGTGAAGAAGATCACACCCAATTATGTTTCTTAAAGCTTTGTTCGGGAGTTAGGGTTTATGAAAATTCATAACTACATCCAAAGGTAAGTTAGAATTGATGGAACATTACATATAACATGTGCCAAATGTATTGTATTAGAGTCAACTCTTCTAATTGAGAAATGCACTTTAAAAAAATCATTTATGACACTATAACCAATGAGTTAGCCGACAATTACTCATCACTTTAGAAGAGTCAAACTCATGAAGCTATAAAGTCCTACAACATTATCATTTCCATAATTTAATTGTCACAAAAACAAGACACTCCACCTAGAATGCAAGATGCAGATTACAAAAAAAGCATGAGCGTCTTTCAAAAACCAGACTTTGTTCCAAGCCAATCAGAAAACTCGCCTAAAGGTGAGATTAATGCGTGTTGCGTCCGCTTTTGCACGCTTTGGTACAGAGTGAATCCAATCTCGTTGTGTATAGCCTCTCATTACCAAAAGGGATCCATGTTTAAGTCTAAAAGTATGTTGATCAGAATGGCTACTCTTCAATCGCTTGCTCGCAGGCTCGTCTCTTCCATCTGAACATCCACACCAAAATGATATGTTTATGAACATTGTTGTATTACACATCCACATAGAGAAAGACAGAGAGATTCTATAACCATAATTTGAAGAAGTGCAGTGATAGCTCAACTTTAGTAACAGAATGAACCATACCGCGTGATTTTTTACATGGCCTCTTCTTCAAAACGAAGTCGCGATCACATCCAAAAGAAAGAGAAGCAATTTCAGGAGTTGGTCCATAAAGCTTCTCATCATCAGCATGCCAACCAACATAGTCATTACCACCTTTATACCTATTCAAGAGTAAGCTATTAAAACTACTTCCAGGTAGAGCTTTATGGACCTTCAAAAGAAAGTAGAAAGAAATATTAAGAGCTTGTTTGGTTAAACCTGTCAAGACTCAAGAAACCCTTATGAAAACAATAAATATTAAAAAACAAAAATCTTACAATAACTGTAATTAGCTTCTACATCTCAATTTCATTAGCACTTTCATTTAACTTCTCTATAAACATCAGCATGTTCATAAGAACTTCTCTATATTAAAAAAAAAAAAAACCATAAAACTTATTTTGATTGAGAAATTCCAATTAAGAGATAGATCAAAACTGGACCAAAGTAACACCGACACTTCAAATTGAAGGCATGTCTGGTGTCAGATATGTGTCGATACTTGACACCGTCCCATGTAGATACACTCAATCACTTCTATTTCACGAAATTACTACCAGTGTCTTCTGGTAGGTGTCAGTATTGTGTTTGGTGTTTGTGTGCGCGCTTAATAGACATCAACAAAAACAAGTAACAAAAATCATTAGCCAACAGGCAATGTTGATTAAAAATGATCCTTACAGCATCCAAGATGTCTTTAAGCGGTGGATAATCATCCCATGAATATGCATGTGGCTGATATCCACTGTAACTCAACTCAGTCAATCCTGGAGTTGCAACATAACATGTGTCTCGAGGCTGCAAATAATTACATAAAAAAAATATTTCAAGGTGTAAGCAATACAATTAACAAATATCTTCCATCATGTTTTCTTCATACAAATAATAACTAAGATAACACACATTTTCACATAACATTACAAAAGACAACTTCACATGGTTAGGTTAACTAACTTGATATATGTAAAACAAAATCAAGATATTTTGTTATAATTGTCGCGAAATAAAGAAATTACAAATTGGGATTAATAGTTAAGAGTATTGAAGAGAAAGATGAGATTTTTTAGGAAGCCCAGAATTTGGGGAGGGTTGAGATGAAGAAAAAGTGACCTGAAGGAAAGATTTTCCGAAGACGCGAATGGTGGGTCTGGTCCATGGAATGTGTTTGTCGAGGTAATGGAACCAATTCCATGACTGCTCAGAAGGTATTAACCTCTGAATGAATACGACGTCGCTTTCGTTTCCGAGATCAACCGTCTCAGCCTTCTTCGCGGTGTCGTTAGGGTTCGTTACCGACACCGCCTTTAGCTTCAAGGTGTTCATCGATGATGATGATGATGATGCCATTGTATAATGTTCATAACTCTTTCTTCTTCTTCTTCTCAGAGATCAAAATCGAATACTTAATTTTCTGAAATTATTTAATTAATTAAAAATAATAATCTATCAACAATAATGATCTAAATATATAAATATTTGAATTTTATTTAAATTATCTTCGAAAATAATTAATATGCATGTAATTTTTTTACTTTTTATATTGAAAATATAACAATTAAAAATTTATTTATCTAAATAATTGGATTATTGACCATAATTTTTTATTTTATTTTATATTAATGTATTAAACTTTCTTTTTTTGGACTAAATATCAAACTTTTTCTGTCATTTAAAACTTCAACCTTTCTTTTAAGTGCACCACATTTCGGTCAAAATAAAAGTGTGAAAACTAAAACAAAATCAGATAACTATAGAAAGAAAAAAAAAATTAAACAATTAGCAATTATACAATTATATACATCTAGATATGGATGTACATAAGTTGGATCAACCCAATTTAGATCGATTTAAAAAACAGTTTGGTGTGGAGTAAAATTAGATTCTATGGATTTTATTAATGTAATTCAGTTTTTAAAAATTATTTAGTTATTTAAACGTTATACTTTAATTATTTTGATACTTGCAAATATTTTATACAATTTTAAAAATCTTACAACTTTGACGATATTGAATCTTGCAAATTTCAATGAAAATATTTTATAATTTTGATATTCTTATTAAGTGTATGTTTATATATATATATATATATTAATTGCTAAAAAAATAGTGAAAATAGATTACGCTATTTTTTGAAAAAAATTAAGATTGTGTCAATTTTTAAAAAATAATGTGATGATCTATTGTTAACAATTAAATTATAAAAAAAATGTGAGTAACTCAATGAATAAACTTTGACTTAATTCAACTCGGTATTGTGACACAGACATTTTTTTTTTACCAGACCCAACTAAGTGTTCTCTGTATACTTTAAATTTTGATTTTGTTCAACCCAAACCGTCCTGCGTACAATTCTACAGCTAAATATAATATTTAAAAAAAAAAGTGAATCTCTCCTATACATCATGAAAATAGTGATTGTGGTGTCGAAACAAAGGCGATAACCAATCATTTGTGTCTGTACTGGTACACAAAAATTAGGCAGCATAAATGCCATCTTTTGTTTGTTGCATTGCTCTCATGCCTTAGTTGGGAGGTGGTGTTCTTACAACTCCCCACCTTACTTTGGGGTGTAGGTTTCACCTTTTTTAGTGTAGAATGATTCATTAGAGCAATCTCTTCTCATAGAGTTTTCTAGCATTTTTTAGTTGTTACTTAAATCTTTCTCATGCATCTTGTTTTAGAAAGTGAAAAAGTCTAAGGTGAAATACTTCAAATTGAACATCCACATATTTTCACACTTGAACAAAGAGTTCAAGGTGTGCATTTTTTAGGTCCTATTAAGGTAAAGCAACAAATTGGTTCTATTTGACTTAGCACGTGATGTGCTAGTAGGATAGTGCAATTCTTTTATGATCAAATGGAGGTAAAGTGCAATTTTTGTACATATACATTGTCATACATATAAATAAATAAAATGATTGTGATTTATTGACGATGTCAAACTTTTAATATTGCTCGTACATAGAAATTTAACTAAAAAAAGAACACCAACATGATAATCAACAACCTAAACCGTAAACAAATCTTATCATTATTTGTTAAGGGACCCTTTAATATGTGTCTAATACTACTGGCCACTAATCCTACATAAATTATATAACTGAGATATCTTTCTTTACTATTATGTCTGTGTCTTCTATGGTGGGAAACAAACAAGTTAGTTGGGATCATTTTGTATATTTATATACAAAAGTATAAAGAAAAAAAATGGCACAATTTGTCATGTACATCAAACTTTCACATAAAAGGGAGATCATATATTCCATTGATATTATTAAATTTGACATCTTATTCCAAGTTCGAACTCGAAATCTCACAGTTGTGTGAGTTAATTATGATGAAATTTACCATATCTTCTAAGACAAAAAAAAATCAGATAAAATAACATAATTGTGAATTACAAGACTATTGTGTAAAAATATGAAATGTATATTTTTCAATGTCATAAAGACTCACTTATAAACATTTAAATTATAGATCTAATCAAAACTTTTTAGAATAATAGCTTAATTAAAAAATTATAGACATTTATGTACAAATTGTTTCATCCTTTAATTTTTTTTTTAAATTGAACAACCCTGCTCTTTTTTTTAAAGCAACAAAACCATGTACTAGTACTAATAAAATTTGTGAAGATAAACAAATACTATTCTTCATTCCATATAAATGCAAGAGATTCAAACCATTAAACCTATGCAACTAGAATTCATTGCTAAAAGGGGTGTTAAAATATAATCATTCAATTTGCTTCTGCCTTTTTTCTATACAAGCACAACACACTGTTACACACACCATAAAGGCCAAATAAGACATAAACTACATCTTGTTCATTTGGAAATGCAGCTTCAACTGGCTTTCATCTAACTAGGAATCAGCCATCACCAACTAGGCACTAAATTGCATTGGAATATGCATCTATGAAGGGTTTTTTTAATGGTAGAAACACTTATAAAACAACTAATTCATCAAAAGCAATACTCAACAACATATAAAAGTTACAACTATGATCTAGTTAGAAATCTACCCTCTGGAACATTATTTTGAGGGAGCATTAGAAACAGGTGTGATCAACTTGATTGTCAATTCTAGCTCACCAGATTCGACTTCACAAAGCCGTAACCAAACATTCTGCACAACCTCACCATTAACACAATTGATACTGCTTTCGCGGACAAGACAGTTTTCACTATCAGGTATCACCTTCCTTAATGTTGTCTCACCTGAAGAGACTCTTAAAATGTCTCTTAATCTAGCTGCAGAGACTAATGGTTGAAGGTTTATAAAAGCATTTCCCATCTTGTCATCAGCCTTCAAAAGATCTTTATCAAATACTTCCTATATTACAAATGCAACTCATCAGTCATCTATACAACAAGAAGTGCTAATTAATATATAGTGCACTGGACTCTATGGTTTCAAAAATTTCACCAGAAAAAGTATCAATATACCTCACAACAACAGTAAAATATATCAACTAGAGTATCTTCGAAGAAAAAAATATTACCTTGTTTGAATAAACAACTTAACTAAGCGCTTATAGCATAAACGCTTATCATGCAAGTGCTTATGTATAAGCTATTTCTATAACGAAAGATAATAAAGTCGAACTGTTTTCATATAACCTATAAGTTGTTTTCATAAGTTATCCTGAAGAACTTTTGAAAATAAGCTGAAAACGGATTATGAACATGATGTCATAAGATGTTTCCATAAGCTCTCTCAAATAATCTAACAAGTGCTTATTATGCCAATAAATAAGCTCAAATTGTTAAATAGTAGTGGTGAGTGTGTTCACACAAATAAGCCAATTCAAATAGGTCCTAATAAACTATGACTGACAGAGGAAAACTTAGAATGACAGGCCATCATAAATATCAAGAAACTCACCAAATTCAGGACTCCCAAAGGTTCTGTCAAAGTGAAATTCAGCTCTTCATTCCAAACAGGATTCAAGCAGCTATTAATGACCTTGGTCTTTGCAGTCTGATAAAATTTAATTAATGAATCATTTAATACTTTGAGGTTAAAATATACTACTAGGTAATGTTAAAGGTAATGCATCTTCAAAGCTACTTTGAACTTTATCTACTGATAGAGTACTTACATAGAATTTGAAAATACTTGTAAAAATATAACATACCAACAACAACTATTTTTAGCAATTAGCTTTGAAAACAGCTTCTGAATAAGTCATTAAGCTCTTCAAAATAGCTTATTTCAATAAGCAATTACTTAAACTGTTTGTCCAAATATGTGAAGAGAAAAAAACTAATTAGATGAGAAAGAAATACAAAAGTTGTTAGTTACCTGATTCCCTAGTTTGAGCACAACATAAGGATCACTGCTCTTGAAATCCCGGATCACCAACCTTTTCCCTTGCACAACTATTACTTTTAGCACCCCCAATTGTTCATTCATTATACTCCTACTAATAACAAACAAGTTCAATAACTAATCAACCAGAATTCAAGCCACAACTCAAAAAATGTAGCTCACAAATTTAGGGTTTGAAAACAGGAAAAAATGTATGGGGGAAACTATTTCCCTTCTGAAAAGAATCAGTAAGAGAATAAAAAAGGACAAAAAGATATGAAGTTCCAAATCTTGATTTTGATGTTTTTGACCCAAATTAGAAAAAATAAAAAAAATAAATAAAGAACAGTAAAACCTCTTACTTTTGTTAACAAAGATACTTCCAGAGAAATTACAAGAAAATAAATATATGAGAATAGAATAAACCATGAAATACTTGTAGTTGTTATAAAGCAAAGTTAAACAAAAAATTGAGTTTCTCTAAAGTACAAAACATTAGAAACTAGCAGTAACAAAGCAGAGAGAAGGACAAGAAGTACCGACAACAAAAAAACCATTAATAATTGAACTGAAGAATGGATAATATAAATATTTATTCAGCAGTGAATCCACATTAATTAATAACCTTAAGAGCAAGTAGTGAAGAGATCAAGTAATTTTTGGCATTTTTGGTAACATTGATTCAAGTCTCAATAAATAATATTCTGAGAGAAAATATGTTGTTATTTATAAAAGTGAGAAATTAAGCAACTAAGGAAGAAGAAGAAACTAACCAAAACAAAGGAATTGAATGAATAATAAGTGTTTGTGTTGCAATGATCTGTTATTTATTTATGATTGAAGAAGCATGAGATGAGACTTTATGGTGTGAAGTGGAACTACAACAACCTCGTTCCTTTATCAGACAGCTCAGCTGGTCAAACCAGACAGAACATGTCTATTGTTTTTTACTCTACTAGAGTTACATAATTATTTTAGTTAAGATTTAATTTTTTTATCTCAAATAGTTTATCATAAAATTTATTAATTGCGTGAATTCACTTTAATTAAGCTTGATTAAGATGTAAGTAATATTCACATGTCGGTAAAAGTATACAATTTGGATTCACCACGTTTGCTTTTCTTTGAATTTGATTCTTTTACTACTTTCTTATTTTGACAAAACTTGCATTGAGTTTCAACAAAAGCATAATGGTGTACAACCTCCATTCTTTTCTTTGTAGTGTTTTTATAATATTATCTTTAATATTAGTGTGAGACTACAAGAAAAAAAATATTTTGCGCCGGTTAAAAAAGGGGGTTTGTGGCGGTTGTAACCGCTGCAGTTTGATGTTTGCGACAGTTAGAACCGTCACTAAAACACACTCAAATTTATTTATTTTTGCACAATTACGACAATTATCAACCGTCGTTATATTTATTTTGAGGCAGTTTGAACCGTCGCAAACCTAATAATTTAAAAAAAAAAATATGATACAATTTTTTCCTATTTTTAATCAATTCAAATAAAAAATATTCATAAATACCATCCACATAATTTAAATACATAATTAATAACTATTGTACCTAAATCCAATTTATATAATTTTTTCAAAAGAAATAACACCAATTCATACATTGAAGTTAACTAAAACAATAAATAAAGTAGTTTAAATATTCAAAACATTAGTGGAGTAGCTAAAAATACAAAACAACTTCATCAAACTTAGAAGTTCATCCAAATATCTAATTAGTCCCTAATGATGTTGTTCCACGATCATCAGGTTGGTGGCTGGACTCAGATGAATGTCTACCATCTATTGGCGATTCTATGTCCATTGCCTGAAGAAAAAAAAAAGTATATATTAACCTCAATGAATATTGATAAATATTGTCAAAACTAATTAACTAAATTTCTCTTATAGTTATAAGAAATCTTTACACATTCGATATTTTTAATCAAAGACAAACAGTTCTCACAAGATTTTTAAATAGGTTTGCTATGAAAACAATTTTACCTGTTTGTCTCTAGAATTTTGCATTTGCATCAAGAAAGCAATTTGCTCCTTCAACATATCAACTTCAGAATCCCTTTTCTTAAGCCTATCAATTTCAACTTGCATTTTCTCCATCTTTTCATTAGCTTCAGAGGAAGACATTGTTCTTACAGAGTGAGAAGTAGATGTAGTAATTTGTGACAGTGTTATTCCAAGTCCCATACAACGAACATATCCAGGATGTTCTTTTCCAAACACATTAACAAATGCTTCATTTGGAGAAAGAGTCTTCCCAATTTCAGCTTGCAATTGTTCCTGCGCAAACAGATAAAGCAAACTAAATTCCTCTCTGTAACAGAAATATCTAACTTTGCAACTCACTATTACCAAAACTAACAGTTGCATCTTTGATTTATAAGGTGGTCAATAACAAATAGTTACAATTACATAACACTTCTATTATTTACACAAACAAATTTTTCCTTGGCTTCGTCATTGACAAATGACCCATCAGACTTTTTATGACAAATTGAATACATTTCACCCCTACTGTATTTTCGACCATCTCTCAGTTCCTACAAGTAAACACATGTAATAAGTACATGTTCAATTAAGTATGCAATCAATAGTAGATTGAAAAAATCCTACCAACTCATCCCTCTTCCTTGCAAGCGTCTTAGAGCCTAATGTATGAAGGATCGTTAGCTTTTCTCTATGTGCAGCATTTTTATCAGCCTTCTCCTGCAATGATAACAAATGACATAAAAAAAACTAAATAACAGAAAACAAATGACAACGCAACAAAAGAATAGTTACCATTGTATCTGTCTTACGCCTGTATTGGACAAAAATAGTCCAATGGTCTTCATTAATAGAACGTCAATAATTTTGTAGATTTTCCTCCAAAGAAAGATCCCACTTATAAAATTTCTTAAATAACCTACATCGTGCATCTCGCCATTTCTTTCCAAGGCTTGAAAGGATATATTTTTTGTTGTCTTTGTCATCAACAACAAATTTTGACTAGCATAATCATAAAAAAAAAAATTAGTTTACAATCAAAACAATAAAGAATATTCAGTTGTTTATAATTGATACCTGTATTTTATCCTTAAAAATTTCATTTTTTTTTTGTCGATGGAACTAGTTTCCAATTATCGTACATTATAGGAAAATCCTTAAACTTCCTTGCAATTTAACCCAAAAAACCGCCTAACAAACCAGCAGTTGATCCTACCGGTTGCCCATTTGAATTCCATCTAGTTATTATTCTGCTAACATTAGGAGGAGCTTCAAGCACGTCTGATACCCTTAAGTGTGTCTTTGAAATATTCCCCGCCTCATCTAACACATAAGTCAATGAAATATGTCATATCGCAATCATGTAAAACAATTAAATTTTATAAATATAATTAGACATTAGATAACATACTAATAACTTCTACATCCCAAAATGTAGAATTCCTTTTTTGAGAAATTTTTGGCTCATCTTCTACCACATCTTCAGAGTGAGAGGATGTATCTTGGAAATGTGTTGCTTCTGTCTCTTGCACTGATCTTGGTGTTGTCACCTAAGAAGGTGTTGCTTCTGTCGCTTGCACAGTAGTTGGTGTTGTTGTCACCGGAGAAAGATGTGGTTCTATCGTTTGCACAGCTAGCGATGTTGTTGCTTGAGAAGGTGGTGCTTGAGAAGGTGGTGGATTTGTCGGTTGCACTGCAGTTGGTGGTGTTGTTATCGGAGATGGTAGTGGTTCTATCGCTTGGAACATTGGTTGTAAACCATGTCTCCGCAAGTGCTTCATTTTGGTTACTTTAAGATCTCCTGGTAGTATAAGCCTCAGCCGACCCTTCGTGAAACGCTACAATCAATTATTATTAATGTAAATAAATAAAAAACAACATATAATACGAATAAGAAACATTTTGTAATTTTAGTATTTTTAGTTATTACTAACCGGTGAGGTTTTTGAAATGGTAGAAGAAGATTTGTGAAGGGATTGAGAGAGATGAGTTAGATTGAGAGCCTCCATCCTTTTTTTATTCTCTTCCATTGTTTTGCGTCGAATATCCTCATATGATGATTCCATTTTTTTCACAAGATTAAGACTCCAAACACACTTACACTGCAAACATTGATGACAACCAAGTTAGACTAATGCAAATAGCTAAACAAATAGGATTTTCAAAGATGTCAAACAAATTGGATTTTCAAATAGCTAAACACAAAAATGAAAACAATAACAAAAAGGAGCACATCAAACACAACGCAACAGTAAAAGAAAGTAGTAAAAAAATAACATAGATTGAAGAGTACCATGTCATAAACAACAAATAAGAATTATTAACAATCATAAATTCATATCATGATTGTTGTCATCAAAATCATCATTAAAAGTTGAAGTTTTAGGATCATCATCTGTAGTCATTCTTGCCAATTGTATATGTGTGGTTTCATTAGAAAAAATGTGTTCCAAATTTTGAGATGGGTATGGTTCAATGGGTGCCATAATTTCATCATCTCCACCCATGTCATACAAGTCTCGTGGCTTTAAATGAATAGGTATGCTCCATCCTTGTTCCTTTTCATCATCCATATAATAAACTATTTGAGCTTCTGACGCTTTAATGTATGGCTCATCATCTTCATGCTCCCCAGTATGTATTAGTCTTGCAAAATTTATAGAGGTAAAACTCAACTTATCTGTCTTAATGCCTCTTGGATTTGTGGTATTCGCCCATTTGCATTTAAACATGAGCACTTTGAAGCCATCATAGGAAAGCTCAATGATATCTATCAATCTTCCCTAGTAAGGCACTCCTCCAAATCTCATTTGGGCATCACTATTGCTTGAGTAACTTCGCGTTCCGAACATGCCAAAAACTCCACTATTTTGAGTTTTTAATAAATTGTCTCATGTCAATGTTCGAAATTTGAATCCATTGACATTAAATACAATGAACCTTCTAACTTTATCAGAAAGACCTTAAGCAAGACTAACGAGAACATTTTTATCTGATCCACTAATATTGTCGAGATTGTTGCAAATCTGAACACCATAAAATACACAATTAGTCACATTCTTATTAAAAATCAAAACAATTATTCTCTCTTTTACATCAATTATTTTTTTATTAATATATTTTTCTGTAACTAACAATAAATATTATAATAAAAATATAAATAATTCTCTCTTTTAAAAGATAAAATTGAAAATAATAATAATAAATTATTAATGAATTTAATAGTACTAACCACTTTCTTATAATTATTGTGAAAGAACATATATAGATATATTAGTAAATTTTTCAAATTGATCACTACTCAAAACATTTACTATATTTTATGAACTATATGGATAACCTTAAAATTTTAGTTCCGATAAAAAAAAAAATTAATTTTTAGTTAATATAAAATTATGATATATGTAGTTTTAGTAAATATAATATATATTTTTGAATGATTTTTCTCATATATTGATTACAACATTATAAAAAAATTCATTTATAAAAAATAAGTCTATAATATGATTTTTAAGTTTTTATTTTTGTTATTTATACCTTGAATATTTTACTAAAAAATCATATTTGATTTTAAAAAATTTAAATTTTTGTGAAAAAACTTTTTATAATATTCTAAGTTTATTTACAAAAGATGATTCAAAATTTTTTAAAGTTTCAAGACAAATTAAACATCTTTCATTTTTAGTAAGAACTAAACCGTTTATTGTATAATTTTATAAAAATTAAAAATCATAGTGTGACACCCTAAACCCCAAAAAAAATTATTTTTATTTTCTTATTTTCTAAACAATGAAATTATTTCGAAACAAATAAATAAATTTAAACTTTCAAACATTTTTTTTAAGGTAAAAAGTATCACATAATCACGAACACGTCGACTAAATTCAAATGTTCCATCAAACTTAACAACTTGAAATAACAATATCAGACAACAAAATCTTTTTTGAAGTACATATACTTATGTGTTAAATTAAGTGCAAATGTAGTCTCAACCCGATGTCACTATCAGAGTGGGAATTCCCAAAATAAAAATACTCAAAATAACATCAACACAATGCATAATAAGAAGGGTCTCCAAGACATGATGACTTCCGCCTCTCCTTATGGTACTAGTCATCACCTGCAACTTACAACTCGTCTGCGTCCATCGCAAACGCCAAACACAAACAACGAGGGGTGAGTATCGAAAATATGTAACAGTATAAAATACACGAGGAGAACACGCAAACAATCAAATTATCACAACCTCAAAAACAGTCAAGTGTATAATATCAACGGTTTATCAAATTCATTCACAATAAGATAATGACAAGGGTGAAATGCTATGCATGTCCTATACTCTATACTTCATCATTTGATACCATTCTACTCTGAAGTACTTGGTTAGGAGGTCTGATACTATGCCACTACAAGAGTGGACGGACAATTCATGAATGGTCAAGTCCTCATAGATCCCCTCAACTCAACTCGAGACACATATACGCGACGATCGAGGTACTCTTGTATTGCACGGTAGCTCCCGACCTTAGGGAATAACCCACTAATCCACTTAGGAATTCCCCACTAGAGATACCCCCAAGGTCTATCAGTATTACCTTACAGTTCGACTGTAGCCCTCCACGATCAGGCTCATTCAGTTGTACTTCCCTGAATCACTAGGTTTGTCAAACCCTCCCTATATGATGACAAAATAGTTCTAACTCCAAAATCACAACTCAATAAGTTTCAGTTTGACTTCACAACATTCATCATTATATATGTATATCAATCAATCACAATAAAATCCCACTATTCGGTTTACACTACTCACAATACACAATTCAATTTCATCAATCACATGGTAAGGAATCATTTAAGTGGCAGATTCAAGTAATATCACAATTTCAATCAAGTAATAAGAACACTCAAGTACATATCATTCACCAAATAACAATTAGTATAAATTCATGAAATTCAATAACACCAATCCTTAATATAAATTAATTCACAACAATTCTATAGGTTTCTAAATTATATTTTAGTCCTCACTATT
>NC_021160.2:6452556-6504137 GCF_000331145.2 Cicer arietinum | reverse complement strand
TAAATAAGTAAATGAATAAATAAATAATAATAAAATAATAAATAAATAAATAAATGAATAAATAAATAAATAATAAATTAAATAATGAATAAATAAATAAGTAAATGAATAAATAAATAATAAAATAAACAACTAAACAAGTAAATTAATAAATAAATAGTATAATAAATAAATGGATAAAAAAATAATAAAATAAATAATAAATAATTAAGTAAATGAATAAATAAATAAATAAATAATAAAATAATAAATAAGTAAATGAATAAAAAAATAATAAAATAAATAATTAAATGAATAAATAAATAAATGTATAAATAAATAATAAAATAAATAAATAAATAAATTATTTACTATTTGTACTACATCCCATAAATATATTTAATATCATCAAAATATACGAATTAGTATACTAACCTAAAACAATTTCTAATTTTAATTAAAATAAGATAGAATCTCATATTTAAATAATTATGGCGTATATCTATAGTCTAATATTAAAAGTAGGTAAGCAATATGCCCTCTGTAACAAAACTAATAGTACTTATATTTTATTTAAATTGATCAATACTGTGGCAACCTTTAATTATAACTAAAATAAATTGAAGTATTTTAGACGTAAAAGTATTGTCGGATACTTGCTCAGTATTAATGTATTTCAATCATATGAGAGCTATTATTAAAATACAAAAATTAAAAATAAAAGGAACACATGTACAATATTACTATAATTTTTTTAAAAAATAAAAATTATAAGAATTAACACAGGGACTAAAAGAGATATAAGAGGACAATTTTAACACAAAATCACATAATAAGCTGCGGAGGGTACAAAATGCGTAAGAGTAAGAACGACGACATGAAATATGAAAATATTTTATGAAAGAAAGAGAAGGAAATGCCACAAACATCTGACTACATAGAATTTGTAAAATTAGGAATCAACCACAATATTTCTTAAAAATCTATCATTTCCTTTTGAAACATTTAAAACGAGATCCTCCTTGAATAGATAATTTCTGGCCTAAAATTATTTTATGAATCCTTTATTTTCTTTTTTTTTTCTTTTTTTTTGTTTGTTGTCTAAATTTGCAAAGATATATATATATATATATTGTTATTATAATAATTTCTTGTCTGCCCGAACTCAGAAAAAGGAGAGAAGGAATATCATAACTTATGTGGTTTGGTATTAGAATTGGAATTGAAAATGGAAATTGAAATCAGATGAAATTGGAAGGCGGCTCCCTTATGCGATAATCCCTGATTGGTATGCGGCTTGGTTGGAAGGCTATATATATATATACTACATAATAGTCTATATTATTATTATTATTATTATTATTATTATTATTATTATTATTATTATTATTATTATTATTATCTCATTCTATTAGAGCTAAAGGTAACTACTAGTGTAACAACACAAACTTACTTCTTGTATTATTTTATTTATATCTATCTATATATATATATTTTATTTATTTATTTTATAAGTTAAATATAGTTAATATTAATGATTTAAATCAATTACTAAGGCAAACACACAGACACACTTAAAGAAATTAGAACACATATTAACACTCATAAAAAAATAGTATTGTATCATTATACTATTTAAAATAGGGTAATGAGAAATTGAGGTGTTACACATAGTCTTTTGTATAAAATAAAATGGTAAAGTTTAAATTTTATAAGAAATGAAAAACTATTTAACTTTAAATTTGATAGATTATTATATATATTTGGTAAATTGAGAAAAAAACCAAATTGGTGGCCAAAATCAAATAGTATGTAAGACAAAAACATACTCCTATATTTCCTTTCCTACTTATCAAAGTTCCAAATGTGCGCGTTTTGTGACTGGGTTAAATGCTGACCCTAACGACGCTTTTTCTTTTAACCAATAATAATATGTAAGACAAAAACAAAAAATAATCGATAGGAGAATTAAGTTTTTGCACCATATTAAAAAAATGTAATCATTAAAAAAAAGTTATTTTTTTAAATTATTCATCTTATGAATTGATAAATTTTTTACTATTATTAAAAATATTAGTTATAAAGATGATATATTTTATTAAAAATTAGTATCATATACATCAAATTTTCAATTGTTATTTTTACTTATATTTTATTTCAAAGTAGTAATGAATTGGAAGTTATGTATATAGTGATGAACGAATGATACAATAGAAATAAAAAAAATTAAAGCTATATTAAAAATTATAAATAATATTCATAATTAAAGTTTTTACTCAATAAAAGACTAATATTTTACATTTTTTTCAAAATTAAAGTTAGTAAAATTTTATTTAAAATTAATATTATCTTGTTGTCTTTGTTATCAATTATAATTAAAAAGACTTAATTGCAGTCTTGGTCTTCCTATTTTAGCTGAATCGCGAAAGTAATCCCTCCATTTTATTTCTCCTCAATTTTGGTCATTCAAACATAATTTTGTTCCAAAACTTGATGAAATTTCGTTTTTTTTGTATTTATTTAAGTCACACAATGCCTCAAGATCTTATTTGCAACAATTGTACATGAAATCTATGATCATAAATAGTGTAGTACAACTTTAAAAAATGAAATTTCATCAAGTTTTGGACCAAAATTCTGTTTGGGGGACCAAAACTGGAGACAAACAAAATGAGGGGACTACTTTTGTGATTCAGCTAAAATAGAGGGATCAAAAATGTAATTAAGCCAATTAAAAAAATATCACCCAATATCAACTACAATAATATAATAAATGGTTTTATATTCTTAAACGTCTAACAATACATTTTGATAATTTTTTCAAAGTTTTTTTTTATTAACATATTATAATAAACTTTAAAATATCTCTTCTTAAATATTATTTTAAACATCTACATGTCTTACCTGCTAATGACTCCGCATAGAAAATTTGGTTGACATAGAAAATTACACTTTTTTAGTTAAACAAAGACGTGTAAAAAGTATAAAATGTTGATTGGTATGAGATAATGACTGCGGATATCAAGGTAAAAAACAAGCTTATAAATTATATTTTTTTTTGGTAAGAGATAGTTCATCAAACGCATTTTAATCTTTGAAATACTTTCGATGTACTTGCATAAATATAATTTTGTAACTAATCGATAGTGTAAACAACTTTTTTGATATGTTTTATTTTATCATCAGTCCAAAATTTATATAAAAATAAAGAAAGTGAAGTCAAAGATTACCATGCCTCAATGAATGATTTTGTGAAAGATTAGAATGAATTGGAAAATACAAATAAAAGAAGTTGGGTATCCTCGATGTAAAGAAATATGCAAAATTTATAAGAGTGACCGTCTCATTTGTAATACTTTTAAATTTTATACTCATGACACATCTTATACTTCTAAAACAAAAAAATTATACAGATTTTCATACAAAAAAAACTCAACAACGATGGCGGTCTTCACTCATTTGAATTTATGATTTTCAAATCAACCACATATTGCATCAAACATGTTGAAATGTTCTCTCTTGATACCATTAAAATTCATACTAAAGCATTTGAGTGACCATGTTTTTATGTTTGTGGATATGGTGAAATAGGAGATAGAGTTTATTTGGTTAATCTAAAGTGATAAGTTATTAAAGTGACTCGATCACTAGTTGATATTATGACCACTTTATGATTGATTATGTGCACAAAATATATTTTTTTTGTCAGCTTCTTGCTTATCATAATTAAAAGAAATAAGAATGGTAAATCTCAATTTTTAGGATTATCAAATTAATTTTTGATTTTTAGTAATTGTAAATGTTAAAAATGAAAACATGACATGGACGTGATTTGATGACATGGATAATCAGGGTAGAATAGGTTAGGTCGTTCGAGAGTCTTTTGTTTAGTCAACGAGATACTCATGTTAGGTTAGATTATATATATATATATATTTTTAATAGACAAGGCCAAAATTTTTTATAAATCTATTTGGGTAAAATTGATGGACCACATGGCATAAAAAAAAAAACATTTGATGTCTGTCAGATCAATCTGATTAAATAAATATGAATACTATTTTTGTTTATTACTATTATTATTATATATTTGATTTTGAATTTTATGTTAATTAAATTACAAATTTGCTAGTTTTTTAGTAATTTAATCATACTTTACAATATTAGTCTTTGACATCTTTAAATATATTTAAACATATTACAACAAAATATACTTAAAAATATAATGTCATATAAAATCAAAGTTTTTTTTAAAATATAATTTTAAATTTAAAAAAAGTACTTAATTTTTTGATATATTAGTTTGTTAGAATATGCAAAAATATGTCACATTAATTATTTAAAAATGATACTAAGTAGGTTAACATATTGTATCATACTTTCATAAATATCAAACTCTTACCTTATAAAAAACATGTGACACATGTAACACTTAACCTTCAATTTTTTGATAAATCAAACTCAGATCCTACAAAGTCTAATTCGGACTAGTTTATTCTCATTCCTAATGAATAATAACATATTCAAATTTAATATACATATACATTGCCATATCATTTATGAAGATAAAACATAATCATAAATTAGTCAAAATTAAGGGGTGGGAAAAATTCCTAAAATTTGTGAATTTGAGGGGATTAAATTTTCAAATTTAGATATATATGGGAGATTCAAATCGTTATTTCGTTAAAATATATGGGAAATAAGATATTTAAACCTAAATCACATTGTTGTAACACTTGAGATATTATTACATTGTTTTATTTGTAAAGAAGGAAATAAATGGAGTACAATCAACAAGAGAAATATGTTGCAACTTGAGGTGGGGATACATCACAAGACTGTAGAACAATCTTAGAATATGCATATGGTGAAAAGAAAAGTTAATTCTTAACGAATATTACTCTTGGATTGAAAGATTCTATCACATAAATTATACTAGTAAATTTGTATGTAAATCTCAAACCATGAAATATGTGACGCAGATAAACATGTATTGATTGCTTATCAATTTGAAGACTGTTAAAGGAATATCCTTACGTCTCAAGTTCTATGATCCAACGAAAATATAATTAATGTTATCTTTAAAAGGTTTTTTCCAACCCTTTCCAAATTTAATTTAGAAACAAATGTTCATCAGGTCCTCGTAGATCCACCCGACTCAAACTAAGACTAATGCAAGTGACTAGTTAGAATTAAACCAAAGTTGTGGTAGCTCATAGCATTAGGGAATTGTCCTAAGCTAGAATGGAATTCTCCCTAAAAGACCTACAAGGTCTGACAACACTTGAAGGTTTAATGAAATAGTCTTTCACTAGTAGCGAGGCTTGAATGAAAATAATGGGGTGATCATATTTTTTAAGCTTCAGTTTGATAACAATATTGATATAGTGTGTTTAAAATATAATTGTCTGGTTTGAATCTTGAACGATCTATTTTAAATTAATGAAGCTACACTCAAATCAATAGAAGTCAGATTTATAATTTGTTCTCGAACACACAAAAAATATCAAACAAAATTTAATTAGTTTCGATTAAATTTTTTAGGTCATTAAATCATTTGATTTTATTTTTATATCTTTAGATGAAACCCATAATCTACACAGTTGAATTTTAGGTTGGAAGATTTTGTAAATATATCATTGTTATTTATATAATTTTCATAGATGTTAGGATTTATTTTTTTTAATTCATAGGGATATTGTGTGATCATAGTCACTAATGTCCCAGAGAAGTTATGCCTTTCCCATGAGACTCTTATTATTGTGCTTCCTCAAACATCAAAACCATCACAATTTCTAATGTTATGTACATGAGACATTTGATCTAGATCCTCACATTTACACTAATCATTTATCAACACATAAAAATTATGTCAAAATCTCACATATAAAAATTATATTCCTCCCCTCCTTATCACAAGTCACTCACAAGGACCGTCATGAACATAAATGATATTTATCATCAATTTTACAATTAATAGAGTAACACATACTCACACATAAGTTATCAGACACAAAATGCAACAACCATTTCAAATCATAACAACATCAATCATTATTACAACCACTCATAACATATATCATTTTAAGAAGATAATAAATAATAACAACTAAGAAACTAATTCATGACATATTTCAAAAATATATAAAATAGTTATAATCAATATTAATACATGATCTATTTACCAATTGCAATAATAACAACAACAATTAAGACACTAACTCATTACATGCTTCACATAAGAGTTAAGACAATAACCCATGACACCATCTATATAACAATATCGAGAACACCATATCATATATTTCATAATTATAACATCGATTACATAAAAATTGCGAGATTGGTTAAAACTTATATCGATTCTACTAAAAATAATAGTTAAGACAACTACTTGTGATACATTATTTAACACGTACTTTCCAGCAGACTTTATTTGATTAGTTAAAACTTATATAAATTTCACTAAAACATATAGGTCCTATGTAAATTTAGTAGGACATGTGTATTTTGACTAATAAAAAATAATGTATGTGCAGTAAATATTATATTGCTATAACTATTCAAAACTAATAGTTACACTCGATAATCCATCAAAACAATATATCATAATTAACATAACTATTTAATTTTTTAAAATTTTAAGAAGGCGTTTTTATATCTCGTGTGCTCTTATCGCTGATGCATTTCCAATTTAAAGAATTTGCTAATGTTATGAAATTAATGGAATTTATAGTGATAGTTATATTTCATTCATATCTAAAGGGAATCAAATATATGTGGAGATTGGCAATTAAAAGACGAAGCTTCTCAAGATAATTCCTTAATTACTCTATTTTTGTGTTATGTCTCTTGTAGTCATACACATGTTATTGGGTGTGTAATGCTTATGAGTTAGTCTCTCCAATTTGTGTTTTACGTCTTTTATTACACGCAAATATTATGACTCTTCGTTTTTTTTTATTCACTTGGTTTACGTTATCTTTGTGTTTTATGTTTCCTTATCACAATATTTGTGTGTACTACTATTTTTATAAAATAAATCATTTAATTAAATGTGGTTCATGTAAGTAAAATATATGTCTACAATTTGAAACTGGACATCGTTATTACAAAATTACAAAACCAGTAATGGCCTAACAATTACAAAACTATTTCTCTAACTACCTTACTTTTTTTTTAATAGGAGCTCGTTTCCCGGGGAAGCGACCACCTAAAGATGAAAATTTTAAAACTCAATAGAAATTCATTTCCTGGAGAAGTAAAAAAAAAAAAAATAATAAGACATTTGGATAAATAGTTTTCAAACCAAGAGATAAGTACATTGACTTTTATAAGTACATGAGTACTTTTATAAGGTTTAATTCTAACTAGTCATTTGCATTAGTCTTAGTTTGAGTCGAGTGGATCTACAAGAACTTGATGAACATTTGTTTCTAAATTAAATTTGGAAAGTGTGGAAAAAAAATCTTTTACAGACAACATTAATTATATTTTTGTTGGATCATAGAACTTGAGAGACGTAAGGATATTCCTTTAATGGTCTTCAAATTGATAAGCAATCAAACCTGTTTATGTGCCTCACATATTTCATGGTTTGAGATTTACATATAAATTTACTAGTATAATTTATGTGATACAATCTTTCAACTCAAGAGTAATATTCGTTAAGAATTAACTTTTTCTTTTTCCCATATGTCTATTCTAAGATTGTTCTATAGTCTTGTGATGTATCTCCCACCTCAAGTTGAAACATATTTCTCTTGTTGATGCTCTTGGATTTGCTCCCTTGAGATTGTACTCAACTTATTTCCTTCTTTACAAATAAAACAATGTAATAATATCTCAAGTGTTACAACGATGTGATTTAAGTTTAAATATACTATTTTCCATATATTTTAACGAAATATGTGAGTTAGTGTCTTAGTTGTTATTATATGTTGTTATCTTAAAATGTTATTATGAGTAGTTGTAATAATGATTGATGTTGTTATGATTTGAAATGGTTGTTGCATTTTGTGTCCGATATCTTATGTATGAGTATGTGTTACACTATTAATTGTAAAATTGATGATAAATTTGATTTAAGTTTATGACGGTCCTTGTCAGTGACTTATAATGACGAGGGGAGGAATGTATGTATGAGATTTTAATATAATTTTTATGTGTTGATAAATGATTAGTGTAAATGTGAGGATCTAGATCCAATGTCTCATCTACATAACATTGGAAATTGTGATGGTTTCGATGTTTGAGGAAGCATAAGAATAAGAGTCTGATGGTAAAGGCAGAATTTCTCAGGGACATAATGTGACTATGACCACACAATATACCCATGAATTTAAAAAAAATACTAACATCTATGAAAATTATATAAATAACTACGATATATTTACAAAATCTTCCAACCTAAAATTCAACTTTGTGGATTGTGGGTTTCATCTAGAGATATAAAAATAAAATAAAATAATTTAATGACCTAAAAAATTTAATTGAAACTAATTAAATTTTGTTTGATATTTTTTGTATGTTCGAGTACAAATTATAAATTTGACTTCTATTGATTTGAGTGTAGCTTCATTAATTTAAAATAGATTGTCCAAGATTCAAACCAAACAATTATCTTTTAAACATGCTATATCAATATTGTTATCAAACTGAAGTTTAAAAAATATGGTCACCCCAATGTTTTCGTTCAAATCTCGCCACTAGTGAAAGATTATTTTATTAAGCCTTCAAGTGATGTAAGACCTTGTAGGTCCTTTAGGCAGAATTCCATTGTAGCTTAGTACAATTCCCTAATGCTATGAGCTACCACACAACTTTGGTTTAATTCTAACTAGTCATTTGCATTAGTCTTAGTTTGAGTTGAGTGGATCTACAAGGACTTTATGATCATTTTGTTTCTAAATTAAATTTGGAAAGGGTTGGAAAAAATCTTTTAAAGACAACATTAATTATATTTTTGTTGGATCATAGAACTTGAGACGTAAGGATATTCCTTTAATGGTCTTCAAATTGATAAGCAATCAAACCTGTTTATGTGTCTCACATATTTCATGGTTTGAGATTTACATATAAATTTACTAGTATAATTTATGTGATACAATCTTTCAATCTAAAAGTAATATTCGTTAAGAATTAACTTTTTCGTTTCACCATATGTCTATTCTAAGATTGTTCTACAGTCTTGTGATGTATCCTCACCTCAAGTTGCAACATATTTCTCTTGCTGGTGCTCTTGGATTTGCTCCCTTAGATTGTACTCAACTTATTTCCTTCTTTATAAATAAAACAATGTAATAATATCTCAAGTGTTACAACGATGTGATTTAGGTTTAAATATATTATTTCTCATATATTTTAACGAAATAACGATTTGAATCCCCATATACCTAAATTTGGAAATTTAATTCCCCAATTTTACAATTTTAGGAATTTTTCTCACCGCTTAATTTTGGCTAATTTATGATTATGTTTTATTTTCATAAATGATATGACTGACAATGCATATTTATATTAAATTTTAATTAAGAATGAGAATAGACTAGTCCGAATTAGGTTTTGTAAGATTTAAGTTTGATTTATCAAAAAATTAAAGGTTTTAAGTCTCACATGTGTCACATGTTTTTTATAAGGTATGAGTTTGATATTTATAAAAGTATCATACAATATGTTAACCTACTTAATATCATTTTTAAATAATTAATATGACATTTTTTAATATTCTAACAAACTAATATATCAATAAACTTAAGTACTTTTTTTTAAATTTAAAGTTATATTTTTAAAAAAATTGATTTTATATGACATTATTTTTAAATATATTTTATTATAATATATTTAAAGATGTCAAAAACTAATATTGTAAAATATGATTAATTTACTAAAAAACTAGCAAATTTGTAATTTAACATAAAATTCAAAATCAAATATATAATAATAATAGCAATAAAAAAATGGTATTTATATTTACTTAATTAAACTGATCTAACAGACATCAAATGTTTTTTTTTATGTTCATGTGGTCAAACAATTTTATCCAAATAGAGAACATTTCAACATGTTTGATACAATATGTGGTTGATTCGAAAATTATAAATTCAAAAGAGTGAAGACCGCCATGTTGAGTTTGTTTTTATGAAAACCCGTATAAATTTTGGGTTTTAGATGTTTCCACTGGTTGAAATTTTTGTATGAAAATGCAATATGTGGTCATCTTTCACACATTCAAAGACTACAATAATAAGAATAATAAACTAAAGATACAGATACAATTTATCACCACGTATAGCTGTACATGTTGCTTCAGTCAATTGATTATGTTGGAAGGATGAACAACATCAATGAATCATATGTTAAACCTATGATCACCTACACTAATGAAAGGTCATTTAGCACAACACAACCCTAAAAACACTAAAGCACCGTCACTTTTTTTTCCTCCTAAATGTGGTGGGAAAGTTACATCTACACAACAAGGGTAACTACAAATACAAGACATGCAAAGCACATCTATTAGTGTGTCAATAAATGGTATTCACCATTCACACTGATACCTATACTTGTACTTATACAGAGTAAATGATGCCACAGCACCACTTCTATTATAGTCTTTCAAAGATTTGTGTTACAGAAGCATCCAAAATGCTCATTGTTTTTTACCTGATGACCTTTTCTTCCCTGAGGGGGATTTCCATTTGCTCTGCATCAAAAATTTTCATTGGTTAATGATAAGCTTAGAAAATGTACTAACTTTTATCAAGAGAAAGAAAAGCAAATAAAAAAGTAGGTGCTGCAATTCTGCAGTGACTCAGTTATTTACCAGTGGCTCGTCATCGGGAACTTCGGCAAATCCGGCACCATCAAGACTTGTTGGACCTTCAAGCGGTTTTTTCACTTCTCTACTAGGACTACTTTGCTCACCACTCTCATTTTGGTTCCCTTCAGGAGCCAAAACTTCTTTTCCATTAACATTTTCTCTCAAAGCTCCTCTTGATTCATCCACCTCTCTTTCTTTTGAACTTCTTTCTTCTTCATCATTTTGAACTTCTTGGGGGGAACTCTCTCTGTCTTCAGAAAGCCCCTCAGCAGAATCCTGCTTCTCTTCGTCTGGTTCCTGCCTCTTGTCATTGGGTTCTTTCTTATTACTCGAGCTCTTCCCTGTCTTACGTCTCTTTCCACGTGAAACTGATTTTGCTTTCTTGTTGGGTTTCTTTTTCTTGGTTACGATGACATCAGACCCTCCATCATCCTGTTCCCCTTCAGAACCGCCTATAACAGAAAACTAAACTAAGTTAAAGGAAAAAAGTAGAAGAGAACAAACTAACAAAGTAGAAGTCTTATATCATAATAAGGAACCATAAAAAACACCTTAACAAGCAAAGGTTACAACACTTTCATGAAAGCAAGACTTCTCAATGATACATGCACATCAGAATCAGATATCTTTTAAGTTACATTACCGGAGTTGAACTCAGCTTCAGATATTGCAGTCTCTTCAGGGTTTGGTAGCTCGGAACTCTCACTAGCCCCCTCTTCATGGAAATTAGTTTTTGATGCCTTTTTTTGTCCACGTTTTGCATGCTTGCTAGGAGATTGTTTACCATTAACTCTAAAAAATAAAATGATACAATACAGATTATAATGATAGAGCATTGAACAAAACCAATGTAAAAAAGACCCTCATCTTTTTTTACTAACATTTTTGTAGTCTTTTTACTCGCTGAACCTCTTGAACTTCGCTGTTTCTTCCCAGTAGAACTATAAACAGTAAAAAAAATCAAGCAACTCATAATCGGTTAAAAGAACATGTCCATTGAAGCTGGTAGAAATAAAACACAAGTTGTACTTAAAGCAGATGAAAATGCATTCAACCTTTCGAAACACGAAATTTTCATATGTAGACGTACAATGCAACCTAATCATTCAAATAAAACTTTAGCTCAAAGCCTAAAACTGATTCACAAACGGAATACTTACGCTTCACGTAAAGATGGAGAATTTGAGGGCTTTAGCTTCTGGAAAAATTATTAACATAAAAAGAGAATCAAACTTCAATGATATTTGATATCTTTTAATGGAAATGGAAAGAGGATAACAGTTGAACTGCTTCAGAGAATGAAGACAAATGGAAAATCATACCTTAGAAGATTTGTAGTCCCCATCGATAACCTCCCAACGTTCTTTTTCCAAATAGAGTTTTTCTACTTCTCCATCATCATATAATACCTTCGACACAACATGACACAGTAAAATTGAGTCAGAATAGTATTACTTAGCTTCAGAATAACTTTAGAACAAGAGTGTGAGCCTACCACGTGCTTCCTCTTTAAAGAATCATAAGACTGAACGGTTCCTTCATAAAATCTACAAAAATCAATACACCAATATGAGAACTTTAATTAGAGATTAAGGAAAACAAGAGAATTGAGAGCTTCAGAAATTTGCCTCTAGGGTTTAAATAGGGGTAGAAAGTGACTAATAATTAAGCCAATAGCGGTCAGAAAGCAAAATCACATATATAAGAACAGATGCAGCACGGAGAACTTAAGATATATGCAAACTAAAAAATGTGAAGTCAAAACAAGCAACTAGAAATGCACAGTTGAAAACAAGCGGTTATAAAATACAGCACTTCTACCAGCTAAACAAGCAGGTGGTGAAGTCAAAATAAGCAGCTAGTTTGGCTTCAGAAAATGTAGTAAAAAATCTTCCAAAATCAATTGAAAAAACACAGTAATTTCTGTTAATTTTTCTTGTTTATCCTTTATATAAACATAGTGGAATCCATGCATTGTTTTGCTTCTACAACATATCTCTATTTGTGATAGGCACTTACTTCTTATCCAAAGGCCACCAAACTTTAATTCTGCAATCGATCAGATCTTCAGCATCACTTTCACCTTTCTTTGTCATACACTGGAGAGAGAAAATAATCAAATCAAACTACTAATACTGTCTAAGAGACTTCCTGGAACACCGACATCATACCATGGCATAGAGGTGATGTGATACTGACATGAAAACCACAAACAAATTGACTGCAAAAGCAATAGAGCGAGTCACCTTAGTCAATCCTCCAATACTTTTTCTTTTTGGCCTTTTCGTAGATCCTAAGGACGACTTGAACTCGTCATTTTCGGTCTCATCAGTTGTCTTTAATTTACCAGGACCCTGCAACAGATGCAGAAAATAAGCAGAAGTCTAAGATCCTAACAAAAGTATAAATTAATTTAGACAGCAAGACTCCACCTTTATGTCATGCTCTTCATATTTGTCAGACTCATCAACATGATAACTCTCCGATGCCTTAATTTTTTGTTCTAGTGAGGGCTCTTTGCCTTTAATCAATTTTCTCTGCATATTTTTGCTACCTGTATCTGGGTTAATTTCTGAATCAAACTGTAATTTCACTCCAGAGGGAACTTCCCCTGAAACTCTTTGAGAAACCTTTGAAGAACTACTTGATCGCGATTTTGCATGGGTAATGGAAGACCGCCTCCGTTTAGGTGCTGGAACAAGTGTTTCTTCTCCTACTTTTCGTTTTTTAATTGTTAATAAATCAGGATCTTTCTGCACCTTCTTACTCAAAGAATGTTCATGACCATTTCTTGATTCAGTAATAGTAGATATCCCCAAGTTACCCAAATTAATTTCTCTGACCATATTTAAGATATCAAAATCATCATCAGCTTTTTTTGTTTCAGTTGTCATGCTCTTGCTCTTGCTCTTGCTCTTGCTCTTTTTCACCTTTTTGCCCTTGGTTCCCTGAGATCTTATCTTCTTTATTATTTTTCCAATGGGCATTTCATTTCTGTCTTTTTCACTGTCCTTTAAAGCATGATCCTCAGCTGATTGAGATGGAACCTGATATAGGAGAAACACTACCACATGATTCAAGATTAAAAATTCACTAGAAATTGCTAATTGATTTTTACCATTTGCATCATGCTTACCATTTCTAATTCAACTGATTCAAATTGAGCCAAGACACTTTCATCAGCCAACCAGGTTTTCACTTCACTTGCCTACCAAATACAATAAACAGATTAAGAAGCATTTTTTTTAGTTAAAGTAATCCAGTATCTCAGTTCCATGTTCTAACAACCTTAAATGAAAATAACCATAATAACATTCTATCAAATAATAAGATGCTATCACCATTTAATCACAGGGAACTGTCTTCATGTAACTAAACTATGCAAGTAAGTCTATGAGATCTCTACCATCATAAAACGTTGAAACACGGACATTCAAAGTGTCTTAATGGGTTAAAAACTAATGCAATTTATATGATGCAACGACGACAATGCTACAAATCAACCTCGTTTAGTTACAATATCATCAAGTAGCAACTATTTGGAGGGCGTTTTGTTTGGCATGTGAAATACACTTGGCAATTTAGCATATCATAAGGAAACTACAATTTGACAAGAGGAGATACCGTAAGATCATTTTCCTTCTCACGTGCTTTGTATAGTGTAGGAGGTAAAGAAATAGAATGAGACAATCCTTGGATATCAACATCCTTCTGTACTAGTCGCTTGGTGATTGCTAACCCAAGTTCACATATGGCATGAGAATTCTGGACATTCATTGATCACAAAGTAAGATTACAGTCACTCATCACCTTTAAATATGCAAAAAAATTATCTATGTAAAAAATATCCCCAACCTTCGACTTTGATGCATCAACCACATCTTCTGAGTGCTTAATACTCTGGAAGATAGAAGTAATGGCAGATATAACTTTTTTCTCTTTGTCAGTAGTTACTTCAAACTTGGCATCTTCATCTCGTTGTACTAGCATTGATAGCACCAAGTGCAACTGCCTGCAAAGTCGGGAGGGAAGAATATGAATTTTGCAAGAAAGAGCATCCGGACATATTCAGTATTTTATAGCTAAAATTTTTATGTTTCAGCCCAAGATGCATTCCACATTCACATTGAAAACATTATCTCCACATTATTTGTGAAGTATAACAAATCAGTAAAATAGATGCATTGTGTTTCATCCAAACAAAAAACTATGCATACAGAAAAACAGCACAGTGCTGATTATATCTTTCAAATATGCATACAATCATAAAAAGCATTATATGTTTAACACAACATAAAATCAGCACACTGGAACCAACAAATACATAAATACCACGGAAAAATCTCCTGCTGCATACAACAACAAAAACTAGTGTGGAATTCAATCGTTTTGAACATATTTTAGAAGAATCTCTAAACATGCATCCAGCACAGAGATGTCCTATATGAGTAAATTAATACCTGTATATAGTATTGTATGCTTTAGCATCCTTGCATTCATCAATATTGGGGCATGATAGGTTAGCAAGCGCATGAACTAGGTATGGAAGGATGTACTCAGGATAATTGGTCAAGGAATTTGCATCTGATTGCCCTGAAAGCTGCCCAACCCTTGCTTGGTGATGCATGTGAATAATGTCAGTTAAGTTCTGCTTCTCCTACATTAACAAACACAATTCATCAACAATGACACAAAATTGATGTGAAAACTAGGAAATTTGCAATTGCAAAAGGATTAAATCAATCAAAATATTACCTCTGCAAACTCCTCTGGCTTGGATCTAAATATGTCAAATATAAAGGCACATGCATATTTAGCTTCCAAAAGGTGGTCTTTTATATATTGATGAACTTTGCTTAAGAAAACCTTCTTAGCTTGAGGGAAGCCAATCTATTAGACCAAATATAAGACAGGAGAAGTAGTTATTTCTACAGTGGAATGAAAACTTCAACAAATCAATTTCACCCTATACACATAACTTGTGTTTACCTAATAGAGTCTTGGGATACAAGAATCCAATGGACGTACTCCCCAGTTTCTACCCTGATCTACACACTACAAATAACATAGTACCTAAGATTATTAGGCATGTTTGTTGTCGTGGTTACACTCAACAGTAAGAAACCAGATCCAGTGACTATAAAATGTGTCCTTGCGAGCTATCCTTAGACCCAAAAAAGGATAAAAGTGTTATTACCCTATGTCCAGATAATTTTATCACCCAAATAAAAGTGCCATCAAAGTCTATCCTAGCTCCGTCGTTAGGCTGCCTGCATCATCCATGCTTCAGGCCCATTAAGCCGGAGCATAGGAGGTGTGTTGGAAAATCCACCTTAATTACAACATTTGGGTTTGCTTCATTGCAGACTCCGGCACCATTATTGTGTTGGCCTGTTGAGTGTGAGGGGGCGGGCTTAATCCTACATTGCCTAGAAATATGATCAAGTAGTGCTTATAAAGTTTGGACAGTCCTCACCTTACAAGTCGGTATTGTAGGGTTGAGTAACTCAACCCAAATTCTATGATTATGTTGGGAATTACTTTGTAACAGATTATATTTCTAGAATTAGACTTATTAACTGTACTTCCTGTTCTGCCAAGGAATCCCTCAAATCATGAGATTTTAGCTTACTGTAGTTTCTTTCATTTATTTATAAGGCCATGCGTGTATATATATCCAAGTTCTAACCCACAATTGCATCACCAAATTATGAACAATATTCTCTACTTTCCAATCTCTGAAACTTCTTAATAACGTAATGAACGAATAAAAATGCTCAAGAAGAAATTAAAGTAAATAGAAGGGGGGTACTACCTCGGATGCCCTTAAAGTTAAGTGAAAAATATCAACAGGAATCTTATGATCCCAGAGCCTAGCCAAACGAAGAACTGCTTTTGCAGAAGCAAGCCTCAGATGGGCCTTATCGACTGAACTGCAAGAGGGCATAAATCAGTACATAATATTTGAACCCACAAAACCAATTTGAAATTATACGGAGAAAGAATGACAATTTTCATAGAAATCAATTAAAACATATAGCTCTGTAAAGGTATTATACCTCGACTTTATGTCCTTTGATATTTCACCATAAGAAAGCATGTTTCGTAAGATATCCAAAAGACCGTCAATACCAGGACGAACAAGAGCATCTTTGACAGGCAAATAGCTTTTAACTACAGTTTTGATTCCATATATCTGCAGCAAGAAAGAAAAAGAAGAGATACAAAGGGGGAGAATAAAACAAACTGTCATCAAGCAGCTAGCTTACAAACATGATATCCAGTAAGATCAAATCTATATCGAATGTCATGCAGATACTATCTGAAGTATATGCAAAAATGGAATAGACTATCTTCATACCTACCTTCAACACACAAATATCACTTTTATCATCCCAAGCTGCTCCTGTATGATCATCTTTCTGAAAACATAATACATGCATTTAAATAGAAATTGATTACTTTTGGCACTTATCCCATAAAGAGGAATTTCATTCTAAGGAATTTAAAAGGCTTACACCATCACTTTTCAGAATCTTGTTTATTATAAATTCTTCAATTTCACTCTCTCTAGTTTCAAATACAGGCATTGCAGTCTGTGCTATACAACCCAAAGACTGCAAAACTGTGGGAAGATGTGTTTTCTCCTCCAGCATACCTACAAGCCTCTGCATATAAGGTCAGAACAATAAGAATAAAACACTCCAAAGTATTATATTAAAGATGAAATTACATTTACTTCACTAGAGATAAGGGCTAGTTACACCTTTCTTGTTTGGAAAATGACACACCACCTACCTTGTTTTATGTACTGTTCTTACACCTTTGATACCTTTATTATTTAAAGAAATCATATTTACATCCCCTACTTATATGTACCAACCATATGCGACGTACCATTAACAATAACAAAGCAAGAGAGTAGGTGTGAGTTTTAAATCAAGAAAGGTTCAAAGTGTAATTAGCAGTAACCTCAGGGTAGGCCAATAAAACTATCCATATAATAAATCATATGAAAACCTTGTATAGAACAGAGAGAGACTTGAGGCCATCATCCTTTGTTATTGCTGCTAAAGCATGCACGGCATACTTTGCCTGTCTCCGACTGCCTTCTAAACATAGTCTTTCTAACATAAGGTCTACAGAACTGCATGACAAAGGGAAACATTAAGAATAAGAGTATTATAAAAGTAAATGTAATTGAGAGTTAGTAAGTTTGACTGTGGCACCTTGATGTAACTGCTAGTTGTTCTCGAATAGTACCACCAGCCGTTGCTAAAACATTCAAAATACCCTCTTTGATCATATCATTATTATTATCCTTGAGTAACTTCACCAGTTCCTCCTCACTACCATTAAAAAAGTGCGGACTGAAACGAGCAACTATCTGCACATTATATAAGTGAGTTTACCGGAAGTTAGAAAAGGTGATTCCAATACCTTAAATTTCCATGTCCAAAATGTCTGAAAATATCCAGTTTCATATCAAAATTACAGAAGTAATGTGAAACAAATGAAAAGGGCACTGCAAAAGTACAAAAACTCTGACTCATGAAGATATTGACAAACCATTAAAGGACCTTCTCCAACAGGTTAAACGTTAAGATGAATAAGGTCTGTGACATGATATCAGTGTCCCTTAAACCAAAAGCACAATTCTTGCCACATTTTAAGCTCAGGGACTTCACATGAGAAGCTGTGCTAAAGATATCAATATCAATAAAATCCAGTGTTGTCAACCGCAGATCGCAGAAAAAAGCGATTTGTTCAAATTCCTCTACGCAGTAGTTCTATAGTGCCACTATTTGACAATATTTTGTACTAAATAAATAGTGTATCGCAGAATAATAGTAATTTGTTTGAATTCCCCTACACTATAGCACTGCTATTTTAACAACACTGTTAAAATCACTCATGGGCCTTCTCAGCTAATCTTATAAGCTTAAGTTTTGGGGAAGAATTCGTACTTGACTGATATTCTCCCTAAGCCCAAATATACCAATTAGTCAGCAGCAAGAAAAGGCAAAAAAGGGCATAGTAAACTTTTATTCCCCCCTCCTTTTTTACAATGAACTCAACTTTAAATTGTTCAAGAATCATGGCAGAGAATGTGTCATACAAATGTCCAAGAACTAAGTGCAGTAAATCAATACACCCAAAATGACATGTTTTTACCACTAATATCTTCATGCAAGATTGTATACGCTGATCATTCTCTGCAGATTTATATCTGATCACTTCTGAAAGAACAGCTGTTGCATGCTCCTTGTTGAATAGCAAATAGGAGCATTTGAAATATAAGGTATTCAGAAATTCATTGAGCTGATGATTCTCGCCAAGTATTTTAATCAAATCATCCTGCAAACATAAAAGTAAAAAATAACCAGCATCAATAAATAACAAACTGTAATTACAGTTTCTTTCTTTCCTCATTATAAACGAAACATAAGAGTAGGTCAGTCTAAATGACTAAATCACAGTAAGATTGTACCATTTGTATGTTCAAATACTACTCTCCTAATATACACCAAGGGTCAAAAATTTGTTCAGAATTACAATGCTAACAACTATATAAATTAATCTCATTAGTACCTTTTGAATAAGTTCGTGCAAGTAACTGGAAAGCAGATCCAGAGATGTGTGTAAAATGTATTGGTAACTGTTAACATCAAATCTAAATTTACTCTATAGATTAATTCTTAGCTGTACACTATCGTAGATTAGAACAAATTTAGGATTTGATGCTCATTAGCTTTTATTCTAATTGTAAATCCTGTACAATTTTTTATAAATAGATGGCAGTCTGATCTCGGTAGACACATAGAAACCATAAACATTATACTAACAAATTCTGAAGCTTAGAAATGTAGCCCCCAGAAACTGGGTATTAGCATCAAATACTAAGTTCTCGTATCTTCACTTCGATGATTAATTCCCATACACTGTGTAACCATGATATCCCAAATCACTATCTTAAAAAACATATATATTAGTTTCGGATTATATTACCCTGTATGCACGAGTTTGATGAAAGCTAGTATTTGGATCGATAAGATTCGTCAAAATTTTCCAGATATTAGTGTCATTTAATTGATCAAGAATCTGGAAACTCTCCTCAGCCTTTGTTGGCTCTGCAAATGAACGAGACATTACTCGAAAACAGAATGCGATCTTTTTTTGAACCTCGGGATTTTCTTTATCCTGCAGTTAAAAGAGGTCAATCCCTTTTCCACATCAAATTTCCTTTAAAAGTTCAGCTTTTTAACTTCCAAGGTCACATACCTGACTATTCTGTCTCAGAGCTAGATACTTGTGCAGCTCCTCTTGTAACCTGCCATCAAAGTGGTATCATGAAAACTGCAAATTTGATACGCCAGGAAAAATATAAGTCATCAAATAAGTCAACCAAGGTCACCTTTGTTTTTGCTCCAGTATATTTTCAAGAGCCTTGACCTCTACTTTATCTAATCCAGAGAAAATATCAACCCAATGTTTAACCATATCATTAATAGAAAACTCTGATGGAAACAGAGACCCACACAAAACAGATTCGATTGTATCTGATCTGAAGAACGAAGCAAACAAAACATGCGTCAATACTTAGTTAGAACACCTTTATTAGATATAACCGTGCTATGCAGCAGAAATATTTCACCTGAACTCTTTGTCATAGAAACATCTAAGGATCTTCCCTGGAATCCAGTCATATCCACCAGGGTTAACAGTGTCGGAGCTTTTCTCACAAAAAGTTCTATATATCTCGGCTAATCTTTCCATGGTATACTTTTTAACAAGTTGCTGGACAAGTAAACCAAAACAAAGATGAAATTGAAATAGAATCGTCAGAAATAAGAGAGAATGTTAGAAAAACAATAATGTTGATTGGAGGAATACATACAGATTTGTCATGAAGCCGTTCTGCAACAAGATTAACAGCTTCAGGAGGAACTGCATGTAGGGCATGACATGCCACATCACAGATAACAGCCACAACTTGCTTTCGAAAGTTTTCATCAAAATCCAGAAGCCGGTCACAAACGGCAGCTAAAAAGTTTTACCAAACCAAACTTAGCAGATATAGATAGAAACAAATTCAATATAAGAAGCTGGCACTGAACATGTTTTACATATTTAATGGACTCACAGATTATATGAGAAGCTTCAGCCCTATGAGGATTTGACAGAAGAGAACTTTTTACATGCTCAAGGACAGACATGCGAACCCCAAAATCACTATCAGTCAACCTCTTCAAAAACTCTGAAAGTATTGGCTGAAATGCCTCAACAATGGAAGTTCCCGGAAGAGCAATTATATCTCCAACCAAATTCACTGCTTTCAGACGGGTTTCCAATTTGTCAGACTGTAAATTTACAAATTACAAATGAGAATCCAGGCATCACATTTGGATTACAGTCAACAGTACAATTTTGCTTAAACTCATAAACTAAATTTGATGAAAGATAAAAATGCCACAATAACTTCTTGATATGGTAATGTTAGAACTTCATAAATTCTAAAGAACATGAACTCCACAATGCATAACAACATAACATTTACACAACAAAAATCTTATCATAGCATCAAGGTCAATTTAGTGGAAACATATGTGATAGAACTGGTAGATTAAGACAATTACTAACAAAATGCTACTTCAGAAACCACAGGGAACATCAGGAAAACCAATAAAACAGTTATTTACCTGTAGCTCCCCTGTGACATAAGGGAGAACTCCAGATAGGATCTGTGGAGCACAGCAACAGACATCGTATAATACTTCAAGGTACTCAACTTGACTGTTCACTGTCTTGCTTTCTCCCAACACTAATGACAGAAAAAATTGTTTAATGCTAGGTTCAAGTGTTCCTATGCATTGCTGTATGACATCCATGGAAAGCTTCCTTGCAGCTGCAGTAACATCCTGCAATTAAAAAATCAGCAAATTCTGTTTCTTATATAATATTAGAGATAACACAAAAGACTAGATTCATCCTCCAAGAGCATATGCTCTCTCCCAATAATAGGATAAAAATATAAGAAAAAGTACTTACTCTTTTATCACGACCTAATGTGGACAGTAGAATAGATAAAAGATCCTCATGAACATCCTCACTCTCCTCTAAGAGAACGGCCATAACATTTTGCATGGATGATAGAACACTTTCTGGATGATCATCTCTGATCATGAAACAGAATATACAACCCCGATTATTAATACAAAAAGGATATTTATTCAAGAAAAAGAGTATAAAAAAGTTTACATTCAAGAAGTACTACTTATGATTATTGGCCCAAAACCAGTAGCACCCAGAAGCATCACGCAATACAAATGATTGACAACTCAATTAGATAATACAATAACTGGTAAATAATGAGAAATAGTTCAAAATAAGGCAACAAAATCAAAAAGTGATCAACCTAAATACACAAAAACTTGTGTTATACACAGCATGGTTTCAGGTAGAGTAAAATGCCAAGCATCACACATACAATATCCCAAAGGCATTAAAAAAACAGAACACAAAAAAACAAGATAGGCAGGACAGTGAGCAATAAATCTAGCTATGCTGTCGGTCTTAGATAGCGGCGCGGAGCACCGAACCCCAAAAATGGGATTGTGGGATCGTAGATAGTGGGATGACCGCTATTGCAAAGGTCAAAAAACAGTATATAAACTAAACATAAAATACAATCAGTATACAAAAGTACTATAAAAAAAATAGCAAAATACACAAAATTAAAGCGGTAATCATACTTAATAACCAAAATCCAACATCAAAATCAAATTATAATAGTAATCAAAATCAAGTTCTAATAGTAATCGTAATCAACAAAACATAGAACAGAGAACAGATCAGAAGAAACAGAGTTATAGAAAGAACGAAAATAACATAGCAAGAACAGAATAATGCTGAACGGAGCAAGAACAGAACGAAAACGACAGAGCAAAAATGATGGCAACAGAGGAAAAACGAAAACGGTATCTTTTTCTCTTCGTGGGTTTATAATAATAAAAAATTAGGGCTTAAGTGGGTGTGAAATACCCAGTTACTCTTAATGAAGAGTAAAAAAGTTAAATAAAAAAAACTGCATTTCTTAAAAAGCCCTATAGTGGGTTTGATAGCGGGTTGAGCTGGGATAGCAGGTCGCGATTAGGGTACGATTTGCGGCTGGGAGCGCCAACACCGTTGAACGCGTTTTCCCGCCAAGTACACCAATAAAATATCAAATTTGCAACCAAGGAAGCAAAAAGCATAATATTTCAGGGGAACAATATAACTCTTAACATGAGCACACGTATACAATTAACAAAGCAAAAAATTTTATGATAAACTAACCTCGCAACTGCAAAAAAAGTACTGAACATCTCATTCACCAGATCATCACATTCAAGATCCAACATTACAACACATGATCTATATTTTGCAAGAGTCTCCAACATAGCAACTTCCTGGCCAAAGGATGGACCACCTATATCACTAAGACCACTAAAAGTGCTCACGATCAACTGAAAGATATCCTACAAATTGATCAAACAAAGATTAGGATGAATGTTCCCAGCAAAATTTCTCTTAACGCTTAGCTGATGGTAAAGGATAATCATTATAACATTTTAAGTTAAAAATAATAAACCAAATTTGTATAATTTATATAACCAGGGTAAATGGAAGGCACCTTTAGAACGTCGTCACTGTAAGGAGCTTCAGGTGCAGTGATCCGAGTTATCTCACAAACACATGTTGCAACTAGAAGTTTTATATCGCTATCTTGGTGCTTCAGCAATTCTGGCTTAACAATTGCATTCAAAAAGGGTTTCATTGACTCCAATGCTGAAGCTGATGGTGATTGATCCATGTCAGTAAGACATGCTGCCGCTTGCTGCAGATCAAGAAACATTTTTTTGTGGGGAGCGTTAGTAGTTGCCAATCAAAAATCAACTCAACACGTGAAATGAAAAGTGTAAAACAGATCATATAAGTAAAAATAAAATACTTTCTAATATTAGATACCATTGTGGCAAACATTTGGCCTCAAGCATTAGATTAGCCGATTCTTATAAACTGGTTTATATTGTAAAGTGTAATTTTGTTTTTGGTGATAGCACATTCATTTGGCAATTGAAAAATGATAAACCTACTAATACTCCGAAATCCATTGTCGTCAACCCCGAGTAGTAAATATCAGCGAAAAGAATTTTCAGCAACAGCTTAGCAAAATTAGTACTTTTATTATGACTTGAAAGTTCAGCCATAATTGAGAGATCTAGTGGCAAACTGGCAAGCAAGTGTCACAAAACTATGACAGTGTGTCCATATGACTAACCTAAACAATATTATAAACTTCAAACGAAGGCTTATTATGTTCCTCAATTTTCTTTCTTCATACTTCTCATTGCTTAATCGACATGGTCCTAGGTCAATGAAACTAAACTATTCTATTATTAGTTACTACACATCTGGTTACAGGCTTATGGCACATTTACTGAGCCATCTCATCCATGCACTACCTTAAAAGGATACTTAAATTTTTCCAAAAGAATAAACATTAATACAAAGGATCTAGCGATTTAAAAGCCTTTGCAAGTGAAAACATTAATTTATTACCACATGTATATCATATTAAGCCAAGACCTCAAATAATACGTTTCGTAGATACAACAATATTTACGTCAAAAAATAAGCTGACCAATCATTCAGCAAGTGTGATGCCACATCTTTCTATGTCAATTGTTTTGGAATAAAAAAATCTTCCATAATCTATAAGCTATCTCATAAAACATAATTCAACTTTAGTAAACGCCACTTTCAATCTCCTGTACGTTTCAAAATTGAAAATGGTACATTCATCCAGAAATGCACACTCTCACTAGCACAATATTATACGATTCAACAAATTCCAGGATTCATTACAGTAAGTGATTCCTTTACTAATTGAAAAAGTAGACAATAAGACACAAACAAATGGTTGAAACTCGCAGCAACTAATTTCTTCCTTTTCCTTCTAGTTTCACTTTGTTCTTTCCCTCCATTATTTCTCATTCAAAGTTGAAATACTCAAATAGCTTTACACAGTTTTCGCAGCATTCATTCGTCCAAAATATGGGTCTGTTTGGATTGGCTTATGATTATCTATTGGCCTAAGCACTTGTTATCCTGTTTGGAAGATTTTATGGAAACTTCTTACGACTTGTTCATAAGTTGTTTTCAGCTAATTTCCATCAGTTGTCAAAGATAGCTAATGAAAACAACGTATAGCTTATATGAAAAAAGTTTGACTTTAGGTTATCTTTTGTTCTAGAAATAGCCTATGCATAAGCACCGATACATTAATGAAGTTGTTTATCCAAAGTTCCAAACAGGGCCTATGTACACCTATAACTTAACTAGAACACAGGAAAATACCAACTTTTAACAGTACAAAAACCCCAAGCAGCAGCACCTTCAATCTCCTTTTGAAGGACTAAGTCTATATTTTGGTACATATTTAAGATTTTAAAAAATTTGAAAGAAAAACACGATAGATAATCATCATATAAGTATAACATTTCAATCACAAAAGGTGCTCCACAAACTTGCTTCAAATTAACCAAAGTCTCGCATCAAACAAAGTAAATCTGACAATTTAACACCTCAATTGCAAAAAGCCCACTAACACAACCAAAACCCTCCATCCAAACATACTCTTAACATATAAACCTAATTCAAAAGATGCTCCACAAGCTTGCTTCAAATTATCCAAAGACTCACATCAAACAAAGTAAATCTAACAATTTAACTACTAAATTGCAAAAGGATACTAATACAACCCACCCACCAGAAGAACCACAAAACTTAAAACCAATCTATGCACTAGAGCTTCTAAAATCTAACAATTTAACTCCTAAAATTCACTTCCTTACTCTATGCATTAGGTCCCCTTACACTAGAAACAGAAAATAACAGACATCATAACTAACCCCAAAACAAAAATTCGAAATCTTTCATAATTAAAGCACGGATTTTTAAACCTAATTGGGAAAGAAAGCAACGAAAATTTCAAAAAATTGAATAATAAAAAAGAGGGCACACCTTCAAGAGCTCGATGAGAGGCTCCGTAGAAGAAGGAAGTATTTCGAGTTTGGATCCCAGCTCCTTGAGCTGAAGGTGAGGCTTCTGATCCATTTTCTCAAAAACGACGTCGTTTTATAGATGCGCGTGTTTTATCATGGAAGAAAACGGTTTAAAGCAGAAGACAGAAGAAAGTGAAGTGAAGAAGTGGAGAAGGAGAATTGAAAGAAGGGTTTTGGTTTCTCTTTCTATCTATCTATGTTGCTGTTGTTATTACTGGTTGTGCTTGCGTGTGTGTGGTGTCGTGAAGTGGAGAGAGGATTTCGATTTTCGAACATCGAACCCAAACGCTCTTCAAATCCAAATCTATGCTATATTTCACGCGCTGACTTTTTAATGTACTCTATTTTGCCCGATACATTTTTCCATCTGCATTACTAACATAATTCTGTTTATGTTATCATGGGTTGTTCAAAAAATTATACACTATAAATGTAATAAATTTTACAAAACAACTGTGTATGAGATTTTAAAAATATTTTTTATACAAATCAAACATTTATAAAAATTTGACGGTTATAATCGACATGGTATAAAAAAACTTTATCCTAATATAAGATACTGTTTTTCGTATCACAAATGGTATCATTTTTGTTCATTTTATTTATTAAAAAAGGAAAATATAAAAGATAAAATATCAATTTTATCAAAATGTTTCATATATTTGAAAAAAGTGGAATTGTTATTATCAATATATGTGATACTAATAGTTATGTTAAGTCTGTTTCTATAGGATTTTGGATTATTGAAGTTATAATTTTAAACTCTTATTATTGAATTAATGAGTTGACAACTATCGGACCAAAATGAATATATAAATTATATTTTTTTAAATCAAAATTAGAGTACAAAAATATCACATGGCTACTTAAACATCTTAATTATGTTGACACTCTAAACTTTCACCTATCATTTGCAACTCCTATATCAATTGTATTAATAATGATAAGCAAAATAAAACTTAGGGGATTAGGTTAATATCCAAGGAATCATTGAAATTTAAAATGTTCAACTGCCTCATTAAAAACCTCTTCTTATAAAATTCAATGGAATAAATCTAAATAAGAGGAAAAATAATACAGTAATTGACAACAATCAACACTAAGTCATGGGCAACTTAAAAATTTATGAAGTCATATTCTATTATGGAATAAGCCTTTGTTACTACATGGAGACATAAAATTCCACACAAAAAAAATAGCTATAAAACCTACACTAAAATGATGCTCAAGCGACAATATTTAATAAATTTAAAGCAATTACTCCATTTGTTGCTAAAATGTCGTGAAACAATAGAGCAATCACTTAAAGCATGGTCAACGATGTTAGAATCACACTACAATCATATATTAGTTCAATCATTTGTTACTATCCACTTAATATTCAACATTATAGCAGTCAGTTCAACATGTATAACAGGTCTGACTCGTAAGCTAACTACAAATTCATCTAGAAAAGAGTCATAATGATATAAAAAAAACTTCAACTAGCAGAATTATCAGGGAACCCCTAAAAGCACTACCAATATTGCATTTTACCCAAGACGACAGATGAAGCTACCATATCACTTTTTTAATCACCAGATGATTTAGTGCATGACATTCGATGTAGAATTCCTTGAGGACTTTAAAGTCAAACATAGAATATCACATGCATCCCTTAGTCTCCATGTTTGTCAAGTATACACTTACTTTGATATTATGAATGACTTGTTGTAAATTCATACAATTATCTTCAAAAGGAATTTTGTTCATGCAAAACTAAATACTCCAAAAAATGTTAATAATGAGTGAAAGTACTGAAGTAACAATGTCGATTTACAAGGAAGGGGGTTTGAATTGTAAATGTACTTTTTAAAAATTCCTGTTAAAAACTTGAGAAAATAACTCAAGATTGATCTTGGTTATGAAAACAGAAAAATGGAGAACGTTCTTGGTTTTTATCAAAACAGAGAACGTTCCTTGATTAGTTTAAAACAGAAAATCAGTTTGTGTTTTATCTTAGTTAATCAATTAAGTTTAACAAGTAAAGAGATAGGATAGAGAATACCACACAAAGATATATCCTGATTCACTCAACTTGGGTTACGTTCAGTCCTCACACTGTGAGATTTTCCACTAAGTGTTTAAAACAAAGAGCCTTCTTAATTTTACAGCACCTAGTCTAGATCACCTTGATCTGTTTCAATCTCTATTACTTTCCATCCAGAAAGTAACAACAACACCTATCTAACTTTGATAGGATTCAATACAATCTAAACAAACTATAAAGAAACACTTATAGAGTGAGTTTTTACAATAAGATTGTTTTTTGACAGAATCTGAGATATCTCAACTCTTGTTTGAGATTTGATTCTTTACAAAGAATTCAGTAATGATCAAGCAACCTGATATGAGACTTTAGAACTGCTTCTTCTTTGCGAGTTTTGAGAACTTCAAGTATGTGTATGTGATTGATTGGTGGGATTTTACAGCACTTGAATTTCTTCGGTTTATTCCTGGATATTGGCCTTCTATTTATAGGCTTTAGACGCATTTAATGAAGGTCAAAAAGAGCTGTTGGTAGTGCTCTGTATTTTTGACTGAAACCAATATTTCAGAATAAAAATAATCCAGCCTTGAATTGATTTAAACTGCTTTGACTATTCTATTACAGCTTTTGAATATGTTTTGTCTTCTAGTTAAAAAGCCTTTGAAGCTTCTTCCTTAATCTTGGATGGTACAGTTTCGATCTTGAGTCTTAAATGTAGCCAAGAGAAGCTTGGAGGAAGATCATAGGCCATTGCAGAAGAAAACTGATTGCTGCTGAAGTTATGCAGGAAACAGAGATTGATTATCAATCTGAATCTGTCATTTTGATCTTTCTGGAGATTTGATGATCAATCTGGAGTTCCTGTTTTGATCATTCTGGATGTCCTTTGTAATGTCTTATCATATATCAAGGTTAATCAAACTTTTTTGACAGTTTGACTTTTAGAGTTCCGGAACTTTTTTACGTTGACTGTTTCGAGTCCTTCAATTTTAGTAATTTGATATCCTGTTTGAGCTGGGATGAATCCTAATTGTTCTTTGCCATGTACTAATTCTATTTGAATGAAATTTCGAGGCATAATCTTTGTTAAAGAGATGGAGAATGATTAATCAATATGATGTGATGAACATTCTTGAAACTGGAGATCATTATCTATTTTTATGCAGAATCTATTTTTATGGAGAATAGTATAAAAAAAATGTTCAACATCATTTTCTAGAGTGCTATTTTTCTAGAACCCTTTGAGTGAATTTAATTAAGAACAAAATCAAGCAAAACAGAAAAGACAACAATAAGAACATTCTCCATAAAAATAGATAATGATCTCCAGTTTCAAGAATGTTCTTATTGTTGTCTTTTCTGTTTTGCTTGATTTTGTTCTTAATTAAATTCACTCAAAGGGTTCTAGAAAAATAGCACTCTAGAAAATGATGTTGAACATTTTTTTTATACTATTCCCACATATGCTACAATAAAAGATTAAAGGAATACCTTTTTTGACCAAATTATCATCTGTTGTAATGATATTTGGATGATTCTCCAAGAGAAAAATAATGAGACTCTAAATTAATCTACTCAAATACACCATATTTTGATGATTCACTTGAGCGATATAAATATCTTTAATGGTTAACAATCAATAGATGGTAGAATTTTAAACAGTAAAATAAAAAATTAGAAAAACATAAATAACAATATTTTTATATCATCAGCAAGAATTTAATACTTTAATTCATGTATATAAATTACATTAATTAATATTGTTATTTTAAAAAATAACTCGATATTAATAAACACCCAACAATAAAATTACTATAATTCTTTTGGATTTCTAACCGTTAACAAGACAAAATTTTAACGAAACTAATAACTTTTTGACTTAAATATGTTCATATTTAGAGTTTAATCATCTATTTTTAAAATTCAGATTTTTGATTCTTTATTTAAAAAAATCGGAATTTTTTCCCCTTTATACTTTCCGACGTGGTTGTATCATTTATAATGTGACCTCGAGGCAACGTTAACGAGTTGAAAAAAATGAAAACAAATCAAATCTAATTATTATTAATCTATAAGCCATAAAAAATTCAGAAAATGCAATAAATCTCAAACTCAAATAACACAAATATAGAACCAAAACCAGAAGAAAACACCACCAATCACCCAACACAAATCTATAATACCATTAATTCCCAAATATGGATATAATGAAAATATACCATTTTTTGATTTTTGCACAACACAAAAATCAAAGATAACCAACTAAAACCTTGTCCACGAGTCAATCTTCATCCCCAACCTTCACCTCAAACATGACAGTAAAACTTTAAATCTTATTATTGAATTAATGAGTTAACATTTACCGAATCAAAATGTGTATATAAATTACATTTTTTTAAATCAAAATTAGAGTACAAAAATATCACATGACTACTTGAACATCTTAATTATGTTGACACTCTAAACTTTCACTTATCATTTGCAACCACTATATCAATTGTATTAATAATGATAAGCAAAATAAAACTTAGGGGGTTAGATTACTACCCAATAAATCATTGAAATTTAAAATGTCAAACTGTCTCATTAAAACTTCAATGGAATAAATCTAAATAAGAGGAAAAATAACACGGTAATTGACAACAATCAACACTAAGTCATGAACAAACTAAAAATTTAAGAAGTCATATTCTATTATGGAATAAGTCTTTGTTACTATATGGAGACATAAAATTCCACAAAAACAAAATTATCTATAAAACCTACACTAAAATGGTGTTGAAGCGACGATATTTGGTAAATTTAATGCAATTACTCCATCTGTTGCTAAAATGTCATGGAACAATAGAGCAATCACTTAAAGCATGATCAATTATGTTAGAATCACACTACAATAATATATTAGTTCAATCATTTGTTACTATCTACTTAATATTCAACATTATAGCAGTCAGTTCAACATGTAAAGCAGACTTGACTTGTAAGTTAACTACAAATTCATCTAGAAAAGAATCATAATGATCTCAAAAAAACTCTCAACTAGCAGAATTATTAGGGAATCCCTAAAAGCTCTACCAATATTGCATTTTACCCAAGACGACAAATGAAACTGCCATATCACTTTTTTAATTACCAAATGATTTAGTGCATGACAGTCGATGTAGAATTCATACAATTATCTTCAAAACGAATTTTGTTCATGCAAAATCAAATACTCCAAAAAATGTTAATAATTAGTGAAAGTATTACATATTTAGTATGAGTTCCCCGATCCATGTTACAAGCATTTAAGACCTTTAAAGGAGCGGTGAGATTGTCCTTGCAACCAATAATTACTTAAAAATTCAAATAGTTCTAGAAAAATAGCACTCTAGAAAACGACGTTGAGCATTTTTTTTTATACTATTCCTACATATGCTACAATAAAAGATTAAAGGAATACATTTTTTTGACCCAATTATCACCCGTTGCAATGATATTTTGGATGATTCTCTAAGATAAAAATAATGAAACTCTAAATTAATCTACTCAAATACACAATATTTCGATGGTTCACTTGAACGTTATAAACATCTTTAATGGTTAACAATCAATAGATGGTAGAATTTTAAACAATAAAATAAAAAATTAAAAAAACATGAATAACAATATTTTTATATCACCAACAAAAATTTCGTATTTTAATTCATGTATATAAATTACATTAATTAATATTATTATTTTTAAAATTTACTCGGTATTAATAAACACCCAACAATAAAATTACTATAACTCTTTTGGATTTCTAACCGTTAACAAATAAAATTTTAATGAAACTAATAATTTTTTGACTTAAATGTATTTTTTTTAATTATTTATTTTGTTCATATTTAAATTTTAGTCATCTATTTTTAAAATTCAGATTTTTGATTCTTTGTTTAAAAAAGTTGGGATTTTTTTTTCACTATACTTTACGACATGGTTGTATCATTTATAATGTGACCTCGTGGTAACGTTAACGAGTTGAAAAAAATGAAAACAATCAAATCTAATTTTTATTAATTTATAAGCCATAAAAAATTCAGTAAATACAATAAATCTGAAACTCAAATAACACAAATATAGAACCAAAACCAGAAAAAAACACCACCAATCACCCAACACAAATCTATAGTACCATTAATCCCCAAATATGGATATAATGAAAATACACTATTTTTTGAATTTTGCACAACACAAAATCACAAATAACTAAATAAAACCTTGTCCACGAGTGAATCTTCATCCCCAACCTTCAACTCAAACATGACAGTAAATTTTTTTTGCCAAAAAAGAGCTTAAACAAAACGAAAGATGCAAAAGCATAAGTCTAGAATTGCAAAACTATGACACCACAATCGATAGATCAGGCATATCCGTTTAATTACTCTCTTAAACAACGGATTTTCAGTTTAATTATAAAAACACATCTATAAATGAATAATTTAATGAAATGAAAATTAGATAAACAAAATACCTCATAAATGTAACAGTCACATTATCATAAATGGACAAAAAAATATTTTAATAGATAAAAAAACTTGAAACTAGAAAGAAAAAATAAAAATAAAAATATAGATAAAATAAGAGATTAAAAATGCATTTAAATTAAAAAAAAATATAGAGCCAAATAATTTAGAATATTTGGAGTATTAGAGAAAGAAACATTTGGGAAGAGTTAGCGAGGAGAGGAGTTTAGGGTCTGAAACAAATCTTGAATCTTCAAACCCAACAAAACCATGACGGCGGAAATTGAGGCAAACGGCGACGCCGGAGTTCAACAACAAAAGACGGAAATGGAAAAACCTACCGAAAGCAATGAAAACCCCTCGGAACCAGTACTATCGAAGAGAGCAAAGAAGAAGCTAGCGAAGCAACAGAAATATGAGGAAAAGAAGGCAGAGAAGAAAGCAGCAGCAAAGGAACAGAAGAAGAAGGAAGTCGAAAGAAAGCGGAAGGAGTGGGAAGAAAGCATCGCAAGCATTCCTGAGGATGAAAAAATGAAGCTAATCGAATCCCGAATTAGCCTCCGTAAGGAGAGAATGGAGAAGAGAACACAAGAGAAAAACGACAGAAAAGAGAGACTCATGAAAGCTAAAGAACAAGGCCAAAACGTCGTCGTTGATCTTGAGTTTTCTCACCTCATGACTCCTAACGAAATCCGCAGCCTCGTTCAACAGGTTAATTCACCATTTCTGTTTTTTTTTCTTTCTCGAAATCATTGCGATTGTTTATTGTGTTTAATTTTGGATAAATACACAATTTAGACCTAATTATAGGATCATATTGATTAGCATTATCAATATTCCAAAATAATAACTAAAATTGTAAAATGTTAACAAAGTTCGTCAATTGTTATTGAGAATGAAGGTAGTGCACTAGTAGTGGAAAACAAAGTTATACCGTCATCCAGTTATATACGATGTAACAGATTGAATGATTAGTTTTTCACTGCACTGCCTTAAAATTCGTTGTTATTTGCGGTAACTTTATTTTATATTTTATATTTGAAATTTGAAACTAAATGTATAATGTTATAGATGCATCTGATAACAGACTTAGACAGAGAGATGAACTTAATTAACATTTAGCAGTTATAGAGATCATTTTGGAATATTGATACTCTGGAGTACTATGTTGATATGGTTCTACAATTTCAGAAACAGAATTGGATACTTACTCCGATACTTTTAGGCGAACTCTTTCTCAAGAGTGTTAATACTGTTGTATTACTTGAGACCTTATACTACAGATGTTTGATTAAACTGGAAGAGATATGTCTGATCTCCTTAAGTGTTGGTGAGTTATAATTGTATATTTGATTGTGTATTGGTAAATGATGGAGTGAAATAATGTATGTGTAGATAATGTATTGCTATGCGGTGAATGGAAGATGTGAATGCCCTGCACATCTTTGGCTAACTGGATGCGAAGGAGAGATGGAAAATCAATTGAACAAGATTCCTGGATTTGATAAGTGGATAATTGAGAAGGAAAATAAGTCTTATATTGAAGCATTGGAAGACCGTAAAGATGATTTGGTGTATCTAACGGCTGACTCGGATACTGTTCTTGAAGAGCTTGATTTGAACAAGATATATATAATTGGTGGGTTAGTGGATAGGAATCGGTGGAAGGGGATAACTATGGAGAAAGCTCAAGAGCAAGGAATTCAAACGGCTAAACTCCCTATTGCAAATTTCATGAAGATGTCTAGTTCTCAGGTATGGTTCATGTCAACACATTTAATCCCTTTGTTTTTGAGCTGGCCTTTGTGTTTAACTGTTCATTTTAACCTTTGGTTGCTACAAATCTGTACTTTGTATTGATGGATTGCAAATTCGATGTACTTTTTATGGATGGATCATATATTGGATCCTCTTCTGCAGTGGAAGTGCTTCCACTGCCGCAGGAAAAACAAGGATGAGAAGAGAGAGAAAATAAGGAGACAGTGAGAAAAAAAAGAGAATTATCAAAGTAGAGATAGAAAGGATGGACTGGAGAGTGATCCTAGTATAGAGGATCTGAATCCACCGTTAGGCTCTATAGATTGCAGAGACAAAAGTGAATCACCATGTAGTGTTGAAATTATTGTGGTCAGACATTTTGATATATGAAACCAATGAAATTATAATTTGACTTATCACATTAAGTCTATTTGGGTCAATCGATTTGGTCTCAGAAAATGTATCAAAAGGACCAATGCGATTGAGTATTTTAAATTCCACGCATTATTTTAGAATTTCGTTGATTTCAAATACCAAATTGACTGACCTTTGGGTCCATTTTCCTCGGAAAACAGAGGGTTAAGACAAAAAATGGAGGGTTAAGAACCAAAAAAAGATTTAACCGACCTTTATAGATGTAGACTAAATTGGTGATTCACTTGATGACCCTGTCTGAAATGTGGTTGAGGATCTTCAATTTTATGGACCATTTATAAATTTTGTGAATTTCAAATATCAAATTGCCCGATCCTTATAATAGTTGGACTATGTTGGTGATTTTCTCAACAACACAATAGAAAATGTGAATTCCCATTTTTGTCTAAGACATTATTATTCATTTGAGTTTTCAGGTTCTTACTGTGAATCAAGTGGTAGAAATACTACTGAAGTTCCTGGAGACAAGAGATTGGAAAACTTCTTTCTTTGCAGTTATTCCTCAGAGGAAAAGATCTCAAGCCGGTTCAGAAGAAAATGCAAATAATACTGTTGAGGAAGAGGAGGAGTGTGAACACAGAGATGATCTAGTGGCAAGTAAAAAGCAATGTGTTGAAGAGGAAGACTGTGAACAAAAAGATGAACTAATTGCAAGTAAAAAGCAATGTGTTGAGGAGACCCCTTCTAACTGTTAGAATAGTCACTGCCAAACTTGTTTATGACGTGTAGAGTGTAGAACTGGAAAGCCAACACATGACATAAGTTTCAAATTAGAGCTGCAAGTGCAATTTCATACTCACACAGAATTAGAACAATATATGGAGTGAGTCCTTTTAAAGTTGTCTATTCATAATCTTAGATGATTTTAGTCTCTGTTAGAGTAATATTCCTATGCTTATCATAATTGGAAATTTAGTTACACATCAAAAACTTCATCCAAATAATAAAAATCAAAATATGAGATTGAAATTATAAAACAAATATTTGGATTTTGGTGCAACAAAATCGTAAGGGTAAAGGGATAATGTGTTCCCCCCTTCCTTTCTCCATTTTTAATTGATTTTTATTAAAATTATATCCTAAATCAAAATTGTTAGGGTCTTTCTCTCTTTCATTCATCTATCTTCTTCATCAACTCAGATTTTAATCAACTTTCATCATCTTCTACCTCCATATTTATCATCTTTATCCAAGTGGACAAATCTTGCCCTTTTAGAATCTCATGATATGACGGTATTTTTGGTTGAGTGCTTTAATATTTCTAGCTATCCTCTCTTTAATTTTTTATCCAATTGTGCTTTAATCTGAGATTTTAAGAGAAGGCTCTTCTTGAATTTTTTATTTTTGGATTTCAAGATGAGTTGAAGGGATTTTCTTAAACACAAATTTAACTTGAGATACTTTAGGTTTTTATTTTGAAGAAGACGATTGGATAAAGAAAATGAAGCTTGTTTAAGGACCCAATATGAAGGTAGTGTAGGCTTGGTCTTGATGTTGTTTGCTGGTGTTTTTTTTTTAGTTTTATGGAAAGAGGAAGAAGATTACATATGAGAGGAAAAAACCTCAAAGGACTTAGATAAAACACATAATCTAAAGGACCGATATGTATGATATATATTTACGAGACAAAGGTGTTTAATCCACGTCAATCTCGTAACAACCACATGTGTGTATTTAGAGACTTAAAATTATTAATTTTAGAAAATACTTATCACACATGTATTTTTTGTTAATTTTCGTTGTATTATGTACGCCGAAAATTACCAAACATAATAAACTACATTAAAATTTCTTAACTTAGATTTAAAGATATCCTTTATTTATTTTCACGTTAAAATTTATCTTTAAAAAAATGTATTTCATTGAACTAATTTTTATTCTTAATTTATTTAAATTGCAAATTTATTTATATAGTCATTAAATGATATATGAGAAGAAATATTTCATCACAGCACGTCATAATGAAATTCTCATTGACAATAATTGGAGATGAGACAAATACAAATATTATATTTATCAATCGGAAGATTACTACCTATATCTATTATATGTTTATTATGTCTCGTTGACATTCTTAACAATAATGAATTTAAAATTTTAAATAAATCATAACAAAATCATGTTGATTTTGATAGAATATATATTATAATGATCAATATAATGTAATTTAGATAATATTTGGATTAGTTGATTATGATATAGGTTATTAATCTGTAAATGTTCACCTAATATAATAATGACATCATCATTTTATCACTTATGCATCAATAAATTTTTACATATTACATTTTATTATTATTTATATATTACACACTACCACTATAGTATATGATTTTACTAATCAAAATTCCTAGACTCGTTCATACTACTCCTGATGCATTATACTAAATATTCATTTATGACAATGTTTAACCACCAACGCATAATAGAACTTATCTAATAAAATTATTACATTCATTTATTAATTTTTTAATATACGTGGAAAAATCTTAAACCACTTTCATTTTGAAACCGATTTTGTAAAAATAATTAATATATTTAAATGTCTTAATTGCTATCATTCCCATTTAGGCCAATTCCTCATTGGTTGAACTAATACGATGAACTTAATTAGTTGTTTGGATATACATGCTGATTCATTAACCTATATATCTATAAAAAAAAAAAAGCAACATAATTTACACGATTGCCATAATCATTTTTTAAAGTTTCTTATTACCATTTTAATTAACACGGTATTGTGACAAAGTATAAAGAATCCACAGTATTGTGTTTGTATAAGGGTTTTTGTAAAAGAAGGTATTGTATAATTGTATTGTATATAGTTCTTTCTTTTTTGAATAAAATATATAGTTATTTCTTTTGATACACTGCATTTTCAACAATTAGACGAATATTTAATTAAAATTAGCATTAACGAAAAATTTATAGATAATTTAATTATAAACTTTTTTCATTTAAAATTTGAAAATTTTAATTTTCATTAACTAATATATGATATTATAAAAAAAATTGCACCTGTAAAGAATAAATTTTTTCTATTCTTGTGTATAAAAAAGTATATAAAAAAAGTAAAATTCTTCTGCGCCAGGATCAACTTAACTTACAAAAAAAATCCTCGAATCAATTTCTCAAATATATGCGATTGGAATATTCCTAATATTCTGAGAATCAAATATGCATGTAATATAGTCATTTAGATATAAATTCATCATGTAATTTTTTCATTTTATTTATTATTTTACTTTATTGACAATTCAAATAATTTTATTTACGTACAATCGTACCTGAACCTTGAGAATCCATTCTCTAATTTACAAATAAAAGAAAGAAAAAAAAATAGAAAAAGAAAATAAAACACTTTTAGATAATTTGCCTCAGGGACAACTATTTATACAATTGAACCTGTACATATGATGAATGTAACATTTAAATCAATGATTCACTTGATAAATAAAATTAACAGGTTCATTCATACACAATGTATTTGCAATTAATATTTTTTGAACGTAAAAAGAGTGGTTACTTTCATCATTATTTCCTTAAATATGATATAATCTCTTTGATTAATTTCACCATAAATATAACTTGAATTCTGTATTCCCTATACAAAATCTATTTAGAATAATCACGTTTGTCTCAAATGAAGTAGAGGTATAATAATATAATCAGAATTTATTTATATAATTTTTGTAAGATAATATGAACAAATACAGCAGATTCAATGATAACAGAACATTGGCAACAGTGCTTATGATTTTACTATTGGTATCCTCTGTTGTAGTCTTCCCTTATTTTATGACCCCTGAAACTCCAATTTTTTTGTTGCTATGGTTATGTTTTATTCCAATTTTTGTGTTCTTTTATTCTCTTTTTCTTGCAATTTTTGTTTGGTGATATTAATTGTCAAGGATTAATTTGATGGAAGAATTGCTCATGGAGGATGATGCAGCACAAGGTTTACATTTGCAAAATTGGATATTTTTATATTTTCAGGGGAATAAATTATATTTGGATGGAATAGAAAATAATAGAGGGAGTTATATTATTTTATTTTAGTTTTCTTTTTTTTCTCTCCTTTTCTTATTATTTCTTGTGACACAATTGGCCTAGTAAAAAGCATATTATAAGGTCTTCAAGTGGAAAGAAAGATATCAATTAGTGGTAGGGAGGTCAATTCTTGTGAAAAAGTGTTTGTAGTATATCTCATCTTTGTTGATAAGTGGATTTTGAATAAGATTTGATTTCAGAATTTCATTAAAAAATTATGATTTTTTCTATGGATTGATATTCAGTTTTCTATTGGTGGTTTTCTTTAGAAAGAAAAAATAAAGGAAAAAAACGGATTCACAATTGGATGTGAATATGATACAAAAGTATTTTCATTGGAGCTCAAAATTAGGGGTATTCGTGGTGTGCTGATTATAACTCAAAAAAAAAAAAACAATGATCCAAATTATTATAATTTAAATTTAATTGATTTTTGGTTGATATAAATTATAATTTTTGAAATATTATTGTAATACTAATATTATATAATTACATTAAACTAATAAGGTTGAAACAAAATATTATATATAATATACTATAAATTAACGGGAATAATGTTGATCAATTATATTTTAAATATATGAAATAGTAATCAAAATATTATTAAAAAATATTAAAACTAACAAATAATAGTTTAATATTATATTTCATACTAATAAAAAAAATATTAAAATTTATATATGCTGTTTGGTTAGATTTTTAAAAATAAATTCAGAATTTAATTTGACTAATTTTTATAAATAATAATCCAAATACATTTAATAATATTCAATTTTATATTATCGCTTTTATTTTATTTTTAGATTGATGTGTAATTTTTTTAAAGCGGATTAAATGTGAACACTTCCTACCATACTTTCAAGTGATTTTGTAGAAAAATACTTTTTCCACCCTCCAATATAAGTTTGGATGTACATATTTGATGTAAAGTATCCATGACTTTTGTTGATGATTGGTCTTTTTCAGAGACACCATACAATTTCCTCTACAAATAATATTCTGGAAATACTTTATATTTCCTTTGATTCTAAGTAGATGTGGGTAGACATTTCAGGCTCTAATTATGATTTATGATAAAATAATATTTGGTAAAGTTGTAACAAAGTAATCTATAATTTATAATCTATAATCAATAGATTTGTAAATAACTCAAAATTCAAATTTTAAATACACAAACATTTTTAGGCCATTCAAAATAAGCATATCTTATGTGGCTTCATTTTAAAAAATTAAGGAAATTGTGTTTCTATCAAAATGAACAAATATATGAACATTTATATTTATTATAATTATTTATAAGTTACTATTACAAAAATGTTATGTTATAAAATACATCTAATATAGTTCTTAAGTTATAACTTGATCGACAAATGATAAAATTATTAAATTAAATACTTTTTTTTTATCAATTTTAAGTTTAAAAGCTTACATTTATGTGTATGAGTTTAAAATGATATTTATCATCTCTTTAACAAGACAAAATAATAATACATTTAGTACACATAAATATTTATAACCCACTATTACAAAAATAATTATGGTTAATTTCAAAATAATAAATATAACAAAAATAACAAATATAAATTTGCTGTAAAATAATTATTATCATAACAAAATGCTTTCTTCAACAATTTTTAACGCATAAAAAAACCAATATTGATAATATGCTAATAATTTAAGTGATGTGTAGAAAAATTTATATAATAATGCAAAAAATTATAGTGATGTAAAAATTTAATTTAATTTTAAATTACTTAATACTATATTAACAATTTATGGAAAAAATGATTTTTTTTTTAAATTTATTTTCTTTGTTTTAAAAATTTGTGAAAATAAAATTATTATTTTCAGTTATTTTTAAAATTTGTAAAAATGATTTTTTTAAATTTTCTTTTGCTTTAAAAACTTATAAATTATGGCGTTATGACCTCATGGTTAATAAATCATGGCATTAGTACAAGGAAAAATACTTTAAAAAAAGTAATTTAAAAACATATGAGATTTTTTGATGTAGGTTTAAAGTAAATAGAAGTAATTTAAACAAAAAATTGATTTTTTTTATTTGAAATTTTTAAAGCAAAGAAAAGTAATTGTAATAAAAAATTGAAAAAAATAATATTTTTTTTATTTTCAGAAATTTTACAAAGCAATGAAAATAATTATTTTTTTCTAGAAATTATTCAAATAACATTAAGTATTTTATAATTAAATTAAAATTCAATATCACTATTATTTTCTTTTCTGCATCATTATATAAGCTTTGTTACGCATCACTTAAGTTATTGTCTATCATCTACATTAAAGTTCAAATTAAAGAACTGAAACAAAAATTACTTGAAAAAAACTAGAAGATCAAAATTGTAAATTTACTAAAATGACAGAGAACAAAATTGTATTTTAGCGAAAAGAATCATTACTAACAATAAATAAGAATTTGTTTTAGAAAAACAATAAATAAATATAAGAAACTATATTTCTATCAACAATTATTCTATGAATCTACTCATATCTATGGTTGGTTTTTTTTCAATAAACCTCTTTACAGTTGTTTCAAGTTCAGGATCTTAATTCTTTTCGATTACAACTAGAAAAATATCTTAGTATTCGCGCGGATCACACGTATTAGTATTATTTCTAAGACTAATATTATTCATTTGTCAAAGTAATATTTGAAATTTAAGAAAATATATTTATTTAATTTTATAAAAATATTATTAAAAATCGTAAATAATGTTCTCCTTGTAATTTTATATGTATGAGTGGGAAATTTTTGTGTCGTGTTTTGTAATATTTATTCATGATAAATTTGTCTCGTATTTTTTATGTATCAGATATAGATATTTATTTATAATTTTTTTTTTAATATTTATAAATGACAAATATTTATTTTGTGTTTTTTATGTTTGAATGCTAAATATTTATCTAGTATTTTTTTTATTTAAAATTATTAGTGATAAATATATGTACCTTGTCTTTTTTTATTTTATATATATTTATTAGTTACAAATATTTCTCCAACGTATTATATGTGTCAATGACAAATATATGTCTTATATTTTTTATGTATATGTGGCAAAAATTTATTTTATGCTTTTTATATTTCGATAACAAATACACGTATTGTATTTTTTTATAAACTACTTTTTTGTTCTTTATTATTATTTTTTCTATTTACATAAATTGAAATCGTCATTTATTTTAAAATAATTTTTTAATAAATTAACATTTCATTTATTTTAATAAAATTAGAGTTTTATTATTTTGATTATAGATAATAGCTACTATTTCAATACTGAAAAATGTTATGTCGTAATGTTGTTGTTGTTTATTGAAGTTGTGGAGTTTAGATGGAGCCGCGTTGATACTTTGTTTTAGTTTTTGTTTTGAAATAAAGGACAATTATTATGCATTAACGATCTAGTTATTGAATTATTCTTTTTTAATGATTTAATGCTAAAACTAATAAAGATAATGATGTATTTTTATCTTTTGTATAAAACCACACTTAACCACCAAATTTGTAAACGATTTTGATAAAAAATCAACACTAAAAAAAGTCAACATATATGATAAACAATCAACATTGAAAAAAAATCAACTCTCTGATAAAAATCAACACTCTAATATAGTTAATGTCTCTGATAGTATGTCTTTGGTCATTTACTTTTGCTTTTGGTTGTTGTATCTAGTCCAGTAAACTTGCCTCTAGTTATTGCTTTTGGTTCAATAATGCTGCCTCTAGTTACTCCATGCCTCTAGTCAATTAATAATGTTTCTGGTCATTGTCTCCTGTCAAGAAATCATGCCGCCGATGTTCCTATCATTGGTCAAGAAGTCATGCATTTGATTGCTCTTGTATCCGATCTAGTAATCATGCATCTGGTGTTCCTACCTCTGATCCAATAATCGTGTCTTTGATTGCTCTTGCCTCTGGTCTAGTAATCGTGCCCCTGGTGTACCTGCCTCTGGTCATGTAATCATGCCTTTGAGAAAGAAAACATGATTATGGTGTTCCTGCTGTTGGTCAAGAAACCATGCCTCTGGTGTTCATACTTATGGGTCAAGTACTTTCTATTTCATCTAAAATTGAATTCCAAAAACACTTAGAAAAAATTCTAAGTTTCAGTTTTATGCTCAACGACTAGAATTGAACTCAATATATATATTTTTGATAACAATGAACCACCATTTTGAAAGACAAATAAACTATACCATGAGGGATACAATACCATTCCTTGCAGGACATTCAACCATACTTTGAAGGACAAAAGCAATGTTGCAAAGACTTCTATAAATAGAACCTGATTATGAATTCAAATAATATAATCCATCACTACAACTTACAACATTCTTTCAATGTGAACCAATCTCAAATTAGCAAGCAAAAACACTAAATTAGAAAATGGTCAAATTTATCTATGTGTTTTAGTAAGAAAAATCTGAAAGCTTATTCTATAAACATCATCTTGTTAGAGAGAAAATTATGAAATCCACAAACACTTCTTTTTGTAACCAAGCCTAGTAGTGGCTGATTGTGTTCCTTAACGGCTTGACGACACTAAGCTAAAAATTGAGAAGACTTGCTAGAACTTGTAAACTTAGTCTTGTAGTGAATGGCCTTTCCTCAACAACTTGACGATATAAAGTTGTAGGTGAGAAGATTGAACTCAATCATTGTGACTAACCAAAATGTTCAAGTTTAAGTTCTAAATATAGTGGATTAATTTTTTTCCAAGGAAGGGACTAGACGAAACTACTAAGTTAGTAGTTAACCAGAATAAAATTGTTGAGTCATTTATTTTAGGCTAAATATCACCTGTGGTCCCTTAACTTAATTTCAGTTAACGTTTTAGTCTTTTATTTTTTTTTTCCCGATTTAGTCCTTTATTCCTAACAATATCAAATAAAGTATGAAAATATGAGTTTATTTGAAGATTTGCGTTACGAATTTGATGAAATTTGTATTATATTGAAGAATATAATTAATTTTATGAGTTTTGTTTGATTTCTTTTTTGAATTTTTGTATAAAAAAGGATAACATTGTTGAAATTTTAAAATATAAAATATCAAATTGTCACTTAAAATTAAAATAAAGGACAAAGTCGGGAAAAAAAAAGATAAATGACTAAAACGTTACCTGAAATTAAGTTAAGAGACCACAGATGTAATTTAACCTTTATTTTATTATTTCAGTTTTATCACTTCAGTTGTTTTTAAGTCATTCGAAATATTTTCAAAAACTGTAAACACCATTCAATCCCCCTATTTCTTGTGTTTCTTGACCAACAAAATGATTAACATTTACCCCTATTAGCAAGCTCTTGCGAAAATTTACCGTGCCTTGAGAAAGCTCAAAATGAAGAAGATTGGTTTTTATGGCCCTTACATTTGACCAAATATTTTCTCCCAAAATTGACATATAATTAGCAAAATGCAAATGTGAGACTCAAAAAACATCATGAAATCCCACCTAAGCACTCCTTAAGAGGCCAACATTTACATAGTAACGAATTTAAAACACCAACTACTAATAAAACAAATGGTGAAAGTTGATTCCCTTGCCTCAAACCTATGACCAAATTAAATTCATTGGTCTACCATTTACCAAAACATAAGCTAACGTCGAAGTAATACACCTCATTATTCATTTTTGCAACTTCGACAAGAGGTTCAATATTGTCATTACCACATCTAAGTAGCACCATTCCATAGAATCATAAGCCTTTTCGAAATCAACTTTGAACATAATGAGTCCATTTTTCCTCTTTTCATCTTCATCTACAATTTCATTAACAATCAAAATCCCGTAAAAAATCTCCATACATTTCACAAAAGTGTTTTAGTTTTTGCAATAATTTTATCAATAACTTGTTTCAATAAATTCGAAAACACTTTAGGCAACACCTTATATATGCACTCTACTAGAGAAATCCGCCTTTAGATCCTTCCAAAAATATTTTAAGAACCCAAAATTTAACTGTCAAGTCCATGGCTTTTATAACTTGTATAATCCCACACAGCCTGTTTTATCTCCTTCACAAAATTCTTTCTCTAACATAACTACATCAAGATCAACAATAGATGGAAACTAAAGTTTTTTCCCCGACCTTAAAATATTGACTGACTTGAAAGGATTAGCAAAATAATCAAACATTGTTTCTAGAATACTTGACACCTTTCAACCTAGATACATTTACATAAATGCTTACCAACCCATTATGCTTCATTCTTCTTGCTACCATACCGTGGAAAAATTTGGCATTGACATTTGTTTCCTTTAATCAAAGAATCCCAAATTTTTGTCACTAAATGTTCGAATTCATTTGAGAAAATGAATGCTACTACAAAGTTAAATAACGTTGTTCCTTAACTTCTACCTCATCTAAATTAACTCATTCTCCCTTTACTTACAGTACATTTAAACTCTCATTTGTCACCAAAATTTGACATTCTAAATCATTTCCATGCTCTTTATGCCACTTTCTAAAATGAGATTTGATCAAATTTAACTTTTCTTCATAGAAAGAATCATGGTTCCATTTTACGATCACTTGCCTATCCTTTGATGAGATATCATGATGCCCAATCGACTCTATAATTCTAGTTTCCTTCTAATACTGTTTAAATATATTCTTTATAGGAGTCAATTTCAATTTTTTATAATAATAATAACAAGATAAATTAATGCTCAATCTATATTGTCGACAAATCACAACGACAATATGTATGAGTACTTTAGAAATAAATATCGTTTAACTTAAAACATATGCATTTTCAATTATCTAATCAATATGATTTTTTAATCGTAAAAAACTTTCATATTAACAATAAATAGAAATTAAATTATATATATATATATATATATATATATATATATATCTGCAAAATTTATATATTTTCTTAAAAAAACTGAAACAACTTTCTTTTTTAAGTTGTGAATTAAATTACAAAAAATATAGTTTTTAATCATGTTAACATTAATTCCTTTGCAAAACCCTAACTTCTTCCATTTTTGTTTAGTTGATAGTTAATATTAAAATTAAGTAGAGTAATTATAACTGGTAAAATGCATCATATTATGGAAGGTTGAGACTGTTCCGGTGATACCCCTTGGATGCCAACACCAAAAGTTGCCATTCACAAACAACACACCATTTTGAAATACCCCTTGAAATAATATATATTGGGCATGGCACTATACCATATTAAATATTAATCTTGGAATAATTTGCATTTTGTAGTTAGTGAGAAAAAATGAGGCAACCAGAAGTATGGGGACATGGTTCAATTGTGGCATTCTTGATAATTGCAGCAATACTTGTGTTTGGGCCATTCTTCATGGGCCTCGTTTCACCCCCCGGAATTCCGTTGCTATTGGTGTTTCCGTTTGTTTTAGTAGCGCTTCTTATTTTTCTCATTATACTCTCTAATTGATCCATATCACAATGAATATGCTTTGTATATATATATTTTGTGATAACCCATGTGTGTTATATTGTGAAGATTATAATTCTTCGTGAAGCATGTAATTGTTAAAGTGCTTAATTTTTGAATTTTAGAGTAATAAAATCATTTTTGTTTCATTTAATTTCGATTCTTTTATTTATTGCGTTTGTCTTGCTTTCCTTTATTTTTTGAAGTATTATATCTCGTTCTGTTGGTTGTTGTTTCACGAACTACAAAATGATCAAAAACTCCATAAGAGAAAGTAAACCTTTTATACAAATTAAGAGTTTCAATATCTAATTTGGACAATGTAATTTTTATTCTTCAAGTTTTTTTCAAGCCAATCAACTTATCTAACTTTAAAAATAAAAAAGAAGATGCGATCTTGTGATTTACTTTTTTTTTTTTTTATTTAAACCAATTAAATTTGTCTTTTTCTTATCCTAATATTTGGATTTTTATGATGAATTTAAAATCAGAAGAAAGTTTAAATTTTGGTAAACGTGGGAATGGATCAGTTTGAAGGAGAACTTAATTTCTAGGATTTTTATTTTAGAGTCTAGTGGGCATATTTGTGAGTGTAAATAAGTTTTACACCAAATTCAATGAAAAACCTATCATTTGTACATCTCTATCATCAATTTTAAATATTCTTATTTGATAAAATAATAGTTTTTTTTATTAGAGGTTGATGTTAAAAACTAAGAGAAAAGGAAATTGCACCAGTATAAATTTTTTTAGACGTTGTGTAAACAAAGAGAAAATTAAATGTGTATTTTTAATGGAAATTAATTTTATACGAATAATTAACAAAAACAGTTGATTTTAATGGTAATTTCATCCTAAAATAAGTTCATAATGAACAAGTAAATGCTGTCAAAAATCCAAAAATTAATTCTGCACAATATGGTATTATATTCTCTAAATCTTGAAAACTAAGCGAATATTGATTTTGATTTCTGGGTTTTGAGAGTAACAATTATGAGACCATGAGAAAATAATTTATGAATTTAATAAATATATATCGTAAGTATAAATTAGTTTTATACTCACATTCCATTTTTTTTTTTTTGTGTCATAACAATATGAATTTTAAAATTTTAAAATGAAATGTATGATTAATATACTAATGACATGACTTAAATAAATATTATGATTTATTGATGGTGTAAATACATTATTAAATATTTTTTTTTATTGGATGTCATTAATACTAGTTTACGTCACTAGTAGAAAATTGTCCCAAAAAAAATTAGTATATTCTATCTTCCTCAATGTTTACGTGGTTGTCTACATCAACAAGTTAACAAAATGAAGGTGACAATTTAGTAAATGCCTCAAACTTATTTAATGCAGTTATGTTAATAACCAATTTAAAAGAGAATGAACAAATAAAATTGCATATACACTTAAAAATCCTCTGCATTTTATTTTCCCACGGTACATGTCCTTTAACTGCATTTGATTCAATTTTTAAATATTTTGAACAAATTTTGAAAATTTAATCGATAATTTCAAATGAACAAAAATATTAATAATAAAAAAATTGAGGAATATTAAAAGTACAATTAAATTAACCTTTGAAATTATCATATTTATGGCAAATTATCAATGTTGTTGTGTCTAACATAATAAAGTCAAATGATTATTGTAATTTGACAATTATGATTGAATGACAATCTATTTTTTATTTATTTAAAATTAACTATATATAAATTAAATTCTTAAATGAACTGTGAAATTGTCTCTAAGTGCATTGTTGGAAGTCCTAGTCATGTAATAAAGAATACAAATTGGTCCCAAACTCAATAAGGTGATCTCAAATTAATCATAGCGATTATAATTTTTTTTATAATAAGAATTCCTCAATGTGTAAAATATTACCGTAGTTCTTTTGTGAAATTATATATAAATTAAATTCGTTTCAGACGAAGTCGTTAAATATCATATTAAATTTTATATGAATGGATTTGTTGAAGTTCAAACGATAAGATAAAAAACAAGTGATTCATGTATATATTATCTCACAAAGGAACCATACAAAAATTTAACCTACATAGCTTCATAAACTCTCTCTCTATATATATAAACACTTTTTATTAGCAACTTAATTTCGCTCCTAACACACAACAAATTGACATAAAAAAGTTAGGAGGAAGGTAATTAAGAATTACAAGAGTCTTCCATACCATCCATCACAAGTAATCATAACATCACCAACAAATTAACTACACATATATATGGAGGTTACAATATATTGGTAATTAATATAATAGCTATCGTATAATGCGTGGTATACTATTATGAAATTATAGGCAAAGTAAAATAGACTTTGAGGGTACTTTTAATAACTTTATTTCTTTATTTTATTTAGTCAAAGCGTTTTTCATTTTGGAACCGAATATAGGTTGGATCTATTGAATTGATTTAATGGAGGGTTAGGCAATATCTATGTATACATCTATCTATATATTTATTTATTCAGTCTAATTAAGTTTTGAATCTTTTTCTATAGTTACATTGAATTGCAGCTATTAAACTTAACAATATAGCATTATAAATTGGTTTTAATTTTAAAGAATATATATATAGAAAAAAAAGGTGCGTTGTGGTAATTGGAAGAGAACAACAAAACCTTAGAAAAGATATAGACACATAATACTAAAAAGGTTAAAAAGTATGGTAAATTTTATCCGAATTAATTCATATAGTTGCGATATTTTAAGTTCTAATGAATTTAACGACATCTTTATAAGTTTTTTTTTTAGAAATAATTATTGTATTTAATTATTTTAATTATTGTAAATGTAAAATGTATAAAAAAATAAATTGACAGTAATACATATAATATTAATTAAATAGTGAAATTGATAAATAAAAAAAATCAAAGTTGCATTAGAAATCAATTATTGTATAACAAATGAATTAATATTCTTTCACTTTTAGTCCTTAATCTTCGGTGAATCATTAAAATTTGATGATGTGTCAAACCCATTTAGCTTATTATGATATGTGGTATTTAAGTATTAAAATAGTTACATAAAAACACACAATAATATTAAACAAATTAAAATTGATACAAAAGGAATTACACTGGATCTTCATCCTACGTTGCACACGAAATCTCAATTAGAAAGAAAATTTAATTCAGCTACAAATTAAACTCAACTTCAGAGTTCATTTTTTCTTTTGGTTAACATTTCATTTTTTATTATAGCTATTAAAAAATAAATTAAAATAAAGTTTCAAATAATAAATTAATTTAAATAATTTATCAGAAAATATCATATTAAATATTTCATTTATTTGTTACAATATTTTTTGAATAATAAAAATTTCAAAAACAAAAAAAAATTAAAATAAGAAATTATTTTGAGAATCTTTAAATAAAAATTATTTTTGAGAATAACTCTTTTTAAAAAATATAGTTTTTGTCACGTTAAAATCTCTAACGATGAATATATAAAAAATCAAAATTATTATTATTTTCTAAAATTTTAATCATATTAAAATCTCTAATAATAAAACATTAGTTTGCGTTTTATTATGTTATTATGTTGAAATCTCTCCATAGTTTTTTGAATAATATAACTTCAAAGTTAGTTTACATTTTAATTTTTTTCATAAACTCAAATTTTTTATAACCTTTTATTTTATTTTTCTTAACCACCAAAAACTAATTTATAATTGATAAGCTTATAATTAAAAAATACTTATAAATCACAAATTTTTATTTGCATTACACCATAATACAATCGAAGAAGGTGACGAGGAAGATGTATATAATCTTCCATATCCAATAGAAAAACAATAGTGAAGGAGTAAGAAAGTCAATAATATATGGTAAGCAATCACCCATAAAAATAACCCAAAAGCATAAATTGAAAAGAGAAAACAACCACCCGAACCAAACATGTGAACAAGAATAAATCTTATAAAGGGCACTGGAAACCAGAGTTGTTCTTTCCACAATTGTTGAGAATGAGACTCAATGAAATAGGAACATCAAGGTGGAGGCCAAGGACATTAGCTTTAAGGGCAGTGCAAAGACAAGCTGCAGCTTCAAGGTCAGCAAGACCTTGAATGAGTGAGCAACAAGGGAGTGTTGGTGGGGCCCCCAATTTAACCTTGACCAAGTTCAACACTTTTGCACACACACCTAACTTAAGTGCATTTATAGGACATGTAATAGTACCCTTTGGATAAGGATCAACTATTGGGACTGGGACTTCTGGGACAACATAATTAGATTTCACCATAGTTAATGAAATGAGATTGAGACATAAAATTAGTGAAATATTAATGCTAGCAACATTAACCTTAGAAGCCATTTAAAAAAAAAATCTGATTAGTATAGCTAGGATATACTAATTTTTGTGAATAGTAGCTTATTGGTTAATATTAATTTGAGTGATGAAAAATAGGAGAGGTTTAGAGGGAATTTATATGTGTTTAGATTTTGTAGTATTAATTTTAAAAAACTATACTTAGGAAAACCCGTGAACAACATTATGAGATTATAATTGAGATTTGAGATGCTTAATGCAAGCTGGCACCCAGGCTAGGCAACACGAGTTGCATATGATAGTTGCGTGAAATTTGTATTTTATAATAGAATCACTGTAGCATCAAATGTGAATAGTTAGTTTCTTTGGAAACTGTTGGATGGTAATGACATAAATATTTTTTTAAAATAAAAAATTGTACAATAATACTTTAATCTATGTGTGCATAAATCAAATGTTATAAATTTAAGCCAAGTTAATCATAGCAATTCAAAAAGAAACTAGCTGGACCACTATCATTAAAAAAGCAACCAGATTGAGAGTACCACTGAATGCCAAATTAATAGTCTTGCTCTTAAGTTTTTTTTCTTTTCTTTCTCTCATGGATCTACGATGAATAAGTTATATGTATGACTTGGTTTGGGCTCCATAATTGAGTTTTTTCACAAGCCTTTGGTACTAGGCCATCTTTATTGTTGGGCTCTTGTTATTTCCAATCATCTGATTAGGACAATTGGCTATTGTACCCCCCCATTTAAACCTATACCCCCCCAACATAAAAATTTTGTTGTAAAATACCTAAAATACCCCTAAAAAAAACAGTAAAACTCAAAATAACAAAAAATTCAAACACTTTACCCCCACACTGAAAAATCCGGAAAAGTAAGTTTTCGGAAAATTTGGTTTTTACCGGAAATTTCAAAAGGATTGAAATTTCCGGTAGTTCAAAATACATACCGGAAATTTCAAAAACGAAATTTCCGGGAGGCAAACCGGAAATTTGAAAAATCCGGTAGTTGTAAATTCCCGGAAATTTCGTTTTTGAAATTTCCGGTATGTATTTTGAACTACCGGAAATTTCGTTTTTGAAATTTCCGGTATGTACCGGAAATTTCAATCCTCTTGAAATTTCCGGTACAAACTAAATTTTCCGAAAACTTACTTTTCCGGATTTTTCA